>NC_067416.1:1314234-1683046 GCF_009764475.1 Pristis pectinata | reverse complement strand
GCTATTGAGAGAGTGGGCCAGTGTAGGAGTGGGCATCTGAGGCTTTGGTGAGGAGGTACAGGTGAGTAGCAGGTAAGAACAGGGAAGGTTTTGTATAGCAGTTAAATAAAAAGACACCAAATTACAACTAATTAAATAAAGTAGGGAAGCAGGATCAGGTGATGTGTTGTAGCTGCATGATGTGGGAGCTGGTGGACCCTACTGTGGTTCCTGGTGACCACATCTGCAGCAAGTGTTGGTTGCTCGAGGAACTCAGGCTCAAAACTGATGACCTGGAATCTGAGCTTCAAACACTGCGATGCCTCAGGGAGGGGGAGAGTTACTTGAGTGCTGTGCTTCAGGAGGCAGTCACACCCATTAGATTAATTGTTTCAAATTTGGACTGTGGTCAGGGACAAGAGGGTGTGACTGTGAGTGAGGCAGGTAGGGGAATCCAAGAGGTAGTGCTGGAGGAGCCTCAGCCTTTGAGCTTGTCCAACAGGTCTGAGATTCTTGCTCCCTGTGCAGATGAGAGTGGGGGCCGTGGGAAGGATGAGCAACTGAACCGTGGCACTGTGGTTCAGGGAGCCTTTCAAGAGGGGTAGAGAAGAGAAATGTATTGTAATTCGGGATAGTATAGTCAGGGGAATGGACAATTCTCTGTTTCAAGGATCGAGAGTCCTGAAGGCTGTGTTACCTGCCTGATGCCTGGCTTTGGGACATCTCATTTGACCTGCAGAGAAATTTGGAAAGGGAGAGGAAAAATCCATTTGTAATGATCCACATGGGTAGAAGAAGGAAAGAGGTTCTGCTGAGGGAATTTGAGCAGCTAGGAGACATATTAAAAAGCAGAACCAAGAAAGGTCATTATCTCTGTATTGCTACCTGAGCCACATGCAAATTGGCACAGGATCAGAGTGTTAAATGCATGGCTCAAAGGTTGGTGTGGGAGAAGTGGGTTTGAATTCGTGGGACATTGGTACCAGTATTGGGGAAGGACAGAGCTGTTCTGATGGGACAGGCTCCACCTGAACCACGCTGGGACCAGGGTCCTGGCAAATCACATAACTAGGGCTGTGGATAGGGCTTCAAACTAAATAGTAGGGGGGTGGGTTCAACAGATTGGAAAAGTATGGATAAAGTAAAAGGGAAGGAGAGTGCAGGAGAGGTTACTGAAGTCTCCAGAATAAAGAATAAGACAGAAAGTTTAGAAAGGGATAAGAACTTAACTTCAGACAACATGGAGACAAATTTGAGAAGAAGGGTGATGAATGCAGGACTGAAGGTGTTATAATTGAACGCACGCAGTATCTGAAACAAGGTAGATGAGCTCATAGCGCAGTTAGTAATTGGCAGGTACGACGTTGTGGGCATCACAGAGCTGTGGCTGAAAGAGATCACGGCTGGGAGCTAAACATCCAAGGATACACATCCTATCGAAAAGACAGGCAGCTGGGCAGAGGGGGTGGGGTGGCTCTGTTGGTAAAAAATGAAATCAAGTCCTTAGCAAGAAGTGACATAGGATCAGAAGATGCAGAATCCTTGTGGGTAGAGTTAAGAAACTGCAAGGGTAAAAAGACCCTGATGGGAGTTATATACAGGCCAGTATAGTACAGAATAGTAGCCAGGATGTGGGGTACAAATTATAACAGGAGATAGAAAAGGCATGTAAAAGGGGCAATATTATGGTGGTCATGGGGGATTTCGATATGCAGGCAGATTGAGAAAATCAGGTTGGTACTGGATCCCAAGAGAAGGAACTTGTAGAATGTCTACGGGATGGCTTTTTAGAGCAGCTTGTGGTTGAGCCCACTAGGGAAAAGGCAATTCTGGATTTGGTGTTGTGCAATGAACCAGATTTGATTAGGGAGTTTAAGGTAAAGGAACCCTTAGGAGGCAGTGATCATAATATGATAGAATTCACCCTGCTGTTTGAGAGGGAGAAGCTAAAATCAGATGTATCGGCGTTAAAGTTGAGTAAAGGTAACTACAGAGGCGTGAGAGAGGAGCTGGCCAGAGTTGATTGGAAGGGGACCCAGCAGGGATGATGGTAGAGCAGCAATGGCAGGAGTTTCTGGGAGTAATTCGGAAGACACGGGATCAGTTCATCCCAAAGCAGCCTTTGAAAAGGAGGATGAGGCAACCGTGACTGACAAGGGAAGTCAGAGGCAGCATAAAAGCAAAAGAGAAGGCATACAATATTGCAAAAATTAGTGGGAAGCTAGAGGATTGAAAAGCTTTTAAAAACCAACAGACAGCAACTAAAAAAAAAGCAAAAAGGGGAGAAAAGGTGAAATATGAAGGTAAGCTAGTCCAGAATAAGAGGATATCAAGTTTTTTCCAGATGTATAAAGAGTAAAAGAGGCAAGAGTGGACATCGGACCACTGGAAAATGACGCTGGTGAGGTAGTAATGGGGAACAAGGAAATGGCAGACAGACTGAACAAGTATTTTGCGTCACTCTTCCCTGTGGAAGTCACCAGCAACATGCCAGAAATTCGAGAGTCAGGAGGCAGAAGTGAGTGTAGTTGCTATTACTAAGGAGAAGGTGCTTGGGAAGCTGAAAGGTCTGAAGGTGGATAAGTCACTTGGACCAGATGGACTACACCCCAGGGTTCTGAAAGATGGAGCTGAAGATATTGTGGAGGCATTAGTGGTGATCTTTCAAGAACTTATTTCAAGAACTCCAAGGACTTGTTTTGTTTTGCAGTTGCAGTAGCCAGAGCAGCTTTTTTTTTAAAATAAAAAAGTAGTTTTTGATTGGCTAAGTGCATGGAAACAGCCAATAAAAGGCAGGTAGGGTAGGGTAAAGCAGAGCAGCCATTGTGTGAGTGGGCCAGTGCAAGAGTGGGGAGCTGAGGGGCTGATAGACAGGAGTTACAGGGAGGCAGTCACACCCAAGTTGCCAGGAGGCAGGTAGTTGGGTGACTGTCAGGAGAGAGAAAGGGAATAAGGCAGTCAGTGCAGGGTCCCCCTGTGGCTGGTCCCCTCAATAACAAGTATATCATTTTAGATACTGTTGGGGGGGCAGGGGCAAACGGGACCTACCTGGGGAAAGCCACAGTAGTCAGGTCTCGGGTACTGAGTCTGGCTCTTTGGATCAGAAGAGAAGGGGGGGACAAGAGGCGAGCCGTAGTGATAGGGGATTCACTGGTTAGGGGAACAGACAGGAGGTTCTGTGGACAAGAACGAGACTCTCGGATGGTATGTTGCCTCCCAGGTGCCAGGGTCAGAGATGTCTCTGATAGAGTCCACAGCATTCAAAAGGGGGAGGGTGAGCAGCCAGAGGTCGTGGTACACATTGGTATCAATGACATAGGCAGGAAAAGTAATGAGGTCCTACAAAAGAGAATTCAAGAGAGTTAGGTGCTGTTAAAAGACAGGACCTCCAGGGTGGTGATCTCAGGATTGCTACCTGTGCCACTCGCTAGAGTGCTAGAGAGGCAAGAAATAGGAAGGTAGTGCAGTTTAACATGTGGCTAAGGAGATGGTGCAGGAGGGAGGGCTTCAGGTTTTTGGACCATTGGGCTCTCCCCCAGGGCAGGTGGGATCTCTACAATGGGATGGTTTGCAGCTAAACTGGAGGGGGACCAATATCCTTGCGGGAGGGTTTGCCAGTGCTACCCAAAGGGGGTGGGGGGGGGTTTAAACTAGAGTTTCAGGGGGGTGGGAACCGGAGTGGCAGCACAGCAAGTGGAGGGGCTGTGGGGAAAGTAGATGTTAAGACTACAAACAAAGATGGAAACCGAAAGGTTGAGCACGGTGGGACTAATGTTGAGTTGTGTCTATTTCAATGCAAGGAGCACTGTAGGTCAGGCAGATGAACTTAGAGCGTGGATCCGTACGTGGAATTATGATGTTGTAGCCATTAATGAGACTTGGTTGCAGGAGGGGCAGGACTGGCAGCTCAATGTTCCGGGGTTCCATTGTTTTAGACATGATGGGGGGAGGTATTAAAGGGGGAGGGGTGGCATTACTCATCAGGGAAAATGTCACGGCAGTGCTCAGAGAGGACACACTGGAGGGTTTGACTACTGAGGCAACTTGGGTGGAACTGAGGATGACTATGTTAATGTGAGTATATTACAGACCTCCCGATAGTCAGCAGGATTTAGAGGAGCAAATTTGTAGACAGATAGCAGACAGTTGCAGGAAATATAAAGTTGTGATAGGTGATCTTAACTTTCCACATATTGACTGGGACTCCCATACTGTGAAAGGACTGGATGGGATAGAGTTTGTCAAATGCGTTCAGGAAAGTTTCCTTAATCAATATGTAGAGGTCCCAACCAGAGAGCGTGAAACTGGATTTCTTCTTAGGGAATGAGACAGGCTAGGTGACAGAAGTTTGTGTAGGGGAACACTTTGGATCTAGTGATCATAATTCCATTAGTTTCAAGACAATTATGGACAAGAATAGGACTGGTCCTTGGGTTGAGATTCTAAACTGGAGTAAGGCCAATTTTGATGGCATCAGAAGGGATCTGGCAGGCGTGGATTGGGATCGGCTGTCTTCCAGCAAAGAGATGCTTGGTAAGTGGGAGGCTTTCAAGAGTGAAATATTGAGAGCACAGAATCTGCATGTTCCTGTTAGAATAAAAAGCAAGGCTAACAGGTTTAGGAAACCTTGGTTATCGAGGGATATTGAGGCCCTGGTAAAGAAAAAGGAGGTGCATATCAGGTATAGGCAGTTAAGATCAAATGAGGTGCTTGACAAAGATAAAAAATGCAAGAGAACACTTGAGAGAAATCAGGAGGGCAAAAATAGGACGAGGTGCTCTGGCAGACAGGGTGAAAGAGAATGCCAAGGGTTTCTATTGCTATACTAAGAGCAAAAGGGTAACAAGGGACAAAATTGGTCCTCCTGAAGATCAGCGTGGTCATCTACACGTGGAGCGGAAAGAGATGTGGGAGATTTTAAATGGATTTTTTGCATCTGTGTTTACCCGGGAGATGGACACAGGGTCTATAGAACTGAAGAAAGAGTAGTGAGGTCATGGACCGTATCCAGATTACGGAAGAGGTCCTGGCAAATTAGGGTGGATAAATCCCCAGGGTCTGATGAGGTGTCCCCTCGGACCTTGTGGGAGGCTAGTGCAGAAATTGCAGGGGATCTGGCAGAGATATTTAAAATATCCTTAGCCATGGGTGAGGTGCTGGAGGACTGGAGGATAGCTAATGTTGTTCTGTTGTTTAAGAAAGACTCCAAGAATAATCCAGGAAATTATTGGTCAGTGAGCCTAACATCAGTTGTGGGTAAACTATTGGAAGGTATTCTGAGGGACAGGATATACAAGTATTTGAATAGACAGGGCCTGATTAGGGATAGTCAACATGGCTTTGTGCAGGGGAGGTCATGTCTAACCAACCTAATGGAGTTTTTCAAGGAGGTGACCAAGAAGGTTGATGAAGGAAAGGTGGTGGACGTTATCTACATGGACTTTAGCAAGGCGTTTGACAAAGTCCTGCATGGGAGGCTGCTCCAGAAGGTTAAGTCACTTGGCATTCAGGATGAGGTAGTCAACTGGATTCAACATTGGCTTAGCGGGAGAAGCCAGAGAGTGGTAGTAGATGGTTGTCTCTGATTGGAGGCCAATGACCAGTGGTGTGCCGCAGGGATCGGTGCTGGGTATGTTGTTGCTTATCATCGATCTAGATAATGTGGTAAACTGGATCAGCAGATTTGCAGGTGACACCAAGGTTGGGGGTGTAGTGGACCGCGAGGAAGGCTATCAAAGCTTGCAGTGTGATCTGGACCAGCTGGGAAAATGAGCTGAAAGTGGCAGATTGAATTTAATGCAGACAAGTGTGAGGTGTTGCACTTTGGGAGGACAAATCAGGGTAGGACTTGCACAGTGAATGGTAGGGCTCTGAGGTGTGCGGTAGAACAAAGGGACCTGGGAATACAGAGCCATAGTTCCTAGAAAGGGGCATCACAGGTAGATAGGATCGTAGAGAGCTTTTGGCACATTGGCCTTCATAAATCAGGGCATTGGGATGTTAGGTCCTCAAGTCCCGACAACATCAGCATAAATTTTCTCTGCACTCTTTCAAGCTTATTGATATCTTTCCTGTAGGTAGGACCAGAACTGCACACAATGCTCTAAATTTGGCCTCACCAACATCTTGTACAACTTCAACATGAGTTATAGAGAAAGGTTGAATAGGTTTGGACTTTATTCCCTGGAGTGCAGGAAAATGAGGGGAGATCTTACAGAGGTATACAAAGTTATGAGGGGTATAGATAGGGTGAATGCAGGCAGGCTTTTTCCCCTCAGGTTGGGAGACTAGAACTAGAGGTCGTAGGTTTAGGGTTTAAGGGGAATCTGAGGGGGAACTTCTTCACTCAGAGGGTGGTGCGAGTGTGGAACGAGCTGCCAGTGGAAGTGGTGGATGTGGGTTCAATTGTAACATTTAAGAGAAGTTTGGACAGGTACATGGATGGGAGGGGTTTGGAGGGATATAGTCCAGGTGCAGGTAGAAGGGACTAGGCAGAAAACCAGACCGGCTTGGACTAGATGGGCCAAAGGGCCTGTTTCTGTGCTCTAGATTCATGAATAGTTCCAGAAGACGGGAAGATCACAAATGTCACTCACTCTGAGGGAGGGAGGCAAAAGACAGGAAATTCTAGGCCAGTGAGCCTGACTTCAGTGGTTGGGAAGATGTTGGAGACCATTATTAAAGGATGAGGTTCTGGGGGACTTGGAAGCACATGATAAAATAGGCTGAAGTCAACCTAGTTTCCTTAAGGGGAGATCTTGCCTGACAAATCTGTTGGAATTCTTTGAGGAAGTAACAGGCAGGATAGACATAGGAGAGTCAGTGGATGTTGTTCACTTGGATTTTCAGAAGGCCTTTAACAAGGTGCCGCACATGAGGCTGCTAAACAAGATAGGAGCCCGTGGTGTTACAGGAAAGGTACCAGCATGGATAGAAGATTGGCTGACTGGCAGAAGGCAAAGAGTGGTTAATAAAGGGGGCCTTTTCTGGTTGGCTGCCGGTGACTAGTGGCGTTCCGCAGGGGTCGGCGTTGGGTCCGCTACTTTTCACGTTATATGTTAATGATCTGGATGACGGAATTGATGGCTTTGTGGCCAAGTTTGTGGATGATACAAAGATAGGTGGAGGGGCAGGTAGTGTTGAGGAAGCAGGGAGTCTGCAGAAGGACTTGGACAGGTTGGAGAATGGGCAAAGAAGTGGCAGGTGGAACACAGCGCAGGGAAGTGCACGGTCATGCACTTTGGTAGAAGGAATAAAGGTGGAGACTATTTTCTAAACGGGGAGCAAATTCAGAAATAGGACTCCCAAGTCCCTTTGCACCTCCTAGTGCGGGATTCCCTGAAGGTTAACTTGCAGGTCAAGTCAGTAGTAAGGAAGGCAAATGCAATGTTAGCATTCATTTTAAGAGGACTAGAATTATAAAAGCAAGGATGTAATGCTGAGGCCACATTTGGAATATTGTGAGCAGTTTTGGGCCCGATATCTAAGGAAGGTTGTGCTGGCACTGGAGAGTCCAGAAGAGGTTTACAAGAATGATCCAAGGAATGAAAGGGTTAATGTATGAGGAGCATTTGATGGCTCTGGGCCTGTACTCTCTGGAGTTTAGAAGGATGAGGGGGGGACCTCATTGAAACCTACCGAATATTGAAAGGCCTGGATAGAGTGGACGTGGAGAGGATGTTTCCAGTAGTGGGAGAGTCCAGGACCAGAGGGCACAGCCTCAGCATAGAAGGACATCCCTTTAGAACAGATGAGAAATTTTAGCCAGGGGGTGGTGAATCTGTGGAATTCATTGTCACAGATGGCTGTGGAGGCCAAGTCATTGGGTGTGTTTAAAGTGGAGGTTGATAAGTTGTCAATCAGTAAAGGTGTGAAAGGTTACAGGGAGAAGGCAGGAGAATGGGTTTGAGAGGGAAAATAGATCAGCCCTGATCAAATGGTGCAGGATCGATGGGCTGAATGGCCTATTTCTGCCCTTATATCTTATGGTCTTGTGTACAAAATTATGAGGGGTACAGATAGATTAGGTAGTAGGAAAGCTCCACGGTGTATCCTGCACCTCTAATTACAAATTTCAGCATCCCATGCAATTCACTAATCACTCTTGTTGGATCTGTCCCATTTAGTCTATTCTCTCCATTGGTCTTTCTGCTTAAAAGAATCGTACATCCCTTTGCAATACATGTGCCGGTTGCAAGGTCCCAGGGTGGATGTGAAGGGCTTTCAGCTCCAGTGTTAGATTGGAGAAGCTGGGGATGTTCTGAAAGTGAAAGTTGAGAAGTGTGATAGAGGTGGGGGTGGTCCAGACAGGTCTGGAGAGGGAAGCTGTTCCCTTTGGCAACTGGTTCAAGGATAGGGGACATGGATTTAAAGTGAGGAACCACACACAAGGGGGAGATGAGGAAAAGGTTTTATTTTTAAATCTGCAGAGAGCAGTGTTGGTCAGGAGCTCACTGCCTGCAGGGATGGGTGGAAGTACAGCCAAGCAGGGCCTTCAGAAGGGAGCTGGATGGTAATGCAGGGAATAATATGCAGGACTGTGGGGAGGGTGCCGGGAAATGGGATAGAAGTGATGAATCCTCAGAGCTGGCTCCGATGGGCTGAATGACCTCTGTTGTAATAATTCTCTCACTTCACTCATGAAGCCCACCTCCTGCTCTAACCCACCCAAATCCTCTCCTGATTCCAACATCGGTAATAGTTCCTTCAAAATCCCCATCGGAGTCCTCCCAAGCTCATCCCCATCTTCCCCAGAGCTCCCTGTCCGAATCCTTCTGACTGGCTTTCTATTACTGCTGCAGAACCAAAGCCGCTCTGACCCAATTCACCGATGCATCTTGTGTGACTGTGATGGAGTCTAACCTTCTCTGCGACCTTGGACACCGGTGGTCCTGCTTTCTGCTGCCCGGGCACCCCAAGCTCTGGAATTCCCTCACTCACTCCCTTCCCTCCTTCAAACCACTGTCTGGCCAAGATCGTCACCCTGCCCATACACACCTCCCTCTGTACCGTGACCCCACCAACGATCAGGCCACCGTCACCTGTACCATCACTGACCTCATCACCTCAGGAGACCTCCCCTCCACAGCCTCCAACCTCATTGATCCCCAACCCCACGTTGCTAGGTTTTATCTCCTAGCCAAGATCCACGAACAGAACTGCCCTGGTAGGCCCATCATCTCCGCTGCTCCTGCCCCACTGGACTTCTCCTTATACCTCAACTCCACCTTCATCCCCACCCCAGTCCTGCCCACCTATATCCGTGACACCTCACAGTCTCCACCATCTCAAGAACTTTCAGTTTCCTGGCCGCAACTGCCTCATTTTCACCATGGACATCCAGTCCCTGTACACTTCCATCCCCTATCAGGAAGTCCTTAAGGCTCTCCGCTTCTTTCTGGACAACAGACCCAACCAGTTCACCTCCAACACCACCCTCCTCCACCTGGCAGAACCCTCAACAACTTCTCTTTCAGCTCCTCCCACTTTCTCCAGTCCAAAGGTGTAGCCATGGGCACTCGCCTGGGCCCCAGCTCTGCCTGCCTTTTCGTCAGCTACTTGGAACAGTCCACGTTCCAAGCCTAGACCGGTAACGCCCCCCAACTCTCTCTCCACTACATTGATGACTGCATCGGGGCTGCTTCCTGCACCCGTGCTGAGCTCAGCAATTTCATCAACTTTGCCTCCAACTTCCACCCTGCCCTTAGATTCACTCGGTCCGTTTCCAACACCTCTCTCCCCCTTTCTGGATCTGTCTCCATCTCAGGAGACAAACCATCCACGAACAATTACTGCAAACCCACTGACACCTTGATGACCCTCCTTTCACCCCCGTCACTCGCAAGGACACCATTTCTTTCTCAGTGCCTCTGTCTCTGCTGCATCAGCTCTCAAGATGAAGCCTGCTACTCCGGGCCACCCGCCGTGTCCTTTTTCAGGAAGCAGGGCTCTTTCTCTCCCACCCCACCAACTGATGGAACCCTCACTCCCATCTCCTGCACTTCCCACACATGCCCTCGCCCATCAACCCCCACGCCTCCCTGACAGAACAGGGATGGGTTTCCCCTGGTCCTCACCCAGCACCCCACCAGTCTACACATCCAGCACATCATCAACTTCTGCCAGCTACAACGTTATCCCACCACCAGCCACGTCTCCCTCCCCCCCACCCCTTTCTGCAGGGATCACTGTCTCCGTGACTCCCTGGTCTGCTCACCCCCCCCCCCCACCAGCACATTTCCCTGTAACTGGGGGTGTAACCCCTGTCCCTCCTCCTCCCTCACCACCACCCAGGGACCTAAACAGCCCTTCCAGCTGAAGCAGAGAGTCACCCGCACCTCCTGTTGTTCATTGCATCCGGTGCTCCCGATGGGACGTCCTCTATGTCGGTGAGACCAGACGCAGACTAAGCGACCGCTTCAAGTGCCTGCGCTCCATCCGCCGCGGCCATCCCACACCGCCCTGTCTGTCTCCTCCACTGCCACGTTGAGGGTAAATGTAAACTAAAGGGACAACACCTCATTGCGCCAGGCAGTCTACGACCCAGCAGAGTGAACACTGAATTCCCCAACTCCTAGTAAACTGGTCCCCCCACCGATCTACCCAGTTCCTCCTGTACCCACCCGAGCCCCCATCACAGTCTCATTCCCCTCCTCCCCCCCACCACAGGGTCCCCTCCCCCCACCGTTCCCCACCTCGATTCCAGGCTTCACTTCCCTCTCCTATCAGATTCCATCTTCTCCAGCCTCTGTCACCACTCCCCCCCTCCCCCCTCCATCTGCCCATCACACCCCCCCCCCCTCACCTGGATCCACTCATCACCTGGCGAGGGGGAGGGGAGTTTTTAAGGGGATCTGAGAGGCAGGTTTTTTTTTAAATGGACAGTGGGTCATACCTGGAACTCACTGCCGGAGCACATGGTGGAGTCAGATACAGTCACTGCGTTAAGAGGGGTTAGACAGGCAAATAGGCAAGGCCTAGAGGGATACAGTCCTGATGTGGGCGTGGGGTCGGTGCAGGTGGGCAGGAAGGTCGGCACGGAAACAACCCAGGAGGTGACGACTGTGGGGGTGATGGAGGCAGCTGTGAAGTGATGATGAATGGCAGCAGCTTCAGCAGTGAGTAAAAATCACCCAGACCCGTTGGAAATGGGGTCTTGGCTTGGAGACGTTTTGGGGTGGGTGTAGGGAGAAATGAGGGAGGCTTTGGTGGGAGGCTGAGTGGTAATTCGGTAAGGCAGGTCTAGAACTGGAGGACACAGGTTTAAGGTGAGGGGAGAAATTTAAAGATGATCTGAGGGGCAAGTTTCTCCACCACCCCCCCCTCCCCCACACACAGAGGGTGGTGGGGATGTGGAATGAGCTGCCAGAGGAAGAGGAGGAGACAGGTACAACTACAGTGATTATTTGGACAGGTACCTGGAAAGAAAGGTGTCGAGGGAAATGGGCTTAATGCAGGCAAATGGGACCTGCATAGATAGACATCATGGTCAGCATGGACAAGTCGGGCCAAAGAGCCCATCTGTGCTGTACGATTCGATGAATTTACTGGAACGTTGGATGTGCAGTGGGCAGGTAAGGGGCCCTAATGACCTTCAGACTTTGCCAAGCACTTTAGCCCCTGGTCCTTGGAGTATTACACCCTCAGCCCTCCCTCTCTGGCTCAGGCTCCCATGTGGGCTCTGACATTCAACATCAAACAAGCATTCAGCATGCTGCCCGCTGCTGGGGCCAATGACCACAGGTTTGGTCAGCAGGTTCACATGACCCTGTTGTTAGGGATGATCAGAGGGCAGCTGGTGTTAGTTCTAGTTCCTGTGTGGGCAATGGTATCAGAGGGAGGGAAGTGCGTGCTGTCAGCCTGTCCAGATGAGGTCGATAGACTCACTCAACTCAATGTGAGACTCACTGAGGGATAAAAAGTTTTAATTACTAATGAATTGTCTCCAAGATCACACATACCTGGTAAGGACCCCACCCCTCCAAACCAGACACGTCTGTGCCTGTCCATTGGCTGTCTGGAGGCCTTTTGGGACCAGTGGGCATTGCAGGGGCTGGGGTGTGTCCTGGACAGGAATGAAAGGGTTTTAATTTGTAAATACTGAACTGTGAATATTGCAAGTAATTTTTTTTTTAAAAAGTGTTCCTTCCCGATTGTATTACATCTCTGGCCTTGGGGAGCTACCCTCTTCCACTACCCCATACACCTGAACCACCCACATAGTACCAGGGCCATGCAGAGGACAGAAATGAGGTGGGGCAAAGGGGCACGGGACAGGCCAGAGCCAGACTAGTCCATGAATGTCGCTCATTTCCTGGGCATCCTCCAAGAGCAGGGACACGGGTAGGGGGAGTACTTTGTCTCCAGACTCAGTTAGAAAGGACGGGTTTTATCAGTTCTGCTGCTTTTGTCTCAAAGACCAGTTGAGGTGCCTCTTCACCCAGTCGGTGTCTTGAGCCCTCCCACTGACAGCCAAGGCAGACAGTGAGGTTAGACTGCCGCCCAGTGACCTGCAGAGAAACTGCAGCCAGCCGGTGGCCCTGCTGATCGGCTGCAGTCTCTAATCATCGGCTCCAGGCACTGACTCGTCACCTGGACAGGTTTGTGCTCATCGTTCCACAGATTACAGACCCTGTCTGCATTACCCAAAGAGGTAGTGTCCTGCTTGCACTTTAGCCCCACGCTCCTGGTCTTTGGGCACCCAGAGCACGGTGGGTGGGGGAGTCGGTCAGGTGAGGTGAGGTGGGTTGTTAGTTGTTGTTGAGGACCTCCTGAGTCTGCTCGTGTCAAGGTGTTGGTCCAAGTCACCTGTGCCCGGGTGTCCCTGCAGATGGAGCATGTGGTGTCCACTGGCTCTCAGGAGGTAGCTGGGGACCAGAATGTTTCCTGGACTACAAGAATATTTTAACTGAAGGTTTTACTTTGGAAATTAAATTTTGGAAGTTAAAAGCAGCAGAAAAACCCCCCAGGCCAGTGACTCTCCAGTGCGATACAGATAAATTCAGAGAAACTTTATCCTTTCTTCTGGATTTGATGGAAACAACCAGCTGAGGATCTGCACCAGGTCTGTAAAGGGCCCAAGTCCCAGCCAGGTGCAGGGGTGGGCTCGGGCTGTGAGACAGATGGTTGGTGCTGAATGGGGCCACCCTAGGGAAGTGGTGAACCTTTACCCGAGAGAGAGCTGTCAGGGTGGAGTCAAGGTTGAGACGGATGATTTTTGGTCTTTAGGGGAGTCATGGGTGTGGGGACCCCAGGCAAGAAGGTGGAGCTAAGTCCAAGGTCAAATCAGCCACCATCTCATTGAGTGAGGGAAGCAGAAAGGGCCAAATGTCCCAATCCTGTTGTTTATGGAAAAACACTTGGATTCAGTACAATCCAGGAATCCAACCCAATGATGTGTGGGTTGGAGACTCAGCATTGGACCTTGGGGGTGAAACCGGGTTTTCTAACTGTGATTTTACCCTGAAGGGGCAATAAAGTTCAGATAGGAAGGCAGGAGATGGTTTAAACCCTCACTGATCGGGGGACTGCACCCACACCAGTCAGCGGTTTAGAGACTACAATCTGACAAATGTCATAAAAAGCCTCAACTGTACACAGCCCCTTCATTAGCAGGGCTGGGACAGATTGATGCCGTTGTACAGTCATGGGCAGGTGGTTTTCCCCGGCATTCTCTGGGCTTTGAGTGGGTTGGATGGCTGCAAGGGCCTGAGATGGGGTGGAGTTGGTAAAATGCATTGGAGGGATTTTTATAGCAGTAGGTGGAGTCCTACCGGGCTGTACTAGACCTTCTCAGGAATGAGGGTGGGCAGGTGGCAGAGGTGTGGCTAAGTTTGCGGATGACACCAAGATAGGGGGAGGAGTAGGGAGTATTGAAGAGATAGGAAGGTTGCAGAGGGACCTGGACAGTTTGGGAGAATCGGCAAGGAAATGGCAGATGAGATTCAATGTAGAGAAATGTGCAGTTGTACACTTTGGAAGCAGAAATAAGCAGGCAGATTATTATCTAGGAGGAGAGAAAATCCAAAGCACGGAAGTACAAAGGGACTTGGGGGTACTCGTGCAGGATACCTTAAAGGTTAACCACCAGGTCGGATCGGTGGCAAAGAAAGTGAATGCTATGTTGGCATAGTGTATAAAAGTAAGGAAGTGTTGATGAGGCTCTACGGGGCACTAGTGAGGCCTCATTTGGAATATTGTGCGCAGTTTTGGGCCCCACATCTTAGGAAGGATGTGTTGACGTTGAGGAGGGTTCAGAGGAGATTTACGAGGATGATTCCAGGAATGAAAGGGCTTACGTATGATGAGCGTTTGTCGGCTCTTGGACTGTACTCGCTGGAGTACAGAAGAATGAGAGGGGACCTCATAGCGACATATAAAATGTTGATAGGAAAGGACAGAGTAAATGTGGCTAGGCTGTTTCCCTTGGTGGGTGAGTCCAGGACCAGAGGGCACAATCTTAGAATTAGAGGGTACAGTTTCAAAACAGAGATGAGGAAAAATTTCTTTAGCCAGAGGGTGGTGAATTTGTGGAACTCCTTGCCACGTACAGCAGTGGAAGCCAGATCAGTGGGGGTGTTCAAGGAGGAGATAGACAGATATCTAAATAGTCAGGATATCAAGGGATATGGGGATAAGGCCGGTAATTGGGATTAGAATAGGTTTTTTCTTCTTCTTCCCCCATTCCCCATTTCTCATTTCTATTTCCCTTTTCCTTGGAGCAGACTCGATGGGCTGAATGGCCTGCTTCTGCTCCCTTGTCTTGTGATCTTGTGTCTGTGGGAACAGTGACCACAAGTCAGTAAGTTTCACAGTAGTCCTGGGAAAGGTTGGTCCTGAAGAGTGAGGGGCCGATTTCAATGGTACAAGGCAGGGCCTGGCCAAGGTAGTCTGGAGCAGCTACTGGAGGGTACAACATCGGATAGGTGGGAGGTGTTTAAAAACACAGTCACAGGAGTTCAGAGTCAGCAGGTCCCTGTAAGGGCAAGGAACAAAGATGATATCAGATGACCTAAGGTTGATGAAGGATATTGAATGTTTGATCAGAAATAAGGAAACATGTCAGGTGTAGGCACTTGGTATCAAGTGGGTCCTTGACATTTATGGCAGTGTAGGAGGGCCAAAGATGACATGAATGCCTTGGTGAGCAGGATTAAGGAGAATGCCCAACCAGACCATGTCCCGGAGCAGATCTCACTGGGTCACCAGAGACCAGGCCCCAGACCTCACTGGGTCACCAGAAACCGGCCAGGGTTCTCAGCTTTTACAAACCGCAGTATCAGGAAACAACAGAAGGAACAAGCTGTGGGTGAGGAGTTCCCTCCCCTCCTGGAAATGGATCCAAGTCAATGGCTCTGCCAATCCCAGCTAAACCTCCCAGTCAAACATTCCCAGAAAAGTACAAGCAAATAAAGCTGGGATGTAGCCAAGCACGTCATGAATACCATAACTCTGCGCCTGACTCCACATAACCCCTGCATCCTTCTGTGTACAACTTGCCAGCTGCCTCAGCTTCACAGGAGCTACAGTCACCCTTAACCTGGACTCAGTACCCGGTTGTACCACCCTCACCTCCAGCGGTGGCACAGTGCTCGAATTACTGGACTAACAATCCAGAGATCCGAGTTCAAATCTCACCAAGGCCACTGTGGAAATTAAACTCCACTCATAATCTTGGGGGGGGGGGGGGGGGGGGTGAGAAAAGTTGCTAATAATGACCAATCTCAAAATCTACCAGATGCTTGTAGTTGCCAATGTCCATCGGGGGAAGAGATCTGCTGTCTTCACCAGTCTGACCATTGTCTGCAACTCCAGACCCCACCAGAACCAGCAAGCTGGAGTTGATCTGAAATGGCTGTCGGCAACCACCCGGGGGTGGGGGGCCCCGTCGGCAACCACCCGGGGGTGGGGGGCCCCGTCGGCAACCACCCGGGGGTGGGGGGCCCCTTCAGCGACCACCCGTGGGCGGGGGGCCCCTTCAGTGACCACCCGTGGGCGGGGCTGTCAGTAATGACCCTCCCATTTCCGGCATCTGGACCGATGAAGTTAAAACCAACTCTTCTCTTCCCCCTCACTTCACTTGTTCAGCTTCTGGACTGGTGGGCTACAGCCACCGCCGTGTATTTCCACAGCACAGAATGTGGACCAGCACAGGAACAGGCCCTTCGGCCCATCATGTCTGTACCGAACACTGCCGAATTAAACTAAATCTGTTCTGCCTGCACATGATCCACATCCCTCCATGCCTGGCCTGTTCACGTGTTTATCTGAAAGATAAACATGTCTGTTCATGTGTCCATCTTGTCCATGTTCTATGAGCATATTCATGTTGTCGTCTCTCGGCCTGTTAAACCCCCCTATCGTACCCACTTCCACCACCACCCCTGGCAGCCTCTTCCAGGCACCCACCACTGTGCAAGTCAGTGACAACCAGGCCTTTCCTATGTCCACTGTACAAGGGCTCAATGTCCTGACCAGCAACCAAATCCCACGGGTTCCTGAACTCACTACAGTTTTCAGACTTTTCCAAAAGGGGTATAGGATGGACCACCTCAGCTAGAGGTGAACCTCCTCAGCCAGGGGAGGACCACCTGGCCCAGGGGCAGGACCTCCTCAGCCAGGGGTGGACCACCTGGCCCAGGGCCAGGACCTCCTCAGCCAGGGGTGGACCACCTGGCTTGGGGCAGGACCTCACTGGGGCAAGGAGGGAAGAAACAGTGAAATCCCCAACCCAGGTCTGTGGGGTTTGATGGGGAGCAGCTGTACCCTCAGCTGCCTGGGACCCAAGCTCCAGAATTCCCTGCCGGAACATCTCCACCTCTGGGATGGAGAGCCGTTAGTTTTGTCAGCACCACACTGCCCACCTGTTGATAGACATTAGCTGTACATTGTACCCGATTAATTCCCTCACTGACAGCCCGCCTCAGCTGCCCACACCCCCCGCTCCAGAATCTTATCCCCCTTAAAACCAGACACTGACCAACAATTTGGTCAGATCTCTAATTCAGTGGCCCGGCGCCAGACCACATGAAGACACATTGGGACATCCTGTGTTAAAGCTGCTATAGTAATGCAATTTGTTGCTGTGACATTAACCAGCTGGTAAACATTCTCACCTCCCGTTGTCCAAACTTTGGGCAGCAGGTGTGAGAACAAGTCACAGTGTGTGGGAGAAGGCGGGGTGGTTACAGTGTGTGTGTGTGTGTGTGTGTGTGTGTGTGTGTGTGTGTGTGTGTGTGTGTGTGTGTGTGTGTGTGTGGGAGGGGTGTCACAGTGTGTGTGTGTGGGGGGGGTGTCACAGTGTGTGTGTGTGGGGGGGTGTCACAGTGTGTGTGTGTGTGTGTGAGGGATCACGGTGTGTGGGGGGTGGGGTGGTCAGTGGTCAGTGTGTGTGTGGGAGGGGTGTCACAGTGTGTGTGTGTGAGGGGTCACAGTATGTGGGGGGGTGGGGTGGTCAGTGTGTGTGTGTGTGTGTGTGTGGGGGGGGTGTCACTGTGTGTGTGTGAGGGGTCACTGTGTGTGGGGGGTGGGGTGGTCTGTGTGTGTGTGTGTGGGGGGGTGTCACAGTGTGTGTGTGAGGGGTCTGTGTGTGGGGGGTTGGGGTGGTGTGTGTGTGTGGGTGTGTGTGTGGGTGGGTGTGTGGGTGTGTGGGTGGGTGTGTGGGTGTGTGGGTGGGTGTGTGGGTGGGTGGGTGGGTGGGTGTGTGGGTGGGTGTGTGGGTGTGTGGGTGGGTGTGTGGGTGTACAGGATTGCAGCCTCTCAGACCTGATCCCAGACCCAGAACACAGTGAGGCCACTCCCAGGCCCAGAGCCCCACTGGGGGTCCTGGAGGGACAGACACAGACCCCCCAACTCCTCCTGCACCTCCTGTTACTGGAGTTAACTGGGACAGGCTCCTGAAATAGTGAACGTTTTCCAGAAATACCATCACACATCTTGATCGTCTGGGGCGGATGAAGGACCTTTGACTTCCAGATGTTTGAGGCTGGTCCTCAGTGAAGGGAACAAATGGTCAAGGAGGGGAGGGAGGAAGAGGGAGGAGAGGGAGGGGAGGGAGAAGGAGGGAGGGGAGGGAGAAGGAGGGAGGGGAGGGAGGGGAGGGAGAAGGAGGGAGAAGGAGGGAGGGGAGGGAGGGGAGGGAGGGGAGGGAGGGGAGGGAGGGGAGGGAGGGGAGGGAGGGGAGGGAGGGAGAGGGAGGGGAGGGAAGGAGAGGAAGTGAAAGAGAAGGAAGGAAAGAGGGAGAGTGAAGGGGGGGAAGGAAGATAGTTTTACTCTGTTTGAGTGTTGTGGACCATGACTGCCCTCTGCTGGTGTCGACTATACACTGCTCCATCTCCTG
Organism: Pristis pectinata; assembly: GCF_009764475.1. NCBI lineage: Eukaryota > Metazoa > Chordata > Chondrichthyes > Rhinopristiformes > Pristidae > Pristis > Pristis pectinata. The sequence continues at coordinate 1,664,730 of NC_067416.1, read as the reverse complement.
GCTGTTGCTGAGCCTGGTGCAGCTTTACACCTCCTGTGTCCTCAGTTCAGATGTTGGTTGGACTCATTACCCAGCTCTGCTCTGCCCAGACCATCTCCCTGATCCCAGGGGCTCTGCACTGCCTCGTGGGAGGTATCAGTGGCAGAGGACCACTGTGACCCAGAGTTTCAGCAGAGACTGAATCAGCCTCCTGAGGGACTCAGTGGCGTGAAGACCACACGAGAAGAGGTTCTGGGTCAGTGGAGGACATCCCACTGCTGGGGCAGAGCTAGGGAGACCAGAGCCTCAGTGAGCAGACTAGTGGGGGTTTCCTCACAGTGGCTCAACCCAGCAAACACAAGGGCAGCAATGGAAAATACAGAGGCAGACAGATGTTGCTGGGATCCAGATGTTCCCTGGGTCAAGTCAGTAGCTTAACCTCCTTCCCCTTTGAACCAGGTACAAGGGTCAGAGGTAACTGAGCAGAGATGGGGTGGTGCTGGATGGACAAGTCCAGGACACGGCCAGTACTGTGGTGGGAGAGCCTACACTGTGGGAGGCTATGGATGAGACATCTTACGGCAGATTCGGACGGCTGGGCTTGTATCTGGAGTTGAGGTCAAAGTGGACAATTGAGAAAAGACCAGGGTGGGTGTGGAGAGCTTTCCTCTCATGGAAGAATCTAGAACCAGCATCACTGTTTAAAATAAGATGGTCCCTTGTTTTTCAATCTTCTCTCCTGACCCACCTGGACCCCATCATGTTGTCTTTCCCCTCCCCTACCATCTGCCCATCAGCCACTCACCCCTCTCACTGGTTCCCCTCCATTCCATGCTCCATCGTCCTCCATCAGATTCCATCTTCAGCCCTTAGTAACTTCCACCCATCACCTCCCAGCTTCTGACATCATTCCAGCCCTCATCTGCCTCTCACCCCCTCACCTGGATCCACCCATCACCTCCCAGCTCTTGCTCCGCCTCTTTATACTGACCATCTCCCCTTTTCTTTCCAGTCCTGATGAAGGGTCTCGGCCCTAAACGTCAACTGTCCATTTCCCTCCACAGATGCTGCCCGACCAGCCGAGTCCCTCCAACGCCTTGTGTCTGACCAATCATCTGTGACACATTATTTCAGGACCCTCGTGCCGGGCGGTGATATGCATTTACACCTGTCCGTCCATCAGTGAAGAGCAAATCCCAGCCAACCAGCAGGAACAGCTGGAAAAGGCAGCAAAAACAGAATTAGACAGACAGCACCTCTGGGCCAGCTGTTACAAACTGTTCAACGTCAGCAGCTAATGGACAACGTGAAAAATTGCCCAAGTGAGTCCTGTTCCAACCCAGTCTGGCCATCCTCAGAGTCGACATGCATCAGTTATCAAACTGGAATCACTAGCAACCTCACGATGCCCACTCTGGGTTTCACCAGGACCATTCAGTTCCTTAAACAAGTGCCAAGGGCTGAATCCGAGTGGAGGCGAGTGACTGCCCTTGACTGGGTTCAGCATCAAGGAGCTCAAGTAAAGCCAACATCAATGGGCATCCAGGGGAAAACACTCTGGTCAGGGTCAGACCTTGCAAAAAGGAAGGTGGTTGTCGTTGTTGGTCAATCATCCCAGCCCCAGGACATCACTGCCTTCCCACCACTACAGGACAGGAGTTTGATGGAAGATCTTCCATTACACCACCAACATGGTCAGGGGTCATCTTGCCTCAAAGCATAGGCAGAGAAATCAGTGAATTATACCAGGGTAGGGAGCTGGGGGAGGGTTCCCCCACTGGATAAACCCAGTGTTAGCCTTTAGAGGGAGGGTTTGAATAGAGCAGTGAGGAAGTCCCACTGCAATTGTACAGGGCCTTGGTGAGACCGCACTGGGATGTTGTGCACAGTTTTGGTCTCCTCACCTGAGGAATGTACTTGCCACAGAGGGAGTGCAGTGAACATTCACCAGACTGGTTCCAGGGATGGTGGGTCTACCGTACTAGGAGAGAGTGAGTAGACAAGGCCTGTATTCTCCAGAGTTTAGTAGAACGAGAGGAGATTTCATTGAAACTTAAAACTCAAGGGCTCAACAGGCTGGATGCAGGGAGAGTGCGTCCCCTGGGCGAGTGGGCAAGTCTAGAACCAGGGGTCAGCTGTTGGGAACTGAGAGGAGAAATGCCTTCACCCAGAAGGTGGTGAACTTGTGGACTCTCTCCCACAGGAGGGTGCGGAGGCCAACTCACTGAATGTGTTTAAAGAGGGGAAAAGGCTGCTGAGGCTCGATGGGCCAACTGGCCTACTATGTTCTTAGTCTGGACAACTGGGGGGAGAGAGCACAGTCCTACTCAAGATTTCCTTCCACTTTTTCCCAAACATTGACTCTTCCTACTGCCGTCCAGAATGGGGAATGTCACGACTTGCTGCCGGTTTCCACCCTGCTCTCACTTTCACATGGTCCATCTCCAGCTCTTCCCATCCTGCATCCATCTCCAGCGATGGAGGATAGGTTCAAACATCCACAGATACCCACAACTATCTTGACTCCCCTTTGCCTCCAGCAGACTCCATCCCACTCCCAGTCCCTCTGAAGACCAGACTTTCCACATACTTCTGCAGTGTCCCAAATCTCTACCATACTTGACAGAGCCCCTGACCCCATCTCATTCCATGCCCACTCCCCAGCACCCCCCCCCCCCGAGGAAGGATCTCCCCAGTCCTCACTTTGCAACTCAATGATCTCCACATTGATCAACCTTCAATTTTCATCAATTCCAACAAGATTCCATCACCAGACATCTCCTCTACTCTGATTCCAACCCTGGTCCCTCCATCTCCACCAACCACTCACCCTCTCACAACACTTTCCCATCTAACCACACGAGGTACATCACTTGTCCTTTCACCTCTTCCATTCCCACCATCCAGGGACCCAAACAAAGTTACGGGTGAAGCAATGATTCACTTGCGTTTCTTCCCCTCTGTTCTGGTGTATTCAGTGCTCTCAACCTGGTCTCTCGTGTTCTGGTGTATTCAGTGCTTACAACCTGGTCTCTCGTTGGGCGAAACTAAACAAATTGAATAACTGCTCTGTGGAGCACTTGTATTCAGTCCGCAGGGTGACCAACCTTCTGCTTTGGTGTCTTGTGCAATAGCTCAAAATAAACTTGAGGAACAGCCCCTCATCTGTCTGGGCACATTGCATCCTCCTGGACTTGAGAAATAGAGAATGGATCAAGATCACCAAAATTTAACATCGATTGGAGGGTGGTTGAGTTTGAAAGATGGGCTGCACAGAGATACCAAGGAGTAGGTGTGAAAGTTCAAGAGTGACGTGACTTCCAATATATAGCTTAAGAAATATCAGACCTGGAAGGGGTACCAGGTGGTAAATGCCATTTTACTAAGGTGTGAATAGTACCCCACGAGATGTACATGTGGTCGGGGGCATCCCTGATGCCATGAGAATCTGCCGAAGGTGTGGTTTTGCGAATGAAACTCTTGCACACATTTCAGGGAAATGCCTGGCAGTGAAACAAGTACATACCAAGAGACACAATAAGATTGTCAAGAAATTAAAATCTAAGGCGTTACAACGTCACTGGGACCCCTATGTAGAACCACATTTAAGGGATGTAGATGGTTCACTATGGAAGCCAAAAGTGATATTCGTGAAAGGAAATAATGCAGCTGTAGTGGACGTCACTATACGGTTTGAAGACAATAAAAATTCCATCTCGAACGTAATAAATATCGTCATCTTACTGGACAAATTAAGGAATTGACTAATGTGCCGATCACTGAGTTCTTTGGATTTGTCATCGGATCTCGCGGTTGGTAGGCCAAAGAGAATGATGCCCTTATGAAATTTATGGGCATTAACAAATTTAGAATATTTGCCAAAAATATCTGCAGTTTAACTATCAGATTGACTATAGATATACTTCAGGTATTTATGGACTACTGACTTTGTGCGGGAGAGAGTTTATTTTTAAGTATGCATAGATATTAATGAATTGTGTGCTTTGCGCCCCGAAGGCCATTAACAACTAGGTCTATGTAACTGCCATTACATCAGGCTCTTCTGTTCCCTTATAATGAGGGAGAGGCCCGGTCTTGTTCCGGAGTACAACATAGTGGACACAACACCGTAAACTGCGAAAGGTGCACTAAATCATCCTTATGTGTTTTTAAACTCACTTTGTATCAGAAGTGACCCGGTCTGAAGGTCATCCATTTGGATTAAGTTTCTCTCTCCACAGACAGATCTACTGAGTATTTATGACAACTGACCAGCATTTCACAAACTATTAAAAACAGTACGTAAAAGTAACTTCCCTCATTACTGTATTAACTAGATGGTTTCATCAACAGCTTATCCCCACCGCAACACGACCTCACCCCAAGATACTCCCTCTGTCCCATCAATCCCACCCTACACGCAAAGTTTAAAACCCATTTTCTCTCCTCTCCAGCATTAAAGGGTCTTTCGCCAAAGCACTATCAGTTTCCTTCTATAAGCGCTGCCAAACTGCTAAGAGTTTCCAACGTTGAAAACAGAGGTAATAGAAATATTGGCTGGTCTCAAACAAGTCAATGATCAGGACTGGATGGGATATACCCTCTGACTGAGGGAAGTGTGGGGGCTCTGAACATCATCTCCCAGGGTTCTTTGGACATTGGCCACGCTCCAGTCCTCTGACACCAGCCAATGTCCCTCCTTTGTTCAAAGACGGGAGCAAGGATAATCCTGGAAGCTACAGACCAGTTTAACCGTGGCGGGACAACATTTAGAAACATTGAACCAAGACCAGATTCACAGCTACCTGGAGAAAAATGGATGGACACGAATCAGCAAGGGTGGGTCAAGGGAACATTGCATTTAACCATTTGATAGAATTTTGAGGTAAATTGTTTAAATTGGAGCAAACCTGTTCACTCAGGGGAAGCATGGACAGGTCTACAAATAACCCACCACAGATCTGGACCAGCAAGCTACTAGGATCTGCTTAGTGCAGAATTTTTTGGCTTTGTAACTGGCATTTGGAAGATTTTTGGGTAGTGAATGTTTTAAATCATTTGCTTCATCAATTTCAAGAGCTATCATTGGTACCATCGACATTTTGTACTTCTTGGACTTTTAATTTTTATCTTTCCCCATTTGCTATGTATTTTGTCCTGTATGTTGTTTTAGTTTGTGTTTAAGGGGAATTTTATTGTTTTAACTTCTGCAGCACATCAAATGCAATGTCTGCATCACCAGACCGACCGATGGTTGTGACCTCCACACTGCATCCCCCTCATTAGGAGCTCTCCTCGTGGGTTTGCTCTGTTCAGCACTGTCATCCTTAAAGATAACATCAGGTTGCAAAACAATGAATAGTATTAGTGTAGATGAGCCACCAACATGGCACAACTTTAATTTGCATTTGTGAATAATGATTTAAACTACTCGGGGTTAATATTAAACATGATTGATGAGACTCCCTAGGTTAGGCCAGGGTTGTGGATAAGTGTGCCTCTTCAGGGTGCCCACGAACACCTGTGCACAAGGCCACAGTGGCTACAAGCTGACATACAATGGGCCCCACCTTACAATCTCCATTCTGTGAGGCATCTAACAGGAATTCTACAGCCAAGACCCATCTCACTGAATGAAGCCAACCTAACCCAACTGCAGCCTGCCTGTGACCTACCATTCCCAAGCTTCATGTAATGTTAATTGTTGTAGAGGTTAATGGTTTCCTTATCATGGAGGCAGTGTTACCAATGTTCACCAGCACAAAGTGACACAGTCCGATCCCATGTGTCACCCGTCCTTGGAAATATCAATCTTCATTGTCCCCAGTTATCAGACCAGGGAGGTGGGGGCAAGATGGGTGGTAAAGGTGGTCCTTTGAGAGTCAGCTCTTTAAATAGCACAGGTCCTGGGTAATGAGGTATCTGTGAGTGAGCGACTTGTTTCAGACCATCGGCATGGCACTTCTCCTGACACCAGGAGCTGGAGGTTCCAAGGCTGGTTTTAGAGTCTAAGGAGTCACAGTTTTTAGGTAGTTCCATGAGGTTGCTGGTACCACAGACAGACGTTGTTAAGGACGACACAGCTGTCGATGTCTCCATCTGGTCTGAAGTTAACACCAACCACATGCCTCCAACAAAAATCAGGTGTTGCCACTGGAATTGTAACTGGCACAGGGAGCTTCTTCGGTTTATTATTGGTGTGAGGGAGATCTGGTTCCCAGGGAACGTGATGGACTTTCTCAAATGTCAGGAAATTTGAATCTTTTACTGCCTGACTCACCAAATCAGCACTTAGAGACTGCAATAGTTTTAGATTTTTATGGGCTATTAGTATGGTCTTCTTGGTTTTATGGTGGTTTGATCTAATGCTGTGATTACAGTTTATCCTTAAACTGTTTTAATTGTAATAAATTTTAGTTTAAAGCTTTGACACATCAAATGCTGTTTTGCATTATAACTGAGCAGTTTTAACCCAGGGTCTGTGGGCTCCATTCTGGCATCTGCTTCTATTTTAGTTTATTTTAACATCTTGCTAGGGGAGATACAACAAACTCAAACTTGGAACCAGATCCAGGGGATGAGGAATCTTCACCAGACTGTGGGGAAGAAACACTCTGATGAAGGTTGAGTGGATTCACCAGCAGTTCCTGATGGGAAGAGACACAGCAATTAGACACTCGCTGGGCTCAGGGCGTGAGGCCAGACAGCCAAGCACCACTCCCTGTGCCAACACAGAATAATGTGTGGGTACAGTAAGTAATCAGGAAAGCCAACAGACAAGGGTGGTGCCCTTGTGGTCTGATGCACTGACCTCCACCTTGCAGAGGCCAGACCCAGCTTCTGACACCTCGTACCTTCCTCTGCACCATAACCTCACTAAGGAACATCTCCCAAACCATTACAGATCTCAGGTTCCCCTTCAGCCTCCAGTGCCCTACCCCTGCACTGCCCACTGTTTCTGCCTGCTCTTGCCCCAACAAACTTATTTCTTCATCCCTGGACTCCATCCAGTCTCCTTGTCCAGTCCCTTCCCACCTCTCATACCTTCCCAATTGGCTCATCTTCATCATAGATGTCCAATCCTGTACACTTCCGCCCGGCCTCCTTCACATGGACCATCTGACACTTCCCTTCCGTTTCTGGATCCATCTCAGGAAAGCGCACCTGGCCCAGATGGCGTTAAGAGAGCTGACCTGGACGGTGTGATAGAGGCTAATGAGAACATATTGCCCTGGCTCTTCTCTCTTTGTTTAAAGCCCAGTACCATCCCTGAACGTTTGAAGAGGAACCATACAGTGTTAACACCAAAGACCGATGACCGAGAACTACTAAGAAATCTGGACATCTGGAGGCCTATAACCATCGGCCCCACGTTACTGAGACTTTTTAACTAAGATCATCACAAAATGTCCAAAACTCAGTCTGAATTAATTCCAGACAGAAGGGATTCCTGTTAAATAAACCCAGCTGCAGTGAGAACATAACGATTCTGCAAAACCTCATCCAAGGGTCCAAAAGGTGCCAAAAAGATCTGGCAGTTTTATTTGTGGACCTGGCCAAGGCATTTGACTCTGTTGGACACAAACTTATACTGAAGGTGCTACAAAGGATGGGGCTGCCTAAAATCTTTATTGACCTCCTATTGGATCTCTATAGTAATAGAACAACTGTCATAGAGGTCGGGAAGGAGATGGAAGAGATCAATACCAGAAGGAGTGTTAAGCAAGGTGACCCCTTTTCCCCAATCCTGTCTAATATCACAATGGACCCGCTCATTTGCACCCTTGAAAGCAGAGGAAGAGGTGTCCAGCTGGATACGGCAGAGGGAGCAATCAGGTGCACTGCACTTGCTTTTGCTGACATCGCAATACTAAGCGATTCACATTCAGGAATGGCAATAACATCAAAATCTTATTGACCTTCTGTAGATCAGCCAGACTGGAGGTTAACATAAAGATGACGAAAGGTTTTCACGTCACTTGTCAGCAAAAGATGTACCTGTATAATACCAGAAAAGAATGGGTCTTCGGCAAAGACAATATCAGATATATTCCACCCGGAGATATTGAGAAATACCTCAAAGCAAGAATAGGTCCATGCTGCGGGATCTCCATGGAACAGTGGAAAGGAAAGCTCAAAGGTGTGGTTTGAGAGATTAAAGGGGGCTAAACTCAAACCAATTCAGAAGATCGAGATATCGAAGACCATATGATACCGAGTATACTTTCACTTTATTCTTACCGAGGCTTCACAGAACTGCCTCATGGAATTGGACCCTGTTATAAAACAGATGGCGAAGGAAGTATCACATCTTCCATCGGATACCACAGATGGAATCCTATATACACGGAATAGGGATGGAGGACTTAACCTCCCCAAACTTGATATTCAAATTCCAGCTGCAATAATAAAGAAAAGACAAAGTCTCGAACCATTGGACGACATCATTTGAGATGGCCCGGGAAAGCAACACTACGCCGATCGAGAGACTGAAAAGGCTTGGAAGCTCTCAAAGCCATCAAGAACCGGCCCAGTGGTAGAACAAAATCCAATCCGCCCTCAGCACCTCCAGTTGAGTCCGATGAGGAGCCAGGTGCTGAAACTGGAACTGCACAGGAACCAGAAAATGTAGAAGACCAAAGCCCCCAAATGTGTGTGCAAATTGGAGAGTGATGGAGTTTGACAAGTGGGCAAACCTTGCACGTCAAGGTTCAGGCATAAAAGAATTTAAAAATGATGGGATCGCTAACTCTTGGATTAGATCCAATAGGCAGTGGAAAGGGCACTGTCATCAATGCCCTCCTGCTCAAATTCAGACAGTATCCAAGCACAAGGAGTCACGGCAGACCTGATGCCGTGAAAGCCTGTCAGAGGTGCAAGATAGCCAATGAGACCGTGGCACACCTTTCCGGTCAGTGCCTGAGCATCAAGAATGCCAGGATAAAGAGACACAATAACATCACAGAACGCCTAAAGATCAAAGCCGACCAATATGGACACTGAGGCACACCTGATAGCGGAAGATGGGTCGTTATGGAAGCCCGACCTGATCTTTGTTCAAAATAGAGCGGCTGTAGTCGACATCACTGTAAGATACGAGGACAACAACCAATCAGGAAAGCCTGGGTTGAAAAGCAGCATAAATACCAGCACTTGACTGGGCAAATAAAACTCACTGGCTTACCACTGACACCATTGATAACCCACCGACCCCCACAGCTACCGACACTGCACCTCCCACTCTGTCTACGCATCTATTCAAGATGAAGCCTTCTACTCTAGGGCCTCTGAAATGGCCTCCTTCATGAAACATGGCTTCCCCTCCGCCACTGCTGATGGAGCCCTCCCACATATTTCTTCCATTTCCTGCTCTCACATCCCCCCTTCCTCCCCCACCCCCCAAAGAGCCTCCTTAGTCCTCACCTTTCATTCTGCCAGCTCAAAAAGGATGCCACCAGTCACATTTTCCCTTCTCTTACCTCCTCAGCCCCTCCCTCCTGCTTCTGCAGGGGCCACTCTTTGCAACTCCTTGGTCCCCACAACTGTAGATGTAACTCCTGTCCCTTCACCACCACCCAGGAATACAAGCAGCTCCTCCAGGTGAGGCAGGGCTTCACCTGCATCTCTTCCAACCTGGTCGACTGCAGCCAGTGCTCACAATGTGGCCCCCTCTACACTGGAGAAACTGAATCGAGTTCAGCTTCAGTTATACAGGGCAGAGGTGGGGCCATTACTGAAGTAACGGACAGTACGGTCTCTCCATGGAATAGAATGCGTTGGAAGCAGTTCAGAGGAGTTTTGCTGGACTCGTAGCAAAGGGGGTGGGATGTTCAATGAGGGAAGGTAGGATAGGCCAGGCTCGGATCTGCTGGATTTTAGGGGAGGGGGCTCGACTGAAACAGGAGTTCAACGGGGTGGATGAGGGTGGAATTCTTGTGGAAGAATCTCAAACTAGACGTCACTGTTTAAATTGCAGGTTGAGGTCATGAGTCTTCGACTGATGTTAAGGCGGGGGTGGATAGATCAGGGAGATGAACCAGTGTCGACAGGAATTTGGAGTTGAGATTCCAGTCACTTCAGCCACAATGTTATCAAATAGGGAACAGGCTGAAGGGTCAGATGACCTACTCCCGCTCGACTTTGGTCTGCAGAAGGAATTTAACCTTGGAGACCTTTCAGCCATGGTCACTGCAGTTGGGAAGGGTGAGCTAGTCAGTTACCAGAAGTTGTCTCAGGTTGAGGGGCTCAAGGAGCACCGGACATACAGGAGGGGTGGTCAGCCTGGATCAGCTGAAGGAACAACTGCAGCAGACACTGAGGTGGGGCTTCAGATCCTCTCAGTGGAGGAGAGCTGAGCCAAGGACACGAGGAGGTATGAGACCTGGTGTTTTAGGGTACAGCAGGAAGGGATGGGATGACGCATCACCTCAAACCAGACCCAACTTCAGATGGATAACCAGTAGATGATTACAGGTTTCAGTCAAACTACTGGGCCCGGGAACCTGGAACCGTCAATGAATCAGTGTTAAATTATGTTCAACACCATTGTTGTTGTACGATCCACACGTGCCAGGGAACAGAAGGGTTAATGTGGGATACAGCAGGGAAGTCTCATGGGACCAGACCATTCACAACCTTGGTGTCAGATGTCACCAGAAGTGAATTTCAATCCTTTCATCCACTCCAAGGCCAATCACTTCCACCCCCCTGACATCTCCCAACTGGTCAGGTTGTTTTTCTCTCTCCAATTGCTTGGAGTTTTTCCCAGTAGAAGCCAGTGCGCTGCCGCGGGAAACAGCAGAGAGTCACCTGACCGGGTGAATTTTTTTTTCCCTCTCTCCTTGCTTGGGGTCTTTAACCATAAAAGAGAGGTAGGGTCTTGCAGAGCGGCCATCGTTGGAGGGGGCTAGAGTCAGAGTGGGAAATTAGAGGCTTTGACTCAAGAGGCTTCAATCAGAAGAGGCAGAGGCAAAAAAACAGGTAAGAAGGGCAAGTTTGTCCTTTGATTATTGCTGCTTTGGTCTCTGTACAGTGTAGGGAGGATGGCTGTATTAAGGGAATGGAATGCTCCTCCTGTGGGATGTGGGATGTGGGAATTCAGGGGGTTTGATGGTCTTCCTGATGACTACACCTGCGGGAAGTGCAGCCAACTTCAGCTCCTGGAAGACCGGGTTAAGGAGCTGGAGCTGGATGAACTGAGGAACAGCCGGGATGCTGAGCAAATCATAGACAGGATGTTTGAGCAGGTGGTTACACCCAGAGGGCAGGATTCAGGTAGTGGATGGTTGAGTACCGAGGGAGGTAGGGGAAAAGGAAGTCAGTGCAGGGTCCCCCTGTGGCCATTCCTCTCAGCAACAAGTGTATCCCTTTGGATACTGCTGAGGGGGATGACTTATCTGGGCAAGGCAGCAGCTGCCAGGCCAGTAGCACTGTGGTCGGCTCTGAGGCTCAGAAGTCAGGCAGAGCAATAGTCATTGGGGACTCGATAGTTAGGGGGACAGACAGGAGATTCTGTGGCACCAAAGAGACAGCAGGATGGTGTGTTGCCTCCCGGATGCTAGGGTCCTGGATATCTCGGAGCGATTGCAGAATGTTCTTAAGGAGGAGGGTGAGCAGCCAGAGGTCGTGGTGCATATTGGTACCAATGACATAGGCAGGAGAGGAGTAAAGGTCCTGAGCAATGAGTATAGGGAGTTGGGAAGGAGGCTGAAGAGCAGGACCTCGAAGGTAGTAATCTCTGGATTACTCCTGGTGCCACAGGCTAGTGAAGGAAAGAACAGGATGATAGCACAGGCAAATGAGTGGCTGGGGAGATGGTGCAGGGGGCAGGGTTTCAAATTCTTGGATCATTGGAACCTTTTCTGGGGAAGGGGTGACCTGCACAAGAGGGAACGGGTTGCACCTGATCTGGAGGGGAACCAGTCTCCTGGCAGGGATGTTTGTTAATGCTACTGGGGAAAGTTTAAACTCGCTTCGTGAGGGGGATGGGAACCGGCACATCAGGTCAGTAAGTGAGGGAACAGGCAAGAGGGCTGAGGTCAGGGAATGTAGTATTAGGCAGAGTCCTGATAACAGATGTGATGGGACGAATGGTTTGAAATGTTTGTACTTTAATGTTCGGAGTATCATGGGCAAGAGTGAGGAACTTAGAGCATGGATCAGTCCATGGAACTATGATGTTGTGGTCATTACAGAGGGACAGGAATGGGTGATCGATGTACCAGGGTTTCAAAGTTTTAGGAAGAATAGAGAGGGGGTAAAGGAGGAGGAGGAGTTGCAATACTAATTAGAGATAATATATCAGCTGCACTCTGGGGAGACATAATGGAAGGCTCAGACACAGAGTCTATATGGGTAGAATTCAAGAATAGGAAGGGTGCAATCACTCTCTTGGGGGTGTACTATAGACCTCCCAATAGCCACCGGGACATTGAGGAATGGATATGCAAACATATTAGGGAAATGTGTAAAAATTACAGGGTTGTGGTCATGGGAGACTTCAACTTCCCTGATATAAATTGGGATCTTTTTAGTGTTAAGAGGATTAGATGGGGCAGAATTTGTTAGGTGCATCCAGGAGGGGATCCTAAATCAGTATGTTGACAGTCCAACAAGGGGAGAGGCTATTCCAGACCTGGTGTTGGGTAATGAGCCAGGCCAGGTGACTCACTTATCAGTGGGTGAGCGATTGGGGAACAGTGACCACACCACGGCAATGGCTGAACTTACATTCAGTTAATAACATTGACTAGTCTCAGTAACCAATGACAAGAACTACCAGACTGTTGTAAAAATGCACCTGTTCCACTAATGTCACCTAGAGCAGGCAATCTGCCACACTTACCCAGTCTGTTTTATGTCTCCAGACCCACCCATGTTCACTCAATGTCCTGGTGGCCCAGCAAGTCCCTCAGTTGTACTTGTACCCCTATGTTCAAACAATAGCCCACCCAGCATCAACAGGGGCAAAGTCAAAGTCATCCCTCACACCTGGGGACTGGTTCTACACCAGAGACCCATCCCACAGACTGGTCCAGCAGCCATTCTCAGTCAGACCCAGACTCTCCAACACAACCCCTGGGGACATACCATTCCTCTGGTAGGACAGACCCACCAGAGGGGCAGCAGTGGTGTACAGGGGCAGACGTCGATGTTAGGAATCCACAGACAACTCCAGACACCATGGAGTCCCACAGCGTCAGGTCAAACAAGGGCAAATAACCCCCTCCAATTCCCACCTGTGCCCTCAGCTGCGTTGGGTAGAAGCACTGAGTAGCAAGGGCACAGAATAAGGTGCCCGCTCAGTATAATGTCCATCACCAGTCGTCTAGTGGCACCAGCACTGACCGAGCCCAGGACTACCCATGGCAGACGCATCTGTGAATCACTGCACTGTTTGGAGTGACTTCAGTCTTTGGGAAGACAAGTTCCACCTTCACACCAGGACACCCGCCACGTCCAACATACGTGGACAGACTCAGATCCAGCAGCTCAGAACTGGATGTCCATGAGGTCCCTGTGGATCAGCAGCAGAAACATTCAGCCCACAAAGTGTGACCTCACAGCCTGACACATCCCTCACTCCACCATTACTGCCACACCAGGGGATCGACCCTAGTGCAGAAGGGGAGACGGGCACGTTGGGAGCAGAACCAGGCAAACCTAAATGAGGAGCCAACCTGGAGAAGCTGCAACACCAGGCTGTGTGCACGCGCCTGTGTGTGGCGCAACACAACTGGACCAGCTACGTAGTTGTGGCCACAAGAGGCCGGAAGTGTAATGGAGCACTCCCCACTTGCCTGGATGAATCCATCAAGCTCTACACCATCCAGGACGAAGCAGCCGACTGACTGGCACTTCACCCACCATCAGTACCATCCATAACATTCCCTCTACCTTCTGGGGCAGATAGCCTGGGTGTGTGAGTGTATCTGGAAACTAAACCAGCACCATAGGGTGACATTTGGCAGACAGGAACACTTGTATACGTGTGTTTTGGCCTGAAGCTGAAACCTGCAGCCAGGACTAAGGCAGTAACAAACGGGCTTTTAAACCATTTAAATGCACCGGTGATGTTACGAGCTTCCGATAGACCCGACCCTGGCCAGCAAAGACCTGGAAGCATCGGGGAGGTGTCTACTGTGCCAGTAAACGTGGACACTGGGGAGGCCTTCAGGCAAGACCGAAGCATTGGGGCATGAGCCCCAACCTCCCTCTCATCCTTCTGATCAGTCACTGGAGCAAGACTGGTGATTCAGAGGGATACGAGACACTGCTGTGTACTCTGTCACAGAGACATGGCTCAGCCCCAATCCTCTGGACAGTGGTCCGGCCTGAGGGGTTCTCCATCCACCATGTGGACCAGACAGCAACGCCGGGAAAGAGGCAGCAATGTAGGCTTCTGAAACTGCTTGGTGCTTGGACATATCTTGTCCCACTCCAGCTCCCCCGACCTGCAACATCCAGCAGTTAAGTGCTGATTGGTCTACCTCCTGCAGGAGTTCACTGCTATCACCCTGACTGCAGTCTACATCTCACCTCGGAGTTGGAGCCAGATTTAGAGCGGGACCTTTGAAAACAGCTGAGTCTCTGTGCCTGAGCTTGTGATTTTCACCTTGCAAGAGTCCACACGAGACACATTTGCAAATTGTTACTAGTGATTGGCCAGAGTAGTGAGAATGGCTCCAGGGACAGTGGTGGGTTCAGCTTGTGAGACGTGGGGAGTTCTGGGAGACCTCCAGTCTCCCTGATAACTACATCTGCACGATGTGGATCCAGCTGCAGCTCCTTACAGACCACATTAGGGAACTGGAGCTGCAGCTGGATGACCTATGGCTCCTATGGGATAACGAGTACATAGACGAGAGCTACAGGGAGGCAGTCACTCTGAAGCTGCAGGAGGCAGGTAGCTGGGTGACTGTCAGGAGAAGGACAGAATAGGCAGGTAGTGCAGAGTACCCCTGTCACCATTCCCCTCAATAACAGGGGAAAGTCAGGAGGCATGGGATCAAGAGAAACTTGACTGTGTGAATTCTCTCCCATAGAAGACAGAGGGTGGTGGTAGATGGAGCGTAATCTGCCTGGAGGTCGGTGACCAGTGGTGCTCCGCAGAGATCTGTTCTGGGATCCCTACTCTTTGTGATTTTTATAAATGACTTGGATGAGGATGTGGAAGGGTGGGTTAGTAAGTTTGCTGATGATACAAAGGTTGGTGGTGATGTGGATAGTGTAGAAGGTTGCTGTAGATTACAACAGGAATTGAAAGGATGCAGAGCTGGGCTGAGAAGTGGCAGATGGAGTTCAACCCAGATAAGTGTAAAGTGATACACTTCAGGAGATCGAATTAAGGCAGAATACAAGGTTAATGGCAGGACTCTCAGTGGGTGGAGGAAGAGGGATATTGGGGTCCACATCCATAGATCCCTCAAGGTTGCCACACAGGTCGATAGGGTTAAGGAGGCGTATGGGAGTGTTGGCCTTCATTAGTCGGGGTATGGATTTCAAGAGATACAAGGTAATGTTGCAGCTCTATAGAACTCTGGTCAGACCACATGGAGTATTATGTTCATTTCTGGTCATCTCATTATAGGAAGGATGTGAAAGCTTTAGAGAGGGTGCAGAGGAGATTTACCAGGATGCTGCCTAGATTAGAGAACATGTCTTACAAGGATAGGTTGAGTGAGCTAGGGCTTTTCTCTCTGGAGAGGAGGATGAGAGGTGACTTGATAGAGGTGTACAAGACGATAAGAGGCAGAGATTGAGTGGACAGTCAGACTTTTTCCCCCAGAGTGATAATGGCTAACATGAGGGGGCATAATTTTAAGGTGATTGGAGGAAGAATCAAGGGGGATGTCAGGGGTAAAAGATTTTTTTTATTAACACAGAGTGGTGGGTGTGACGAACACACTGCCGGTAAAGGTTGTGTGGGCAGATACATTGGGGACATTTAAGAGACTCTTAGATAGACACATGAATGATAGAGAAATGGGGGCTATGTGGGAGGGAAGGGTTAGATAGATCTTAGAGCAGGATAAAATGTCGGTACAACATTGTGGGCCAAAGGGTCTGTACTGTGCTGTAATGTTCTATGTATCAAGCTGGCACCTGGGGAAATCGAGTGCCATGAGCAAAAAGCACACAACAGGTGTACCCTGACACTTTCCTCATCACTGGGGACTTCAATCAGGCTAGCTTGAAGTCAAACTACCATCAACATGTCAAATTCAACATTAAGGACCAAACACAATCACCACAATCTCTGCTGTACCACCATCAGGAACACCTACCGCTCCATCCCTCAGCCACACTTTGGTAAATCCGACCACCTGGCTGTGCTTTTACCTGTGTACAGGCAGAAACTGAAGAGAGTGGCACAGGCAAAGAGGATCTGGTCGAGGGAGGCAGAGGAGAGAATGCAGTACTGCTTCGAATCAATGGACCAAAGTGAATATGCCACAGTTGTCACCAACTTCAAGGATTGTAGACGAGTGTGTACCCACAAAAATATTGCTCATTGGGGAAGAGTCAGCCCTGGATGAACCAGGAGATTCATAAATCGAAAGATGATCTATGGTGTCTGTGACAGGTGATTCAGTCATACAGGGGGGTGGGGGGGAGCCAGAGCAGGTTAGCAAGTGCAGGGATTGAGGGGAAGTAGATGTCATGACCAGCAAGTTTGACCAGATGGACAGGCAGGGCCAGGTGAACGAACACAGTGGGACTGATGGGCTGATGTTTATTTCAATGTAAGGGGTGTTAAGGGAAGGAGCAGCACATGAAATGATGATGTTGTGGCCATTACAGTGACTTAGTTGTGAGGGGGACAGGACTGACTGCTCAATCTTCCTGGGTTTTGATGTTTTAGACATGAGGGGAAGGTAAAGAGGAGGGGTTGATGAACTACTGATCAGGGAGAATGTCACAGCTGCACAGTGGACATACTGGAGGGCTCACCCACTGAAGCAACATGGGTGGTGCTCAATAAGGTGCAATCACTCCAGTGAGGTTTGTATCACAGGCCTCCCAATAGGAGATCGACGGACAGCTAATGGAAAGATGCAAAAGCAACAGGGTTGCAGTGGGTGACCAGCTTCCCCAATATTGATCGGGACTTCCTAGTGCCAGAGGCTTAGATGGGGCAGAATTTGTTAGGTGTATCCAAGAAGGTTTCTTGGAACAATACGTGGATAGTCCAACTGGAGGGACCATACTGGATCTTGTTCGATGAAACAAGTCTGGCCAGGTGACTGGCCTTTCAGTGGGAGAGCATTTGGGGAATAGTGATCACAATACCAAGTTGAGATAGTTATGAATAAATCTAGATCTTGTGGGAAAGTACTAAATTGGGGGGTGGGGGCAAATTAGAGTCTGACAGGAGCTGGGGGAGTTTGTTGGGAGCAACTGTTGTTATCAGGCAAGTCCACATCTGACACATGGGAATTCTTTATTCCAGCTGTCAGAGCCCAGGACCAGCATGTTCCAGCAAGGAGGAAGGACAAGGAATGGCAAGGCAAGGGCATCGGTGCAGGGGAACACCACCCCCCACAGGTTCCCCTCCAGGTCCCACACCATCCTGACTTGGAAATATATCACCGTTCCTTCATGGTCACTGGGTCTAAACCCTGGACCTACCTCCCCAACAGCACTGTGGGAGCTCCTTCACCACGTGGACTGCAGTGGTTCACCATATTCAAGGGCAATTAGGGGTGGGCAATAAGTGGTGGCCTTGACATCATCAACATCCTATGAAGAACCAGGGGGCAGGTGGACTGCTTCCACCCACCAGTCCAAGTGTACTCGAGAAATTGAATGCAAGGTTTGTCATTGACCAACTGCTTTCCCATAAGCGAGGAACAGGAGCGTCCCCGGACGGAGTGCTATAGAGATCATCGTGCAGGGCCTTGTGGCCACAGATGTAGGCAGACAGGAGACGGACATGAAATCACAACAGACTGCGGTTTAAATGGTGACAAGTTGGTGGAATCTACACTTCCCACCCAGTGAGCCTTGGGCAAGGTGCCTCACACCACCATGGACATCAGGGCAGTCAAGGCTTGTTTACATTGAATACAATGCATCACCAATATGCCTCATATGTGGATTTGGCTGCAGAAGGTTGATTGGTGCACACCACGTGGTCCATACAAGGAACAGGCTCAGCCTCAGTGATTACATCTGCCCAGTGAGAGCTTCACTACAGGTCTAGGGCAGTGAGACATCAGCAAGCCCAGCCCAGGAACCAGACCAAAATCACAGCTCCCATCGACAGCCAGTAAATCTCTGGCCTGAAGTAAAACCTTACACTGGAAGTAGAATTCATCTTAACAATTTGTTAAGAATCACAAAAACCTCCCATTGCTGATGTGGGATTGAACAGCTCCTGCAGTGGGTCGTAGGCTGACATTTCTGAAACCACCATAGCCAGCAATGCAATCCTCTCTCAGCATCTTCAAGTGAGGTCAATTAATATCAGCCGACTGGACTGGAAGAGGAGGATAGGGGCAGATGAATGTGTGGCTGAGGAGCTGGGGCAGGAGGGAGGGATTCAGGTTCTTGGACCATTGGGATCTCTTCCAAGGCAGAGGTGACCTGTACAACCTGTACAGAGGTGCACCTGAACTGGAGAGGGACCGATATTCTGGTAGGGAGATTTGCTAGTGCTACTTGGGAGGGTTTAAACTTGTCTGACAGAGGGGTGGGACCCAAAGTAGTAGTGTAGCAATGAAGTTGAGGCAAATATTGAAGTTAAAGTGAGCAAGTCCAGTTGGTAGTACAGGAGTGAGGCAAGTCTGTTGGGTTAACCTATTTATTTTAATATAAGCAGCCCAATAGACGAGGCAGATGAACTTGGGTCATGGATTGACACATGGAATTGTTGTATCATCGTTATTACAGGTTGAGGGATGGGCAGGACTGGCAGCTCCGTGTTCTGGGGTAGAGATGCTATACGTGTTACAGATGGAGGAAAGAGGGGGAGTTGCATTTTTGATTAGGGAGAACATCGCAGCAGTGCTTAGAGAGGGTATTCCTGGGGGAAAACGTCCTGAGAGGCTATATGGGTAGAACTCAAACAGGAAGGGGATGATCACTTTGGGATCGTAATATAGGTTTCCCCAGTAGTCAACAGGAATTAGAGGAGCAAATATGTAGGAAGATTACAATAGGTGCAAGAACAATAGGGTTGTAATTGTAGGTGATTTTAACTTCCCCTGTACTGACTGGGACTGCCATGGTGTTAAGTGATTAGATGGGGCAGAATTTAAGTGTCCAGGGAAGATTTCTTAAGCCATACATTGATGGTCCTACTAGAGGGGCAACACTCAACCTCTTCTTGGAAGTGTGGCTGGGCAAGTGGCTGCAGTGTCAGTGGGATGTCTGGCAAGTGGGCAGCTTTTAAAGTGAGATGGGGAGAGTTTAGGGCTGACAGGTTCCTGTTAGAGTTAAGGGAAAGGCTGGCAGAAGTAGGGAACCTGGTTTATGAAGAATATAGAGGCTCAGAAAAAAGGAGGCATATGCCAGGTATAAGGAAATCAGGAGGACAAAATAATTAGAATATATCTTGATTTTCCTTTAAGGGTAACTAGGGAGAGAATAGGTTTCCTTAAGGATCAATGTGGTCATGTGTGTGTGTGGAGCCAGAGGAGATGGGTGGGGACTTAAATGAATATTTCATCTGTATTTACCATGGAAAAAGTCACAAACTCAGGGAAGAAAACAGTGCTGTCCTGAAACATATCCACGTTACAAAAGTGGTGTTTGTATTCTCGAAGCACAAAAGGTGGATAAATACCCAGGCCTGACCAAGTGTATCCTAGCAGTATGATAAGGGAAGACTTTGCTGGGGCCCTGGCTCTTGGCAGGAGTGGAACCTGGTTTCCAGGTAACCACTCAGTCATGGATTTTCTGGGCATGGAAAAGCTCAGATCTTTTATTGGTCTCTGTAAGCAGAACTACTGAGGAAAGTATTTTAAGATTTTTAGCTTAACACTTGCAATAAATTAGATTTTAGTTTTCAGAGCTTCAACAGTTAGTTACTAACATTATAACTGACTGATTGGACCAATGTCATTTCCTGCTCTCAACCTTCCTTCCCAGAGGATAGACTCCCCCCTGCTCTCCATCTCCCTCCCACCCACCTCATTCAATAGGTTCATCCTTTGATACTTCCATCCTTTCAAGATTCCACCACCAGCATGAAGAGATTGTTCTCTCCCCCCACCACCACCCCACCCCAACTGCACCAACTACTCTGCTTCTCCTGGAACCTTCTCATGCAACTGCAGGAGGTGCAACACCTGCCCGTTCAATTCTTCCCTTCCCACCACACAGGGACAGGAATGCTCCTTGCTGAGGCAGTGATTCATTTGCACTTCTCACCCAGTTCACTGCATTGTGTTCTCAATGTGGTCTCCTCCACATGGAAGGAGCCAAACACAGATTGGGTGAGTTTTGCAGAACCCGTGTTCATTCTGCAGGAGTGACCATGAACTTCCAGTTGCCTGTCTCTTTAATTGTCCACCCCACCAACCACCATGTCCTCCTGCTCTGTTACAAGGACCAATGCAAGTCTGAAGAACAGCACCTCATCTAGTCTGGGAATGTGCCAGCGTTTAAAAGTCACCCATTTAAGACGAGGCAAAATCTTTAGATCTTAAAAGATGTTTTGCAGGAAACCCTGGATAACAGGAGGTTGTGAATTTAGTCAAGAAAAAGGAAGCCTGTGCAAGGTTTCGGAAGCCAAAATCGAAAAAGGGCCTTGAGGAATAAAGACAGAAAGGAATGAGCGAATTAGGAGAGCCAGGAGGTGCTGTGAAAAGTCCACAGCAAGTAGAATTAAAGATAATCCCAAGGCATTCTGTACATACAGTACGTCAAGAGCAAGGGGATGTGTCACAGGG
This sequence comes from Pristis pectinata, assembly GCF_009764475.1. Taxonomy (NCBI): domain Eukaryota; kingdom Metazoa; phylum Chordata; class Chondrichthyes; order Rhinopristiformes; family Pristidae; genus Pristis; species Pristis pectinata. Next base: position 1,643,854 of record NC_067416.1, on the reverse strand, counting down.
CCGGTCTCTTCTCCCTGAGTGGGACACTTCTGGTCGCACCTCTCTCAAATTCCCTTCAGCCCCGAGCAGGTTATTGTAGATGTCTCCCTAGGGAGAGGGTAGGACCACTCAAGGATACAGGAAGGAGCATGTGGTAGGAGGCAGAGAATGTGGATGAGTTCCTAAATGAGTACTTTGCATTGGTATTCACCAAGGAGAAGGTGAGTGAGATCAGTGTGGGGCATGCTGACGTGCTAGGGCATTGAGATAAAGAGGTGTCAATGAGTTTGTTGAAGAACATGGAGGATAGGTCCCCAGGACCTGATGGGATATACCCTAGGTTGAGCGAGGCAATAGAGGAGATTGCTGGGGCCTTGCCCAAGACCTGTCTCCTCTCTACCCATAGGCAAGGACCTGGAGGACTAGCAAGCAGCTAATTTTGTTCTTTTGTCCAAGGGAAATAGGGATAATCCTGGAAATTATTGACCAATGAGTATTATGTCGATGGTAGGGAAACTATTGGAGAGGATTCTTAGGGATAGGATTTACGAGCATTTGGAAAGCCATGACCTAATTAGGGACAGTCATAGAGTTATACAGCATGGAAACAGGACCTTTGGCCCAAGTGGTCCATGCTGACCAAGATGCCCCATCCAAGCTTGTCCCATTTGCCAGTGTTTGGCCCATAGTGTTATAAATCTTTCCAATCCATATACCTGGAAGACATTTGTGTACAACTCTAAAGAGCCATGGCAGTTCGGGCGAGAGATGATAACATATATACCACCCGGAGAAGTTGAAAAATACCTCGGGGCAAAGGTAGATCCATGGTGTGGATCTGAAGGGAAAATCTGAAGTCAAAATTAGAAACATGGTTTGATAAGTTAAAAAGAACAAAACTCAAACCAATGCAAAAGGCCAAACTGCTAAAGACCTACATAGTACCTAGGGTCTGTTTCCACTTTATTTTAACAGAGGCCTCTCAGAACATGCTGAGAGAGTTGGACTGAATAATAAAGAGGACCATCAAAGAAATACTCCACCTCCCCCATGATACAACTGATGGAATTTTATATTCCAGAATAAAAGACAGGGGACTATGCATGACCGAGCTCGAAGTTCAGGTACCACTGGCAATAGTAAGGAAATGGCAGTCCTTAGAAACAGAGGACATTACAATCAAGCACTCGTTCGAGAGGCCGGAGAGGACAACGTGGCCACGATAGATAAATTTAAGAGTTTGACAGTGGTACAAGATATCGTCCTTGTGGTAAAATATCTTGTCTTTTAAATGTTGTTAGTGTACCTGCCTCAACCAGTTCCTCTGGCAGCTCGTTCCACATAGATACCACCCTCTGTGTAAAATGTTTGCCCATCAAGTTCCTCTTGAATCTTTCCCTTCTCACCTTAAACTCATGCCCTCTAGTTCTTGATACTTCAGCTTTGAGAGGTGATCATGAGGGGCATAGATAGGGTGAATGCACTCACTTTTTCCCCCAGTCTCCTACACTAAGGAATAAAGTCCCAGCCTGTCCAACCTCTCCCTGTAACTCAGTCCCTCAAGTCCTGGCAACATCCTCGTAAATCCTTTCTGCACTCTTTCCAGTCAGGACGACCAAAACTCCAAGTGCGGCCTCACCAGCATTCTGTACAACCACACTGTGACCTCCCAACATTTATACTCAATGCCTAGCTGATGAAGGCCAGTGTGCCAAAAGCCTTCACCACCCTGTCTACCTGTGACTCCACATTCAGTGAACCATGTACTTATGGTCCAAGGTCCCTCCATTCTACAACACTCCCTAGGACCCTGCTGTTCACTGTGAAAGTCCTGCCTGGATTTGCATCCAAAATGCAATACATCTCACTTATCCAAATTAAACTCCATTTGCCATTCCTTGGCCACTTACTCAGTTGATCAAGATCCCCCTGTAATTTTTGATAACCTTCACTGTTCACTACACCATCAGTCAGCATGGTTGTGTGGGGGTCAGGTGATGTCTTACAAACTTGAGTTTTGAGGTGGTGGCAAATGTGATTGAAGGTAGGAACAGTGGATGTTGTCTACGTGGATTTAGTAAGGCATTCTACAAGATCCTTCATGGGATGCTCATTCAGAAGATCAAGATGCATGGGAGCCACAGTGATGGCTGTTTGGACTCAGAATTGGCTCGGCTGTAGAAGACAGGAGTGGTCAATGGTTCTTATTCTAGCTGGAGGTCTGTGACTAGTGGTGTTCCTCAGGGATCCATACTGCGACCTCCGCTGTTTGTGATGTATGTAAATGACCTGGATGAAAATGTGGATGGGTGGGTTAGTAAGTTCGCAGATAACAAGGTTTGGTGGTGTTGTGGATAGTGTAGAAGGTTGCTAAAGGATACAGTGAGATGTAGATCAGTTGCAAATATATGGGCAGAGAAATGGCAGATGGAGTTTAATCTGGGTGAGTGTTACCAGGATGCTGCCCAAATCTGCTCATCTGCTGCTGAAACAGGCCAATGCCCCCATCATCTCCTGGCCTACTTCTACAAAGCTCTGTGTACTCTGGCCCTCACTCACCATGTCCGCCCTGAGCCTTGTGCTCACCAACCAACACTGACCAACCTTCATGAGTAAATTAAATATGTTGCAGGCCAACAGTGAAGGGCAAGGTCAGCAAGCCCAAGGGACACAGGGTTGTTGGGATAAAGGGCAACTTCAATCTGTTAAGTGATCAAAGCAAATACAAAAAAAGTATTAATAAAGCTCGAGGATCTGATGTCTTGTTAAGGTCAAAGAATGTGAAAGAGGTTTAAAGTGTGCTGACTGAATGGCAACGTACTGGTTTCGAAAGACTTGCGTTGGAAGCAGACAGGTAGACTGGGACAGAAGTACAACGAATCTACCCGTGCTGAAGTGCAGTCCTCGATACAGGGGACAAAGGAGGGGTTGAAGCAACATTTAAGGAACAACTCAGCCAGGACAACAGAGGAGCTCGATCTGCCAAAGAAATGGGCCAATAAGAGATTAAGGATCAGGGATAAGATGGCTCAAGAGACATGGTACCAACACAAGGTTAAAAAAAATCTTGGGGTTGGAGTGTGAGCATGAGAAAGTGGTCAGAGGTTAAAAAAAAGTCCAGCAACAGACTGGCTTTAAAGTAAGTATTTGCCTCATATAAATCTGTTTAACCAATAAAACTGTCCCCAGAGCTGTTTACTGGTGTCAAACTAATCTGTTAGCTTAAAGTAAATCTTGCAAGTAAAAATTGGAAAATCTTTCAGGGGTACAAAGGAATCTGAAAATATTATCTGGCTCTGAAGTTTTAATAAACCACATAAATCCCTTTAAGCCAAAAAGATTACATCTAAAATGACATCAAGTTAAAAACACCAGCAACCCTTGGATTTACGCCAGGGGATCTTTATAATATTTAAGGCAACTTAAATATCTTCAAGGCTTCCTTTTGTCAGTTGAGTATACAAAACAATAGAAATGCAGTGAGGACCTTGCTTGAACATTTAAAATGAAATGGCTAACAAGAATGGGAGAGGATAGACTGCAAACTGATCAGGCCCGGATAAGCTAGTTTTCTCGTATTGTTCAATATTGTGAAAATACTCAAGTACTGAGTATCCAGACAAGGTCTCCGGAGACAGGACCCTCGATTAGATGAATTTGTAAAGCTATTTTAGGGATTTATCATTCTGTCAAGGTGTAATTTGTAATTAATGGTTTTAATAAAGCCATTAACTATCATTAATATATCCTTTTAATGAATAAAAAGATTTTAAAATCTGGATTCCGGCTTCCCCATCTTCCCATTTTTTCATGAGACAATGTGTTTTATGCAGTTTCAACTTCAGGACATCCCCAGATAACATGGGGTGCAATTGTAGTCAGTTGGTTGGGGAGCTGAGAAAAAGACCAAAAAACATCAGCTGGTGTGGTGGGCCACCCCCAACAGTAGACACACTGAAGGGATCATTAAGAATGTGGACGTTCATCACCAATGTCAAGAACTTGGGGATGGGTAATAAACACCATCCTGACAGAACAGTCACCTTGTAAAAATGATTAGTGTGTGCATTTGGGGATAAAGATCAGTTGTAGACGCTCTGGATAGGCATGGGATTCAAGTATAGAGAGGACTCTCCCAGATGCTAAACTAAGACTCTTTGGTGATACCACCTGCTCCACTGACGTGACTTTCCTACAGTCGGTGTCAATATCACAACTTGCATTTATATAGCAACTTTACTGGAAAAGGACATCAAGCAGCTTTGCAGACATCGCTCATCTCTACCTCTCGCTGAAACCTTGGGTATGCCAAGTGAAGTTCCCACTGATCTGGGGAGATAGGATATTAACAAAATCCTGTCCCTCAGATAAATCTGGAGTTGAAACCAGTTGTCTGGATGGAAGATGGGAGTTAGAGGACCCAGGTACATCTGCTGACACCAGCCCACCACTAACCCCTCGTTGTACAGTTAGAAAGGATATGGTGGTCTTCATTGCAAGGTTTGAGCAAGGAGCAAGGGTACATTTCTGCAGCTGTAGAGGGCCCTTGAGACCGCATCTGGACACATGAACTATTGTTCTCCTCATGAAATGTTCGTGCCATGGAGGGAATGCAAAGGTTTACCAAACCAACTCCTGGGATGGCAGAACCAACATGAGTCGTATCAGTTGGACCAATATTCAATGGAGTTTTGGAAAATAAGATGGGATGTCACATCCCAACAGGGCTAGACAAATCAGATGCAAGGATGATGTTCCCAATGGTTTGGGAGTTCAGAACCATTTAGAACAGATCAGGAGAAAGCTCTTCAGTGATGAACCTGTGGAATTATCTATCACAGAAAGCAGTGTCACACAGTCATACAGCAGGGAAACAGGCCATTCGGCCCAACTGGTCCACACTGACCAAGCTGCCTCATCCAAGCTAGTCCCATTTGCCAGCATTTGGCCCATAACCTTCTAAATCTGTCCAACCATCTTTTAAAAGTTATTTTACCTCACTCAACCCACTTCCTCTGGTATCTCCTTCTACAGGGATACCACCTTTTGTGTAAAAACACTGCCCAAGTTCCTATTAAATTATTACTGAGCAATAAGCAGTGTATGAATTTAATGTGGCTCTCACGTTGAGGACCTTATGGTGACCATCATTGTAAGATATCTTTTAGTCTTATGTACATCAAAACACAGTGAAATGCATCTTTTACGTAGTGTTCTGGGGGCAGCCCGCTAGTGTCACCACACTTCCAGCGCCAACATAGCATGCCCACAACTTCCTAGCCCGTATGTCTTTGGAATGTGGGAGGAAACCAGAGCACCCGGAGGAAACCCACGCAGACACAGGGAGAACGTACAAACTCCTTACAGACAGCGGCGGGAATTGAACCCGGGTCGCCGGCGCTGTAAAGTGTCATGCTAGCTGCTACACTACCGTGCACTACTGTTCCAGACAATGGACAAGAAATGGTAGGTCAGGAGCTTAAGGTGCTGGTAAAGGCAGCTTCCTGGAGGGAAGGAAGAATTCTCTCCCCACACCCCCAGTGTAGGAGAGGGGTGGGGAACTGCCTGTGCTGCTCCTGCACACATCCAACCTGTTGGCTCAACCTGAAGAACAAACTTGGTGCAAACCAAAGCAAAATCACCTAGACCAGGTAGGGAAAAGTTTAAGGCTGGTGAAACTCTTGAGTGCACAGCAGCTCAGCTCTCTACAAAGAAAAATATTGCTTGGCTAAAAACCAGTGAAACATCAAGATACAGACCAGCCATGATCTAATTGAATGGCAGAACACACTCAGTGGATCAAACGTCCTTGAACAAGGACGGAGGTGACACATTGAGGGATGTTGAAGAAACAGCACTGAAGACAGGGTCACTATTGCACAGTTCCACTGGCTCAGGACACTGCATGTGCCAGGTTAGTACATTTATTCCATCGCATCCACCGTCTGCACAGCAACCATCATTTGGCTCTGCCGGTGCCTTGAGTCCAGCCCCCACACTGCACCGAACAATGTCTCCTGGGAGAGCATATCACCAGGATCCTGTCATGGTTCCAAGCGCTGGTTCTCAATTCTGCTCCTTATCCCCATTGATGGAGTCTTGTTGTGCAGCATGTGGTTTCCATGCACTACAATTTGCCTAATGACACACACGAGTTCCATCAGGAGCCTAGTATAAGAACCCTCGTTGCCAGATTATTGGTTTATCTCTGGGTATACTTTGTCTCCTGGCTGCTTAGAGCTGTTAACCCCAGAGCAGTCCTGGTTTCACTATTTCTCCTAGAAAACCCTGTTTCTGTGTCGGGACTCCATGTCAGAGTCCCGAGGCAAGATTCCTTCTCTTCGTCGTTCTGCACTGAGGAAATATCCCAACTCCAGTCTCGTTCCAGTGTTCTGCATTTGGGTTGTCCACGATCTCGTTCTTCTTGTGATGTTGTGACAGAATAATCTGATCCCCACAAACTCAGTGGACACGAATCCCCTGCAAGAAGCCCTCACCAGCCAGGGCTCACTCCTGGGCCGACACAACCAGCAGCTCCAGGTGGTTATGGAAAACTTCTGTACCCTAGCAGCAGATGTTGGGAAGGTCAGTGAACTGGTCAGCCGAGTCCACTCTTCTTACCTCTTCCGCTCCGAGAACACTGTCTGACCAACTCAGGCAATCCATAATAGCAACACCAAGGTTTGACCACCTGACCACCCAAGGAATCTCACGTACCTGACCCAGAACCCTACACTAGGGATCTAGGAAAGTGCCGGTCCTTCCTGCTACAATGCTCATTAGTACTTGAGCATTGGCCCTCCACTACTGATAGATCCAAGATAGCGTTTATCGTGGGGCTGTTGTGAGGAAGTACGTTAGAATGGGCCACCGCCATCTGGGACAATCAGCCAGAGACCTGCTCTTCATTTCACACATTCATTGGGGAAATGAGAAAGATCTTCGAACATCCCGTCAGGGGTAAAGAGGCAGCCAAGCGACTACTCACCCCCCGTCAGGGTTCCCACAGTGTTGCGGAATACTCCGTGGAGTTCTGGACGTTACTGGCCGACTCGGAGTGGAATGAGGAGGCTCTCCAGGGGTTTTTTTTTGGCAAGTCCTCAGTGGCAGGATAAAGGATGAGTTGGTGGCAAGGGATGAGACAACCAGCCTGGATGGGTTGATCTCCCTAGCCACCAGGCTGGACAACAGACTCCGGGAACGGCAGAGAGAGAGAGAACGGTCCATCCAACACCTCCGTTCACCCCACGGGCCTCCTTCCCAGCCCGAGCCTCTGCTCCTTCTGCTCCCAACCCAGCCAATTGCACCACCCCAGGGGAGCAATCAATGCAGCTGGAACAGAATCACCTTTCTCCCACTGAACGACTGAGGTTAAGAGCTGGGAATTGCCTCTATTGCGGCCAGCCTGGCCATTTTCTTGGCACATGTTCCCTTTGACCAAAAGGGAGGGCTCACCAGTGGAGGGGGGGGGGGGGGGGTGGGGTGGTCTGGTCCTGGTGAGCCAGACAACTTTCCCTTTTGTCCCCCAGAACCAGATGCTGCTCCCAGCTACCATAAGGCACCTCCAACAGTCCCTGTCCTTTTCTGCCTTGGTGGACTCCAGCACAGAGGGAAATCTGTTGGATGAAGATGTAGCTTCCTGGACCGGGATTCCTCGGGAGCCACTGCATACCTTTCTAGAAGTCCAGGCACTCAACAGAAGACTGTTGACCTGAGTCACGCACCGTACACTTCTTCTGTCTTTTCTTATCTCTGGAAACCATCGGGAACAGGTCCAATTTCACCTGATAGCCTCTCCGCAGACTCCGATGATCCTTGGTACCCCTGGTTGAGCCGCCACAATCCCCACATTGATTGGTCCACGGGTGGGATAGCCAGTTAGAGTCAGTTCTGCCACTCCACGTCTCCAGTTGGCCCTTTCCCTGGTAAAGGCTACAGCTAGTTCGTCGGCTGCCGAGACCAGACTCGTCCAGGGTCCCAGTGGAGTATCACAACCTGCGGCAAGTACTTAGCAAGCAGTAGGCTCTTTCCTTGCCCCCACACCAGCCACATGATTGCACAATCGACATTCTGCCCTGAGCTCTGCAACCTACCAGTCAGCTATATAACTTGTCCCGACCAGAGAGGGAAACAATGGAGGGGTAAATCAACGAATCTCTCATGGCAGGCATTATTTCCCCCTCATCCTCCCCGGTAGGCGCAGGGTTCTTCTTTGTGCTGAAGCAGGACTGTTCGCTGTGTCCGTGCATTGACCACCGGGGCCTAAATAACGTAGCTGTCAAGAACAAATACCCATTGACTCTCATCAATTCCATTTTTGAGCTACTTTACGTGGGGCTATTCTCTACGAAGCGCTTACCATCTGGTCAGAATAAGGGAGGGAAACAAGTAGAAACCAGCATTTAAAACCCCTCTCGGCCACTTCAAACCTGGTAACGCCATTCGGCCTCACCAATGCTCCCGCCGTTTTCCAAGCTCTGATCAATGATGTCCTACGAGGCTTCATAGATAGATTTGTCTGTCTATCTGGATGATATCCTGATCTACTCCAGTAGTCTCCAAGTACACACCCAGCATGTCCGTCAGGTCCTCCAGAGGCTTTGGGAAAACAAGCTCTTCAAGGCTGAGAAATGCAAATTCCATGTCCCCTGTCAGCTTCTTAGGATACATCATTGAGCGGACGAATGGGGGCAGATCCTGAGAAGATCCAGGTGGCGGCGGAGTGGCCTTGACCCACAACACACAAATAACTCCAATGGTTTCTGGGGTTTGCGAATTTCTATCGCCATTTCATCAGGGATTATAGTCGGGTGGCAGCGCCCCTTACTCAACTCACTTCACCTACAACCTCTTTTCTTTGGAATCCTGAAGCTGACTCAACATTCTCAGAGCTGAAGAAACGCTTCACGTCCTCCCCCATCCTGGTCCAACCAGAGACCTCCAGTCAATTCATTGTGGAGGTCAATGCCTCTGACTCCGGGGTGGGAGCGGTCGTCTCTCAGTGCTCAGGTCTGGATCAGAAACTGCTGTGCCAGACACACTTTAATACAGTTTAAGGTAGTTCACAGGACCCATATGTCAAAAGATAAGCTAGCCCATTTTTATTCGCCTTATACATCCTATATGTGACAGATGTAAATCGAATGTGGCTTCTGACACATTTCGGTCCTGTCCTCTTTTGGAAAGATATTGGAAGGACATTTTTAACATTATCTCAACTGTATTGAATATTGATTTACAACCTCACCCTATCACAGCAATTTTTGGATTACCAAGGGTAGAGTCTGGCCATTTATCTGCCTCCGCTTACCGTATGATTGCCTTTGTTACATTAATGGCCAAATGATCTGTTTTGCTTAAATGGAAGGATCCAATACCCCCTACTACTTTACAATGGTTGTCTCAAACTATATCATGTTTAAACTTGGAAAAAATTAGGAGTGGTACTGTTGATCCTTCACTTAAATCTGAAGATATTTGGAGTCCATTTATTCAACATTTTCTCATGATATAGATCCCTTTTATATAATTTTCTAATTTAGAAGAGCAGAGTTGACGACATGATATTGCTCTGTTTCTACCGAGAAATTTCAGTCCAGTCTTTTTTTTGTTTTTTTTTGAAATTTTTCTGTTTGGCTTGGTTTGATATATTGTTTATAATTTCTTATTGATTTGGGGATTTTTCTTTTATATACATAATAAATCTTTTTCCTTCCTTTTATATTATATTCATTTACTAAGAGATTGTTGGATCTACAGATTTTTAAAAATATTTTATTGTTCTTTATGATTATCTATGCCATGATTGTTCTCCTGATCTGTGTGTATTACATGTATAAACATCGATGTTATATATTAATCTGTATTAATTTGGAAACTAATAAAAAGATTGAGAAAGAAAGCTGCACCCGTGCTTTCTCTCCCCCCCCCCCCCCGCCAAACGTAATTACAACGTAGGCAACCGGGAGTTACTGGTGGTCAAGCTTGCTTTAGAAGAGTGGAGGTACTGGCTGGAGGGAGCGGAGCATCCATTTATCATTTGGACAGACCACAAGAACCTGGAATATATCCGAAGTGCCAAATACCTGAATTCCCACCAAGCCCGGTGGGCATTATTCTTTGGCAGGTTCAGGTTTATGTTAACCTATCATCCTGGGTCCAAGAACGAGAAGCCCAATGCTCTCTCCTGGCAATACTCTACCGAGGAGGACCATCCTTCCCTAGTCCTGTGTGGTGGTGGCGCTCACCTGGGAGATCAAGGCCGTAGTCAAGCAAGCCCAACAGACCCAATCTGACCCACCCGCCTCTTTACCCGAGTCCGTGCAGTCTCAGTTTCTGCAGTGGGGACATTCTCCTCATTTCGCCTGCCATCTGGGGATCAAAAGGACACTTTTCCTTTTGAAGAAACACTTCTGGTGGCCCTCCATGGACACTGATACCTGTTCCTTTGTTTCTGCCAGTTCTGTCTGCGCCCATGGAAAAGCCTCCCACCGACCACCTGCTGGACTGCTTTGTCCCTTACCCATACCTAGCTGTCTGTGGTCCCATATTGCCCTGAACTGTGTCACAGGACTGCCCCCTTCTCACGGGAACACATCTCTCCCCTCACCTTGGTGGACCGATTCTCCAAAGCAGTGCATTTTGTGGCCCTTCCCAAACTCCCTACAGCTCGGGAGACAGACGATCTGGTTGTCCAACACTTCTTCTGCCTCCATGAAATCCCTGCAGACGTTATTTCAGACCAGGGTCCCCAGTTTGTCTCTGCAGCATGGAGGTCCTTTTGTCAGGTCCTCGGAATGTCCGTGAGCCAATCATCTGGTTTCCATCCACAGATGAACGGCCAGACAGAATGGACAAATCAAGATTTGGAAACAGCACTATGCTGCATAACGGCAAACAACCCACCTACATGGAGCACCCACCTCGATTGGGTTGAGTACGCCCACAACTCTCTGGTCTGCACTGCCACTGCACACACACACACACACCACCCGAGGCAAGATTCCTTCTGTTCGCCATTCCGTCTTCAGTACTGAGGAAGTATCCCGACTCCAGTCTCGTTCTGGTGTTCCATATTTGGGTTCTCTGCGATCTTGTTCTTTGTGTGACATTGTGACAGTTCCAGTCACTGCCAATACATGGGGATTGTGTTTCAACAAGAGATATTCACCATCCTCAGACAGACAGCAGGGCATCTGCAGAGTCTCCACACCCACAGGTGTGCACCTACTGAAGAGCAGACCTCAAGCATAGTGATCTCTGGATTACTCCCAGCACCACATGCTAGTGAGGGCAGAAATAGGAGGATAGGGCAGATGAATGGATGGCTGAGGAGCTGGTGCTGGAGGGAGGAATTCTTCGACCATTGCGATCTCTTCTGGGTGGAGCTGACCTGTACAAGAGGGACAAGTTGCACCCAAATTGGAGCGGAACCAATATCCTGGGAGGAAGATTTGTTGGTGCTACTTAGGTTTTAAACTAGATTGGCAGGGTTGAGTCCCTGAGAGAGGCTGAAGGGAAGTCAGGGAAAATACAGTAGCCAATGAGAGCAGGTTTAGTCATCAGGATAGCCAGGAGCACAGTAAAAGAAAGAGGAAAGACCATTGGTTTAAACTGCAAGAGGCTTAACAGGCAAGGCAGACAAATTTGGGCATGGATTGGGTCTGGGACTGGGACTGGGATATTACAGAAATGTGGCTGAGGGGGGACAGGACTGGCAGCCTAATGTCCCAGGACACGTGCTACAAGTGTGAGAGGGTGAGTTGCCATTTTGTTAAGTGCTTAGAGAGGACGTTCTTGGGGGAATTGTCCAGTGAGCCTACATGGGTAGAACTTAGAATCAAGGGGATGGTCACTCTGATCAGACTGTATTCGAGGTCCCCCAATAGACAGCTGTAAGAATAATAGGGTTGTATTAGTGAGATTTTACCTTCCCCAACATCGACTAGGCCACCAATAGTGCAAGGGTAGCCATGTAGGAGGGCCCTAGAGAGGGTGTAACATTGAGGGAATGAGGTAGGGCAAGTGATTGAAATGTCAGTGGGCAGCACTTTGACCAGTAGCCACGATTCTAGTAGTTTTAAAATATTTCTGGAGAAAGACAGGACTGGTCCACAAGGTCTCACACTGGGGTAGGGCCAGTTTGACCTTTCAGGCAGGAACTTGCAGAGGTTAATTCTGGCGAGACTGTTTACAGGTAAAGGGATATCTGGCAAGTGGGAGGCTTTTAAAAGTGTGATATCAGAAGTTCAGGGATAGCACGTTCCTGTTAGGAAACCATGGTTAACAAGAGGTTCTGGTCAGGAAAATGAGGTACACATTGGGTTCAGGCAGTCAGGATCAAACAAATCCCTCCGTAACAAACGGTCTGCTGGAGAAACTCAAGAGTCGACCAGCATCTGTGGGAGGAAAGGAATTGTTGATGTTTTGGGTCAAAACCCTGCATCAGGACAGGAATCCTCAACAAGTGCAGGAGTACACTTGAAGGGAAATCAGGAGAACAAAGCAAAACAAAAAAAAGCATGATATGGATCTGGCAGGTAAGGTCAAGGAAAATCCAAGAGATTCTCCAGGTATATTAAAAGTGAAAGGGTGGCCAGGCAGAGGTTAGTTCCCCTTAAAGACCAGCAGGGCTGTCTATCTGTGGAGCCACAAGATATGGGTGATGTTTAATGAATATTTCTCAGTATTTCCTGTGAAGATCATGGAAGCTAAGGAATTGAGGCAAATGAGAGGTGGTACCTTAGACCATATTATGAAATACCAAAGACAAGGTACTAGCAGTCCTAAAGCACATTAAGGTGGGTAACACCCCAAGGCCTGACAATTTGCATCCTCAGACCTTGCAGCTAGGGAAGAAATTGCAGAGGCCCTTGGAGATATTTGCTTTATCGTTAGCCACTGGTGAAGTTCCAGAAGACGAGAGGGTGGGTAATGTTGTACCCTTATTTACAAAGGGCAGCAAAGCCAAGCCTGGGAACTACAGGTCAGTAATCCTGACATCAGTGGTGGGTAAATTACTGGAGGGCATTCTGAGGGACAGGATCTACAAGTATTTGGATAGCCAAGGACTGATTAGGAATGGTCAGCATGGCTTTATGTGGTATCTCAAACCTGTTAGATTTTTGATCAGCTGGGTAAATGGGTCAAGGAATGGCAAATGGCAAATGGCATTCAATCCAAACAAGTGTTGCATTTTGGGAAGACAAACTAAGGTAGGACTTTCAGTGAACAGTAGGACCCTGGGGAGTGTTGTAGAACAGAGGGACCTAGGGCTACAGGTACATAGTTCCAAAAATGGTGTCACAGGTAGACAGAGTGAAGATTACTTTTGACATGCTGGCCTTTGTCAGTCAGGGCACTGAGTATAGGAGTTGGGACATTATGTTGCAGCTGCACAAGATGTTAGTGAGGCTGCACCCAGAGTATTGCAGACAGTTCTGGATTGCCCTGTTATAGGAAAGATTTTGTTAAGCTGGAAAAAAAAGTGCAGAGATTTACGAGGATGCTGCCAGGACTCGAGGGCCTGAATTATAGGGAGAGGTTGGGCAGGATAGGACTATTCCTTGGAGCATAGGAGACTGAGGGGTGACCTTAGAGGTGCATAAAATCATGAGGGACATAGATAGGGTGAATGCACAGTCTTTCTCCCAGGGAAGAATGGTGCCAATTCAAGCTCCAACCATATCAAGTTGGCTGAAGATACAACAGTGGTGAGCCTCATCAGCAGGAACTATGAAACAGCTAACAGAGGTGGTGGAGAAGTTGGCGGATTGGTGTTCAGTCAACAATCTCTCCTTGGACAAAACAAGGGAGATGATTGTGGATATTAGAAAGGCCCAGGCTGACCACTCACCCCTATGCATCAATGGCATCATTGTACAGAGAGTCAGCTGTTATAAGTTCTTGGAAATACATAAAACAGGTGACCTGTCCTGGTCAACCAACATTCCTCCCTCGCCAAGGTGGCACAGCAGTGTCTCCACTTTTTATGGCGGTTGAAGCAAGCAAACCTGCCCCCCCCCACCACATTCTATAGGGGTACCATTGAGAGTGTCCTGACTGGCTGCATCTGCCTGGTATGGGAACTGTAACATCTCTGACCATTAAGTCTTTGCAGAGAATTGGGAGCACAGCTGGAAAGATCATTGGAGAACCTCTTCCCTCCATCCTAGACATCTACAACACGATGCACACGCAAGGTCTGCAGAATCATAGACAACACTTCTCATCCCTCCCACGACCTATTTGTCCCACTGCCGTCTGGCAAGTGGTACCAGAGCATCTGGGCCAGAACTACTACTAGACTGTACAACAGTTTTCTCCCCCAGGCTGTCAGGCTCCTGAATACCCTGGTAGACAGATGCTGCATCAGAAGCTCTGGTTTGCACGACAGTGTACAAGAACTTTGGCTGCTGAACATGTTTATACAATTAGTACAATACACAGTTCTGTATTTTCTTCGTCCAACCCTTTTGTACTAACTCTGCACTAAATTGTATTCTGTATTTACTGTTTTTTGCATTATTTGTACTTGCACAATTTTTTGTCTGGGTTTATTGTATGTCTTCTGTTTTTTGTATGTCCTCGGTTGTGAGAGTCTGGGGGAAAATGACATTTTGTTCCTTCAGGTGTTTTTATAGCATATGGGTGAATGACAAAGTAACTTGAACTTGGAGGCCAAAGTCAAGGAGCTGTGTCACAGAGAGGTTGCTTGCTTTGCATTTGTAGCTGGTGCTGAGGAAATTTCCTTTTCAGCTTTATTGGGCATCACTAGATATAGGAGTTTTGACATCCTGGTATCAAGGTCCCATGAGTAGGAACTATCAAAGTTTTACTTTGTATGGACTCAAATTTAGTTGGTTTTTCTTTGGTGGCCAAATGCTATTCAAGCTGTTTACAGGTCACTGGGAATAGCCCAGGGGAGTGGAACTAATTGGACAGCTTTTAAAGGACCTGCACAGGCATAATGGACCAAATGGCCTCTTCTACTGTTAAGTTCCAAGACTTAAACCATTTTGAGCATTAGATCTAGAGGAATGATGGAAGTGTGTATGACAGGGTCTGGGATTCTATAACGAGCACACACCACAAGGCCTTGATATCAAGAGGCATGGAAAAGTAGGGAACTTTATGCAAATTTTACAGGGCACTCGTGACAGTACCCCAGTCATCAGCATCAAGTGTAACATTGAGTCAGTGAGCTTCAGGTTTATTATTTGCACAAGGGGAAGAAATGGGTCCCAGTAAACTGCCACTACAAGTGTTCTTGGGATCAAATTTACCAAATTACCAAAGCTATGCAGTTTCTCCTTATTTACAGAATTATAGACTTGCACTGGTGACAATGCACCTTCTCTGCTGGGAGCTGGTTTGAGATGAAGGGGTTGATGTATAGAAAGGTTCAGCCTTTACCCATTGGAATATAAAAGAATGAGAGGTGATTCTGGAGCGGTATTGAGGGGAGGATGCTTTCCCCAAGTGAGGGGGATCTAGAAGCAGGAGAATTTCAGAATAAGGGGTCACTCACTTCAGATGGAGAATTTCTCAGGTTGGTGAATTGGTGAAACACGTCACGGGCTCTCCACCCCACTGTGTCTCCTGATCCCATCCCTGACCCAGGCTCCAACCCCCGGCATGCCTTTACCATCCCTTCTGATGCAGAGCAGTTTGGCCTCAGCGGAGGCCTTACCTTTGTACCCTGACCCTCAGATCCAAATCTAACATGATGTTGAGTTCTTGTGTTATCTCTGCCTCAGTGCCTACTTCTTTGGCAAGGGGTCCTAACACCCATCTGCCATTGGTGACCTTTTCTACCAGCTCCAACCCTCCTCTTGGATACCCCCTTCTGGTCTTTTACCCTCTCAAAGCCCAGGAAGGATCTGGACCCAAAACATCAACTGCTCATTTCCCTCCACAGATATTGCCTGACCTGGAGTTCCTCCAGCATTGTGCGTTGCTATTGAATGCGAGGTGGAGACCGACATTTGAACCACAAGGGGTTTGGGCAGGGAGGACAGTGGAAGCCATTGGAGAAGCTTTGATCTGAATGGCAAATCAAGCCTCTTCCTGCTCCCGTTTCTCAGGTTTTGACCAGTTGGAACAAAAGGGACTAAATAGCCTCTTTCTGGGCTGTATATTTTCATGATTCAATGAACTAGTTAGGTGTAGATACCTTGGATTTGTAGAAGAGTTCAGGAGGAGCGCCAGACCTAATGACCCATGAATTAAGGCAACTAAGCATGGCTGGAGAATCAGTGCACGTTTGTGTAGATGAAGAGTTGACAAAGTCAGAGGTGGTAAGCTACAGCTGAAGCTCATGGAGTTAGTTATTGATAGCACAAGTTGGCCAACTGACAGAAAGGAGGTGCTCAGATTGGCAGCACATGACTAATGGGGTCCACAGGAGTCTCTCAAAGTGTCATCTGTTGGTTATAAGGGAATTTCTTTGCCACCACTTCCATGCCTCATTGTTAATGAGTTGCCCCTCTGCTCCCTCAATCCTAGCCTGAGGCAAAGACTGAAGATCAAAGACACACAGTCCTTGGAGATCACCACTCAACCACCAGCTCACACCCTAGCCTTGTGTACTGCAGGAATCAGCTTGGACTGGGATCTGCATGTGGTGGCAGATAGGCAAGGTCAAGATCCACAGAGGACAACTGCCAGCATACAGTGGAAGGCTGATACTCACGGAAGGTGTCCATACACCAAGCACAGCACCGAGCGTGGAAATAACCAGCAATCTTGCCCAGGACTTGGAGCCCAGCCCTACCTGGTGAGCTTGGCCCAGGACACTTAACTCCAGCAAGACCTCTCAGTGGAGACAAAGCAACAAGTGGAGCAAGATTTTTGAAGAACACAGAGTTAACGGGTGCTCTGCTTCAGAACCAGTGGACTTAACCAAATCCTGTTGGAATGAGCTCACAGGTCTTTAGGAAGACCTGTGACTGTGGTACATAGAAACAGAAAAACTACAGCACAATTCAGGCCCTTCAGCCCACAAAGCTGTGCCAAACATGTCCCTACCCTAGAAATTACTAGGCTTACCCATAGCCCTCTATTTCACTCAGCTCCATGTACCTATCCACCAGTCTCTTGAAAGACCCTATCGTATCCGCCTCCACCACCATTGCCGGCAGCCCATTCCACACACTCACCACTCTGAGTAAAAATCTTACCCCTGACATCTCCTCTGTACCTACTCCCCAGCACCTTAAACCTATGCCCTCTTGTGGCCTGGGACAACTCTTTCAAAGAGCCAGCACTGGCATGATGGACCAAAAGTCCTCTGCTGCTGAGTTTTAAGACCTACAGGCAGTCAAAAAGGTAAAAACTGCTCATTAGATCCAGGATTAAGGGCAGAATGGAGAATTCTGAATAATTGACAAAGGAGCTGCAATCCCACCTGGTCACTGGGACTGACACACCCCACTACTGGTGGGGCAAGATGGAGTTAACCACCTGTCCTGGAGAGGATGGCAAGCACCCGTGGGAATAACCATGACTGAGTGGCAATGTTATTCATTGTCCACTCAAGTAACATTAAGCCAGTTGCTGGGGGCTGTAGATCTGCGTTCTGGTCCATAGAGAGTCACGTGTCCACACTGGTCCTGCTGGGTGAAACACACCCTTCCGTGTGGTAGCTGAAGTGACTCAGGATCTAAGTGGACCTCAATCGAGGCCAGCTGACAGAAACACCCCTCGTATGATTCAGCTGTTTCAGTGAGTCACAGTACCAGGTGGGAGCACACTGGAGAAGCAACAAGCCACAACAAATGGAATAGTTACACTGGTCTGATACCACCACAGTACTGGAGTGTCTTCTTCTAACTGATGTGAGTTACACTACTAATCATGGACAATATCACAGCTGCACTCAGAGGACATAACAGAGGGCTCATCCACTGAGTCTATATGGGTAGAACTCAAAAAAGGTTCAATCACTAATGGGATTATTCTGCAGACTGCCCCCCTCTCCCATAACCACCAGGACACTGAAGAACAGATATGCATGTAGATTAGGGAAAGGTGTGAAACCAAGAGGTTTACATGGGGCAGAATTTGTTAGGTGCATCTAGGAGGGTTTCTTAAATCAATATGTAGATATTTGAATGAGAGGAGAGGCTGTACTGGACCTGGTGTTGGGTAACAAGCCTGGCCTGGTGACTGACCTTTCAGTGGGGAACAGTTAGGGAAGTGAGCACAGCTCTTGAGTTTTAAGATAGCTATAGATAAGTATGGACCTTGTGGGGGAGTATTAAATCGAAGCAGGGTGAATTACTGGAGCATTAGGCAGGAATTAGGGAGAGTTTATTGGGAACAGATGTTTTTGGGCAAGTCCACATCTGACATGTGGAGGGTGTTTAAAGACCAACTGTGCAGCATGGGGAGGGGTGCACGGCAGATCTCCTAGTGGGTCTCCTGCTGGGCCTGGCCAAGCTAGCCATCCACAGGACATGGTGGTGGGCGGCCGAGGGTACCGGCCGATTGGCCCGCCTGCCTGCCTGCCTATCTTCCGTGCACACGCGTCTTTGGAACAGGAGCACGCGGTCTTCTCGGGCACCCTGGCAGAGTTCCGCGCTCGGTGACCCCTCAGGGATAGTGTGTGTCATGGATGAGACCGATGTGATTTTGCTACGAAGTGTTGTGTGTTGCGGTAGCAGGCGTAGTGTTGCGCGGGTATTGGTTTTGGCCAGGTTGTTTCTTCCTGTACTAGATGTAGTGTATTTGCTGTTGGTTGTTTTCTGTAGTGTTTTTACCAAATAAACATTTTGTACAAAAACGGGCAGTACTGACGTGGGGCAGAGCGCGCGGAGGATCTCCTGCTGGGCCTGGCCAAGCTGGCCATCCACGGGATGCGGCAGCGGGCGGCTGAGGGTTCCAGCAGGTCGGCCTGCCTGCCCGTCGTGCGCACGTGGGTGTCTTTGGAACGGGAGCACACGGTCTCTGCGGGCGCCCTGGCCGAGTTCCACGCTCGGTGAGCCCCTCAGGGGATCGCGTGTGTTGTGGATGATGCCAATGTGATTTTGATATAAAGTATTGAGTGTTGCGGTGGGGGGGGGCGTGGTGTTGTGTGGGTATTAGTTTTGCCTAGTTTCTTTCTGTATTTAATGTGCTGTATTTGCTGTTGGGTGTTTTTTTGTAGTGCTTTTAGTGAATAAACGTTTTGTAAAAAAAAGACCAACTGCACAGAGTACAGGACAAGTATGTTCCAGTAAGAAGGACGGACAAGGATGGCTGGGTGAGGGAACCTTGGATGTCGAGAGAGGTGATGAATTTAGTCAAGAAAAAGGAAATGTAAAGCTTAGGAAGCTCGGATCAAACGGAGCACTTGAGGATTATAAAGAAGCCAGAAAAGAACGAGGGAATTAGGAAAGCCAGGAGGGGCCATGAAAAGTCCTTGGCAAGTAGGATTAAAGAGAATCCCAAGGCATTCTATACATACATACATAGAGAGCAAGTGGATAACAAGGGAGAGGGTAGGACCACTCAAGGATAAAGGAGTGAACATGTGCTTGGAAGCAGAGGATGTGGGTGAGGTCTTTAAATGAGTACTTTGCATCAGTATTTACCAAGGAGAAGGATGTGGAGGACAGGGAGGTCAGGGTGGAGCATGCTAATATGCTGGGGCATTTCGAGATAAAGGAGGAGGTAGTGTTTAGTCTCTTAAAGAGCATTAAGGTGGACAAGTTCCCAGGGCCCGATAGGATATACCCCAGGTTATTGAGAGGCAAGAGATGAGATTGCTGGAGCCTTGATCAAGATCTTCATGTCCTCTCTAGCCACAGGTGAGGTCCTGGAGGACTGGCGAGTAGCTGACATTGTCCCATTATTCAAGAAGGGGAACAGGGATAGTCCTGGTAACAGACAGGTGAGTCTCACATCAGTGGTAGTGGAGTTACTGGGGAGGATTCTTATGATAGGATCTATGAGAATTTGGAGAATCATAGCCTAATTAGGGATAGTCAGCACTGCTTCGTGCAGGGCAAGTCGAGCCTTACTAACAATTGAGTTTTGTTAACGAGGATGATTGGTAAAGGTAAAGCTATGGCTGTTGTCTACATGGATTTAGTAAGGTGTTTGACAAGGTCCCTCATGGGAGGCTCATCTAGAAGATTAAGATGCATGGAATCCACAGTGAATTGGCCAATTGGCTTGCCTGTGGAAGATAGAGGGTGGTGGTCGATGGAACTTATTCTAGCTGCAGGTCTGTGACCAGTGGTGTTCCTCAGGGGTCCATACTGGGACCTCTGCTATTTGTGATATACATTTTCATCCAGGTCATTTATATACATAGGTGGGTTAGTGAGTTTGCAGATGATACAAAGATTGGTGGTGCTGTGGATAGTGTAGAAGACTGACAAAGGATACAGCGGGATATGGATCAGTTGCAGATATGGGCGGAGAAATGGCAGATGGAGTTTAACCCGGCCAAATGTGAAATGTTGCACCTTGGGAGATCCAATGTAACCTTTGTAAACCCATCAGGGCTGCCAAGATACAATACTAGACCAGGAGTAGCAGTGATTGCAGTAAATACCTAATGATTGCAGTAAAGCTTGTATGCTACAATAGGCTACAAAACAAAGTTGGGCAGTATTGCGGGCAACAATGCATCCCTCCCCAGTGAGCTCAATGCATTCTATTATTGTTTAAACAGATTAATGAAATTACACCATCTGCCCCAATAGCCTTTGATCCACCTGTACTATGGCCACCATTGTAGACGTCAGACCGACTTTCCTGAGTGAACCCACGGAAAGTGACTGGCCCAGATGGAGACTGCAGCTGTGTCATCAGATCCTGTCCACACCAGCTGGGAGTATTCAGACATCTAACTTCTTACTCCAATCTGGAGGGTCCCACCTGCTTTAACAACCCCATCTGTATCAATGATGAGGTGCTGATGGTTGGAAGCTTCCAGTTCCTCAGTGTAAATATCACCAATGTATCATCCTGGTACAACCACATGGATGCTACAGCCAAGAAAACACACCAATGCATCTACTTCCTCCAAGCTAAGAAAATTCAGCTTGTCCCAATGACTCTTACCAATTTCCAGATGCAACATAGAAAGCATCCTATCTGGATACATTACAGCACAGTACAGCGACTGCTCTGCCCAAGACTACAAAAAATTATAGTGGACACAGCCCAATACATCACAGGCACATCCCTCCCCACCATCGGTAGTATCTACAGGAGGTGCTGCCTCAAGGTGGCAACATCTATCAAAGATCCCCTCCATCCAGGCTGTGCCATCTTCTCACAGCTCCCATTGGGCAGGAGGTACAGAAGCCTGAAGTCCCACACCACCAGGTTCAAGAAAACCTAATTCTCTTTGATTATTCAGTTCTTGAACCAACTGGCAAAACCCTGATCACTACAGTTTAGCAACACTGATCACTTTGATCACTCTGCACTAAAATGGACTTTGTTCTAGTTGCATTCTTTGTTAAAAAAATTGTGCATCATTTTTTTGTTTTTCTTGTAAATACTGCTTATAATACACCTGTGATGCTGCAAGTTTCTCATTGCCGTACTACAAACACGAACCTTGACCGAGTTGTGGACAGCCCAATCCATCATGAAAACAATTCCCTCCAACTGACTGTCTACACTTCCTGCTGCCTCAGGAAAGCACCCAACATGAAAGACCCCTCCCACCCCAGACATTATCTCTTCTCCCCCCTCCCATTGGGAGGAAGATACAAAAGCTGAGAATATGTACTACCAGGCTCAAGGCAGCTTCTACCCTGCTGTTATCAGACTCTTGAATGGACTGCTCATAAACTAAAGATGAATTTTCCAATCTACCTCACTGGAGCCCTTGCACTTTGTTTACCTGCTCTGCACGTTCTGTAGCTGCAACACCTCTGCATTCTTTACTACCTTGACATACTTCTGCATGGCATAATCTAGCTGGATGGCACATGAAGTATTCCTGCTGCATTTCGGTATGTGACAAACCTAACCCCAGGGGGATGTAGGAGTATAGAAGAAATCAGGAGGGCAGAAAGGGTAATGAGGTATCCTCGGCAGATAAAAAGGTAGAGGAGAATCCCAAGAGAGATTTTATACATTTAAGAGCAAAAGGCTAACTAGGGAGAGATTAGGACCCCTTAAGTATCAGTATGATTGTCTATTTGTGGAGAATAAACACTGCTTACTGTGGAGAAGCTCAGGGAAGAGAACAATGAAGTCCTGAAACAAACCCACATTATGGAGGTGTTGGCAGCCTGAGGTGCACAAAAGATGTATAACGTCCACACCCTGACAAGTGTATTCCAAGGTGTTGCGGGGAGGGAAGTTGCTGGGGCCATGGCTGGGATCTCTGCATCTTCCTTAGCCATAGGTGACAGCTGCAAGGACAAGCCAGGGAACTACAGGCTGGTGAGCCTTACATCAGTGGTGGATTCTGAGAGACAGGGTCCATCTGCATTTGGAAAGGCAAGGACCAGTTAGGAATACTCAGCATGGCTTTGTGTGGGGGAAATTATGTCTCATGAGTTTAAAGTTTTAGTGGTGTGGG
Organism: Pristis pectinata; assembly: GCF_009764475.1. NCBI lineage: Eukaryota > Metazoa > Chordata > Chondrichthyes > Rhinopristiformes > Pristidae > Pristis > Pristis pectinata. Next base: position 1,621,341 of record NC_067416.1, on the reverse strand, counting down.
TTGTGGGGGGAAAAGTAAATAGTGAAAGGTCATTTAATGTTACAACAGGATCCAGATCAACTGAGAGACTGGGTAAAGGAATGGCAGATCGAATTCAACTTGAAGTGAGAAGTGATGCATTTTGAGAAGTAAAACCACAGCAGGACAGTGAGTGACCAGGCCCTGATCTAGGGGCACATATACAGTTCCCCAAAAGTGGCAACACAGGTAGACAAGGTGGTGAGAGGTGTATGGTGCACTGTCCTTCATAGGACAGAACACCAAGTACAGGAGTTGGAATATCAATCTCTAGAATGGCCATAGACATCCTGTAGCATTTCCAATCAATACGTCACAAGATCTGTCCAGATCAGCCGTCAAACATCTGACAATGGACAGGCTGGATGGAAGTTCAACAGAACTCATGTTGAGACCCAGAGCAAGATGGCATGAACCATGTGTCACAGCAAAGTCAGTGGTGTTATTGCTCCAGAATTTCAGTGTAGTCCCATCAATTGGCAGTTTATGTTGACACCAGGGGTGTGCTGACAGATGTAGAAAGACACATCAAGTGATGGAAACTGTAGCGGTTGCTACCGCGGAATAAAACAAGACTCTACTCAGAGGATTGCCAAACAGAACTGGTTTATTTTCCCGCCTTGTGCGGGCCCTTTAAGGGAGAAAAACTCCCGCCCAAAAAAAAACCGGCAATGACGTAAGTCCTACGTCATCAGGACTTTCCCGCGCGCGGGTTCTCCCCGTCGCTCAGAAAGACGAGGCCCGCCGCCATCTTGGGCCTCGTCGCTCCGACGCCGCGCGACCCGACTGCCGAGCCGGTTCGCCCGACTAGACGGTGAGTCGCCACAAAACAAAGTAAACCAGACAGCAATTAATCTCCCACAGTAACAATTTTGCTTTGAGGGTAGTGCAATGTATTTGATGAATTAGTGAAGGGCCTCAAAGTAATGGCATCGCTGATGATTATATCTGCTGGATGAAGTCCAACAACTTCCCAGTCTCCATTAGACTCAGTTTGTTCCACCACCAAGCTGAACAACCAGCTAAAGATTCAGGGAAGGAACGAGACCGTCAGTTGTTTAGTTACACACAAGGCCAATGGGACATTGGCTCCAGGATTCAAACAGTGAACTGGAATTGGTTTATTATTGTCACATGTACTGAGGTACAGTGAAAAACTTGTCTTGTGTTTATTCATACAGATCAATTCATTACATGGTGCATTGAGGTAGTACAGAGTAAAACTATAACAGAATGCAGAATACAGTGTCACAGTTACAGAGAAAGTGCAGTGCAGGCAGACAATAAGGTGCCAGGTCATAAATGAGGTAGATGAACATCAAGAGTCCATCTTATTGTACTAGGGAACCATTCAATAGTCTTATAACAGCAGGATAGAAGCTTCAAGGACAGCTGAAGCTGGTGGTGTGTGCTTTCAGGCTTTTGTATCTTCTGCCACGAGGGAGTAAGGAGAACGTCTTGGGGGGGGTCCTTGATTATGGTGGCTGCTTTACTGAGGCAGTGAGAAGTGTAGGCAGAGTCCACAGAGGGGAGGTGGTTTCTGCGATTTGCTGAGCTGTGTCCACAACTCTCTGCAGAAGTGCATTGGCTATGCAGATCCCCAGGTTTGACTGTCTAACATTGAGTCTCAAACAGCTTGATCCAAGCCTCCTACAGCTGGGGTATGACGAGGGGGTAGGGAGAGACAAATATAGATTTACCAGAATGGCTCCAGAGCTGGAGTTCAGTTGCAAGGACAGGTCACAATCTTGAGCTCAGGGATCAAGCTAATTAAGAGCTTTAGGTAATGAAACCAAGGGAACCAGAACCATAGGGTTAGGGAATGATTCAAGGTGGATCTGCTATGCCCAGCATTGGAAGTGGTGAGAGTGATCCAGTGTAGTAGGCTCTGGGCTGAATGGCCTTCTCTCCCTACAGCATCAAGGGAGAAGTGTTGCTGTAGCCTGGAGTCCAGGGCTTGGTGTCCTGCTCTTCCTTCAGATGCAGCCCATTCACTAATGCAGACTGCTTCAATTAGAAGCCTTGCTCAGGCAGCTGCTGAGAACTGGAGAAGGGACCAGCCAGTTACTACACCACGACGATGACAACTGCAACAACATTTAAGGCCCTTGGACAGGTACATGGATAGGGAAGGTTGAGGGATATGGGCCAAACATGGGCAAATTGGTCAGCATGGATGAGTTGGGCCAAAGGGCTGTTTAGTGTTGTCTGATTCTACATGGAGGGTTGGTTCTAAACCCACCCATGAGGCAGGACCAACATTCACATCTAATTCAAGGTCTCCCTACAGTCATCGAGTGTTCAGGGGGTCTTTCATCAGTCATTTACACCCCAGTGGGAACTTCAAACTCCAAACTCATTTCCCCACTAACTGACTTTTGCCAAGAGGAATCTTCAGATTCAGCCTCTTAAAGGCATTCCAACCAACTTCAACTCTTGTCCATTGCCAGAGAAGTTTTTACTGAATCAATTAGTGATATTGATCCAATATCCAACCCCAATCAATTGAGAGGCACTCACTAGTCCCCAATTCAGAAACAAAGTCAAATCTCCACCCTTGCCACTGAAATATCAGACAGGATTAGGGGTACTTAAAAATCCAACTGCTTGTAGCTATTAAAGGTTGTCAAAAATACACTATACCAGCCTGATAACCATCACCCTGATCAAACTCAATCCATGAACCAAGGCACTTCAATCGCACCTCAAGCAAGACTGAACAAGTTAACTTAAATTTGCATCAGCTGAGGACCCAGGACTAGACCATCCTTTGTACATTCAAGGCTTGGTCTGGAGATATTAACCACAGCCAAGTTCAAAAACTTTAGCCCTCACGAGAAAGTAACTCTCCACTTGTCCCCTCCACTCCCAAAAGAGATTTGCTTTGCTAGTTGATTTCTAAAGTCCTCCTCCAAGCCAGGCAAGGTGATTTACACACCAACAGTCACCACCTTCAAAGCAGGAAACCAGAGGGGGGAGGGGCCAGGAGCCAAAAGCAGGCCCAGTGTGGGTGTTCACTGAACAGCTGCTTTCTTTGCTATTACACCAGTTGAGATGTAAAGCCACCGTGTCCTCCAGAAGATTAGAGTGAGGTCAGACCCACTCTGAATGGCCCAACTCCTCACAATCTGTGAACTAACTGCCTCTGCCAATGACCAGTCTACCCTCTGGCTGCAGAGTTCAGCCATTCCCACCCTCCCCGCCACACTGAGGGATGGGAAGCGGGCTGCCTCTTTTATACAGCTCTGGGATTAGCTGGCTGACAGACTGCTTGATTTTTTGTTTGCTTTCTTTTTCTCTGATAAAAGCAGAGAAAAAAATCTAAAATTATTGCATTTTGTTTCCAATAAAATTAATGACAAGTGGTCAAAACTAATTTACAATCCAATCAGGGTTGGGGTCTTTCAGCACAAGGGGTGCCCTCTGGAGGCAGGCAGACTGGGGCAACTCTTCCTGCCAATTAATTAGGATGATTGATTCTTAATTGAAAACCTCACACCTTCTTACTCCGTTTTTAAAGGGGCACTGACTATTTTAACAAACATAAAATTACAACGTGGTTCCCTTAATGCACAGTGCACACCACCCATCCAGTGCCCACTGCTTATGGGAACCCTGATCCATCAGTGGACACCCCCACTCCCCACCCTCTTCAGGGGCTCCTGGGCACAGACGTAGCCAGTGAGGAGAGGTAGGCAGTAAGAGTAAGCAGCCCCTCCCCACCACCGGTAGTATCTACAGGAGGTGCTGCCTCAGGAAGGCAACATTCATCATCAAAGATCCCCACCATCCGGGCCGTGCCGTCTTCTCACAGCTCCCGTCAGGCAGGAGGTACAGAAGCCTGAAGTCCCACACCACCAGGTTCAGGAACAGCGACTTCCCTTCAACCATTCGGTTCTTGAACCAACCGGCACAACCCTAATCACTACCTCAGTACTGGGACCACTTTGATCACTTTGCACTACAGTGGACTTTTTTTTGTTCTGATTGTGTTCTTCCTTGTAAAAATTGTGTATAATTCACGTTTAATTTATGTTTTTCTTGTGAATGCTGCTTATCTGATGCTCTGTGCCTGTGATGCTGCCGCAAGTAAGTTTTTCATTGCGCCTGTGCGCACATGGACTTGTGCAGATGACAATAAACTCAACTTTGACCTTGACTTTGATCAAATCTCTCCTGCCCCCATTGATGACCAACACCCAATATGCCGTGTAGAAGACGGCTCCAAGGCAGCACTGTTCAATTCTAGTATTGTTTTCAGAGATTCTTACCATGTGGGAGTCCATTTAACCCATCAAGTCTCAGAGCCATCCCATCTATCCCGTTCCCCCACATACTTCTCTGTATCTTATTGCACTCACATTAACTCTCCCTGATTCTTCTGATGCTGATCTACACAAAGGGTAACTTAAAGCAGGTAATAACCTTCCGGAGCACCCGGGGAATCCCACATGGTCACAGGGAGAACGTGAACACAGACACAGCGCCGGAGGTCAGGATCGAACCTGGGTCTCTGGAGCTGAGCGGGAGCAGCACTACCTGCTGCATTGCTGTGCATCACTCAGCCCCAGCCCACAACACCAAAAGACCCAGGCTCAGGCTGACCTAATCACCCCCTGATCTTTCTCACCTCCCTCCCCATGTCTCCCAGTCCTGCTCATCCCATCCTGACCTGGACCCAGCTTTCTTCAGACGCCCAGTGTTGACTCCAAACTACCCTCTGGAATGTCCTTAGGAGAGGGGGTGGAGGGGGGAGAAAGAGAAGGGTGGACAGAGAGAGAGAGAGGAAGAGAGACGGACAGGCAGACACAGAGGGGGAGAGAGAGAGAAAGAAAGAGAGAGAGAAAGAGAGAGGAAGAGAGACAGGGAGAGGAAGAGGGAAAAAAGATATCAAGACAGAAGGGAGGGGGTTTAGGCAGCAGAAACAAGAGAGAGAGGGTGATGGAGAGAGATAGCAAGGCAGAGAAGGGAGAGAGCGGGAGGGAGCAAGAGAAAACAAAGAGGAGAGAGAAAGAGCAAAAAACGAGCTGCAGGAGGAACTCAGCGGGTCGGGCAGCGTCTGTGGAGGGAAATGGACAGTCAACGTTTCAGGTCGAGGCCCTTCACCTGGACTGGTGGACTTGCTCCAGGTCCCAGCATCTGCAGGCTCCTGTGTCTCCGAGAGAGAGAAAGAGACTGTGTGAGTGTGTGTGTGTGTGTGTGTGTGTGTGTGTGTGTGTGTGTGTGTGTGTGTGTGTGTGTGTGTGTGTGTGTGTGTGAGAGAGAGAGAGAGAGTGTGTGAGAGAGTGTGTGTGTGTGAGAGAATGAGTGTGTGAGAGTGAGTGTGTGTGAGAGTGTGTGTGTGTGAGAGAGTGTGTGTGAGAGTGTGTGTGTAAGAGAGAGAGTGTGTGTGAGAGAGTGTGTGTGTGTGAGAGAGTGTGAGAGAGAGTGTGTGTGTGTGAGAGAGAGTGTGTGTGAGAGTGTGTGTGTGTGAGAGAGAGAGTAAGTGTGTGTGTGAGTGTGTGAGAGAGAGAGAGAGAGAGAAAGAGAAATTGATGGCAAGACAGAGGGGGTAAAGGGAGAGGGAAGGAAGGAGAGAGAGAGAAAGAAAGATGTAGAGAGAGAGACTGAGGGAGAGAGTTTACCAGCAATTTTTGCTTCCAGGGTAAGAAGAGATTTTATTCTTTGAAAAGCAGACACTTGGTTACTGGAGCTTTCAGTGAGAGCGGCAGCAGAGATCCATCCCTCACTTTATCCAGGTGGTACACACTCAGAATGCCCTGCAGATCCAGGAGAGACCAGCAGGTGGTGATCTCAGCCCACCTCTGAGAAGCTGATTTGGCACAGTCTCCAAATTGTGAATAGAGAGAGAAAGATGGAGAGATTCAGGTAGCTGGAGGGAGAGAGGGAGGGACAATGAGAATGAGATAGTGGGAGTGAGGGACTGACAGAGAGATGAGGAGTGAGAGTGAGATCGCAGGATAGAGAGAGATAGAGTGAGTCAATGGAACTGAGAGAGTCAGAGAGAGAGGTGGAGAGTGAGGTGTCAGCACTGAGGTAACAACTCACAGAGACAGCGACATAGGCAGAGGGACAGAGAGGAAGAGAGGTGTTGAGGCAGTGCGACAGAGATAAGAGACATAGACAACAAATGAGATAGTTGGAGAAGGAGAGAGAAGGATGGAGAGATTGAATTGGTGCTGCTGATGGAGAGAGGGACAGGGTCGTGGTTCTGAAGGAGGAGGGGACGGGGGGGGGGATTGAGAGAGTGAAGCAGTAGGGCTGAAAGAGAGAAGGATGAGAGAGAGTGAGAAAACATGACAGAGAGAGAAGGACAGAGTGTGAGATCCTGAGACTGAGAGAGAACGAGAGAGGGTGAGAGAGAGAGAGAGAGAGAGGAGGAAGTGCGGGGTAGGTGGCTGGAGGGATGGAGAGTGGGGTAGTGGCACTGACAGAGAGGGAGGGAGAGAAAGATATGAGACAGAGACAGAGACAAAGTTAGTGCAGAGAAAATGTAAGAGTAGGAGCAGGAACAGGCCGTTCAGCCCCTCAAGTGGCTCCTGTACTCAGTGGGACCAGGGCTGATCTGACCTGGGCTCCACTCCACTTTCCTGCCCAGAATCCTGGCCTTCCCCACAGACACGGAGAGGACTGTGAGGGCCAGGGAGAGGCAGTCCACAACCCACCCGAGCCCTGACGCTGAGTCAGGTCACTCACTACCTTGGGACTAGGTTTCACACCACGTTGGACGTCCATCACAAGACCAGTTATTTCCACCGTTATAACCTCATCTGACTCCACCCCCACATCAGCTGATCGGCCACTGAAACCTTCGCCCAAGACTTTGTTACTTCCGATATTGACTATTCAACTCACCCAGCAGACGTGGTGATTTAAACTTCCACAAATATAAAGCCATGAAAGTTGCTTTTTGCAGCAACAACACTGTACATCATAGGAGGAGGACAAACATAAGTTAACATAAACTTAAATTAACACAAATTATATACAACTTACACAGGTGCAAAGTGAACAACAAAATAAATGTAACAACCAGAATCCGAATCAGAATCAGGTTTATTATCACTGACGTATGACGTGAAAGGTGTTTTGCGGCAGCAGTACAGGGCAAACGATAATCGTTCGATAAGGGGGTATGTAAGGGTTACCGCATAGGTTCGGAGCTTCTGGCATTGGGGGTAACACGTCAGCACAGAAGGAGGATTGGTGAACAGGAAACAGAGACTCTGGACGCGTGGGATATTCAGGCAGTGGGGTTCCACAGGCACCAAACACTGAGCCCTGAGCATTCACGCTCAATGTTAATTGGATGGAAGAACTGAGTAAATGTACTAATGGCACAGAGACAGGACAGTAAACGAGTTGTGAGGGAAAACAAAATGCCTGCTTAGAGGTGTAGGTGGGTTGGTGAGCGGGCAAGGAGCTGGCAGAGGGAGTATAAATTGAGGTTCTCCACCGAGGAAGAATAGAAAGGGAGTTTAAACAGAGGGACTGCAGAGCACTCGGTAGAGGGAGTGGAGAACCTCGTATACGAACCCATAAAGTTAACCACAGGTACAGCAAGAGACCAGGAAGGAAAATGAAATCATATCCTTTCCGCAAATGCCACGGAGTAGGAAGTGGGGAAGTCCTGCTACAGCTTCACAGGGCACCCGTGAGAGCACACCTGGGGGGCTGTGTACGGTTTCAGTCTCCATGTTTGCATGGGGAGCAGTTCAGGGAGGTTCACCGTGCCGATTCCTGATATGGAGGGATTACACGTGAAGAGATGTTCGGCAGGTTGGCCAATGCCCATTGGAATTTGTATGAGTGCAAGGTGGTCTTACTGAAACACTTAGGGTTGTGAGGGGATCGAGAGTGTGAGCGCTGAGAGGTGTTTTCCCTGATACCTTGAACGAGGGCCAAAGATTCAGAATAAAGTGTCAGTCGGATCTGAGGAAGTTCTTCCCTCCAAAGGAAGTGAACCTCTGGAATTCTCTCCCCCCGACAGCTGTGGAGGGGCAGTCACTGAATGAATTCAAGGTGGATCTGGGTTTTTGGTCAAGCGGGGAGCCAAGGGGTGAAGGGATTAGGCAGACAGTGGTGTGGGGGCCAGCAGCCAAATGGACTGCGAGCATATCAAATGGCAGAGTAGGGTTGATGGGCCGAATGGCTTCCTCCTGTTCCTCCCTCTTATGTTTCACCCCAGCATTTGGGATCGTTCCCAGCTCTGCTGCCTCACCCTAACTGCCCATCACACACACAGTGCTGGATGAGCTCAGCAGGTCAGGCAGCATCTATGGAGGGGAATAAACAGTCGACGTTCCGGGCCGAGACCCTTCATCAGGTCTGGAAGGGAAGAGGGTAGAAGCCAGGATAAGAAGGTGGGGGGAGCACATGCAGGCAGGTGATAGGTGAGTCCAGGTGAGGGGGGAAGGTAATTGGGTGGTGGGGGGGTGAGATGTAAGGAGCTGGGAGGTGATCGGTAGAAGAGGTAAAGGGCTGGAGAAGAAGGAATCTGGTAAGAGAGGACAGTGGACCATGGAATAAAGGGGAGGAGGTGGGGAATAGAGCGTGTCCTTCTCCCCCTCCCGCCACCTTCTTATTCCGGCTTCTGCCCTCTTCCTTTCCAGTCCCGATGAAGGGTCTCGGCCTGAAATGTTGACTGTTTATTCCCCTCCTTAGATGCTGCCTGACCTGCTGAGTTCCTCCAGCACTGTGTGTGAGTTGCTCCAGATTCCAGCATCTGCAGAATCTCTGGTGTCTAACTCTGCCCACCCCAGTCCTGGGGGAGTTGGACTCCAGTAGCCATCAGTGGATTTAGGGAAAGGTCAGGAGGTATTGAATGTATCTTCTTCTCTGCCCTGGTGCCAGCTGTACCTAAACTGGGTGTTCTGCAGCTCTGCCAGGAGAGGTCTAGCCTTGTGACTGGCCCAGGATTCACTGATGAGTCGATATCTCCACTGCTCCTCTTCAAGTCCTGCCTCAGAGGCTGAGCTCCAAGCTACCATCCACTCCTTCAGTGAGGGATATGTGGGGATGGGTCTTAGACTCAGTGTCCACAAGCCCAAGGTCCTCTTCCAGCCTGCCCCTGCTGCACTGCACTGCTCTCTGACAGCAAAGGTTCTGTGCTGGTAAACGTGGACCACCTCCCATACCTCGGGGACCACCCGCAGACCTTGCCGATGGCATTCCCCTCTCCCTCCCGTCCTCCAGCACAGCCTTTGTTCAACCAGGGAAAAGCATGTCTGAAGATTGAGACCATAGTCCTGGCACAAATCATACGGTTACCAGGCTATAGTGATCCCTGCCCTCATGTATGCCTCTGAACCACAGACTAGTGACCTTAGGGGGACTTCAAAGTACCAGAAAAATTTACCACCAACACTGTCCTGCAAGATCCTCTGAACTCCAGTGAAGGACAGGTGGACAGGTGAAGGACAGGCAAAGGACAGGTGGAGGACAGGTGAAGGATAGGTGGACAGGTGGACAGGTGGACAGGTGGAGGACAGGTGAACGACAGGTGGACAGGGAAGGACAGGTGGAGGGGTGGAGGACAGGTGAAGGACGAGTGACCCCATGCCAGTGACCTCTCCAGCCCACATGCCCAGTACTGAGGCCCTGGTTGGCTGTTTTAGGCAGGTCACTTCATTCACAGCTCCAGCGCCGGATTCGGGAAGCAGATACTCTATCCAGCTGAAGCAGGGATTCACCTGAACTTCTTCCAACCTACTGTTCACAATGTGACCTCCTCTACCCAGAAAAACCAAGCACAGGGAGGATGGTCACTTTGTGGAGGGCCAGCTTTCAGTCCACAGGAGTGACCCTGAGCTTCCCATTGCCCATCACTACTCCCCATCCCACTCCTGTGGCCCCCTGCACCATTATAGTGAGGACAACACAGGCCTGAGGAACAGCACCTCATCTTCTGTCTGGGCACATATCGACTCCTCCCACTCTAGGTGACTTGTCCTATCTGTCAGGGTCAGAGCTGATCATTTCTGCCAGTTGTCCACCAATGGCTCGGGATTTCCCTCTCCACATACAGTCTGGCCTGTTGGGCAACTCACAACACGGCCAAAGGAGTATGGTCCCCTCTAAATGCTCCACTAACCCCTTCCCACTATAATCCCAGTCTCACCATATCGCAGATATTTCCTCTGTCCTATCCACTCCTCCTGCCACCTTCTCTACAACTTAAAACCACCCCTTTTTTTATTTCTCTTTCCCTAATCTAATGAAGGCTCTCTGACCTGAAGTGTTAACCCTGTCTCTCTCCCCACAGATGCTGCCTGACCTGCTGAGTGTTTCCATGTTTTCTATTTCCATCACTCTGTTCCGAGCTGTGTTGTGGGAAGAGATTACCAGATACAAGATTCCTTGTAAAAATGCAACATCACCATTGATGCCAAGGCATCACTGGCCTGTGACTGTTCCAAGTGGAGTAGGAGCATTTGGGATGGGAGTGAGAACCTCAAACCCGTGCATTGGGAGCTCCCGGGGACTGGTCTAAGTGGCAGACGGAGTCCACCACCTCACAAACTTCCCACCCATCCGCCTGCCAGCCCCTTCCTGCCCCACCACGGGGTCTGCGGGTCCTAGATCAGCCTCATCAGCCACCTCAGAGCCCACAGAGCTGGAGTGGAAGCAGGTGTCCCGTTGGTTAGTTCACATTTCCATTGTTTGGTCGGTGTCTCCAATGATGACCAATGATTCTATTGATCAGTTTGTGGCTCTAATGATCACTTGATTCATAGAGTTGTACAGCACAGAAACAGGCCCTTAGGCCCAACTCATCCCTGCCAACCAAGGTGCCCATCTAAGCCAGTCCCATTTGGCTACATTTGGCCCAAATCCCTCTAAACCCCTCCTATCCACGTATCTGTCCAAGTGTTTTTTAAATGTCATTATTGTACCCACCTCAAACACTTTTTCTAGCAGCTCGTTCCATAGTCACACCACTCTCTGTGTGAAGAAGTTGCCCCTCAAGTCCCTTTTAACTCTCTACCCCTCACCTTAAACCTATGCCCTCTAGCTTTTTTGTTCCCTTTCCCTGGGAAAAGGACTCAGTGAGTTCACCCTTCTCTGCCCCTCATGATTTTATACACCTGTACAAGGTCACCCCTCAGTCTCCTACATTCCAAGGAATAAAGTCCCAGCCTGCCCAACCTCTCCCTGTAACTCGGGCCCTCGAGCCCCGGCAACATCCTTGTAAATCTGCTTTGCACTCTTTCATTGCCCAATCCACAGCCCCAGTAGCCAGGCATCCCTCCACTGGTCACTGTGTGAATCCACTAGTCACTGTGTGCACCCACTGACCAGGCATCGCTCAACTGGTCACTGTGTGCACCCACTGGTCACTGTGTGCACCCACTGGCCAGTCAATGGTTCCACTAGTCAGTGCGTTCACCCACTGGCTGGGCATCGCTCCACTGGTCACTGTGTGTACCCACTGGTCAGTCGATGGTTCCACTGGTCACCGTGTGCACCCACTGGTCACTGTGTGCACCCACTGGCCGGGCATCACTCCCACTGGCCGTCCTGTTCCCATTGGTCAGTCTGCATGAGGCAGCCTGTGTCAGCCATTCTGTTCAATGACAGCAGCTCCTGGTTGGAGCTGGAATGTTCCCATCTAGTTGTGGGGAAACAGATACTGGTCCCTGATGTCTCGGGATGTGGTGATTACCTAACCAGTAATTAAACAGTTAAAGAAGCGATGGCGGTATACTTAAAATCAAAATATGGCCTCCCCTAAATTTCAGCCAATTCATCACAATATTTAGTGTAATAATGTACTAAGTAGGTATTGTAAAAGGACTCATCTATCACGCTTGACACACTGGTTTGAATCGGTGTGCAGATATCCCATTATTTATTGTGTTAGGGGCTATGATGATAGATAGCACCAATACACACTAACTTTTAAAATTGCTAAAATGTTTTCTCGTGGATGTGAAGTGACAGTTTGAGAATGAGAGCAGATTATGTGAGCTGTTCTTGCGTAACAAAAATGCAATTTTTATGATTCAAAATCAAATTGTTTTTGCCTGAATGTGATTAGATTATCCAATATTCAGTGACAGACACCTCACACCCTACCTCCCTACGACAACAGCTCTTCCCAGAGCCCGACTCCAGGCAACAGACATGTGGTGCCTCACCAACATAACATATTCCCTTCTCCTTAACTAGAAATCACAGGATTTCAAACTGCCGAATACGAGAAAAGTAATTTATATAATTTAAATATTTAATGGGCTAATTGAATTTCAGTGCAATGTTTTTTGAGTAGTTTTAATTGATTACTGACAATATGATGTATGTCTTAAAATCAGGTAATACAATCAGGGTTCAAACTCATTACAAACACCATCAGAAGCTCCATTCTCATAACATTCCTCCCTCCTTCATTGCAATTGGTGCTGGACAATTAAACCGCGAGTTGGTGGTTGAGGGTGACAGAACGCCCCATCCTGCTGACAATACCTACTGACCACCACAGGACACAAGAGTGGATAGCAAGGGCCTGTTTCCCTCAGCAGAGGGGTCAGAGATTTAAAGTCATTGGGAGAAGGATTACAGAGGAGAGGAGGAAACTTTTTTCCCTCCAAGGCCCAGGTGGGGTCTGGAACTCACCACCTGGGAGGGTGGGAGAGGCGGAGATCCTCCCCACAGTTGAACAGTGCAGGGGTGTGGGACTGAAGAGCTTTGACCTGCAGAGCTACGGACCCAGTGTGGGAAGGTGGGGTTGGGCTTGGGAGCTCTCTTTCAAACAGCACAGACATGATGGGCCAAACAGCCTTCTTCTGTGCAGAAAAGATTTTATGATTCCTCGATTTGTATTTAGACAATTAATTCAATACTTACACGTCAGTGAACCTCTCCAAACAAAGGTGTTGAGACCAGCCAACAGGGGTAATCATGGATAGGAGCAGGACACGGTAAAACTGCCCAGGTATGTCCAGCTCATAAAACATGGGACATGTCCAATCCGGCTGATTACACTGATCAATTTCATCACAGTCATCGGTGAGGTGATGGACGGTGTCACCAACAGAGCTGTCAGGCAGTGGTGACCCACCAATAACTTACCCACCAATGCCCAGTGTGGGCTCTGCCAGGAAAACACTCCAGCGGCTGGAGTCACACCCAACCCAGGACGATGTGGTTGTTGGAGGTCAATCATCCCCAGCCCCAGAAGTTCCTCAGCCCAGTGTCCTGAGCCCAGACATCTTCAGCTGCCTCATCAATGACCATCCACCCACCAGATGTTCACTGATGATTGCACAGTCTTCAATTCCATTCACATGTCCCCAGCAATGAAGCAGCCCATGCCCACAGGCAGCAAGATCTGGACAACATTCAGCAGGTAACGTTCTGGCCACAAAAGTGCCAGGCCAATGACCATCTCCGACAAGCACCCGCCCTTGAAAGAAAGGACCACGTTGGACTGAGGCCGTGAGACTCCGACTCCTGGCCTGGGTCTGATCTTGCTGCTGATACCTTTGCTTTCACTGCTGTGTTGAGTGTCCAAGGGCAGATCAAGAATGAGGCAGGGCTGGGATCAGAGAGATCAACCCCCCTGGCCAAACCTTGGAAACCCCTGGCCAATTTATGTTAGGAAAGAGAAATGTCTTTGAACACTTTGGGGTGCAGGACGAGAGCAGAGAAATTCAGATTACAACGATTCGACTTACACCATTCCAGTATTTGATCTGATCCAGCTAGGGTTAACTTGCCAGGATTTTCTTGACTTGCAGACTGAGGTAGACAGAGTGTAGGGGAGGGGCTGATCATTCCATCCCACAATCAGTCAGAACAGGAAGTGTTCAAGTGAGTAACAGCTCAGTGTGTCAGTGAAAACCTATCCAGGGCACTGCACACACCAGATGTCAATACCTACTGATGCATCAATGATACCAGAATGTGTCAGCCCCTCCACACCGTTCCGTCACTCCACAGGGCAGGTCTGGAACCCAGGCCTGGCCAAGGAGGCCATTCACAGGTCCAGGCCTTGGGCCGTCGAGGTTCCACCCGACTGCCTGCCCCCTTCCCAGGATACGTCCGTGCCCGAGTGTCCCCGGAGAGGGAGCACGTGGTGTCCACTGGTCACTGTGGGCATTCCAGGACCAGTGGCAACTGCAGGGGCTGGAGTGTGTCCTGTCAGCAGGGGACTGTCAGCAGAGGTGCTGTTAATGTTATAAATAGCGTTAGTTTTTAAAAAAAGAAATAAAGACAGATAAAATGGGGACTTAGGGAATAAAGGCCAAATTTAAAAACTGGGTTCATTACAGAGAGAAGCTCCCTCCACACCATCCCATCACACACTCCCGGGGTCAGACACAGGGTGAAGCTCCCTCCGCACCGTCCCGTCACACACTCCCGGGGTCAGACACAGGGTGAAGCTCCCTCCACACTGTCCCATCACACACTCCTGGGGTCAGACACAGAGTGAAGTTCCCTCTGGACTATCCCACCACACACTCCCGGGGTCAGACACAAAGTGAAGCTCCCTCCACACCGTCCCATCACACACTCCTGGGGTCAGACACAGGGTGAAGCTCCCTCCACACTGTCCCATCACACACTCCCGGGGTCAGACACAGAGTGAAGCTCCCTCCACACTGTCCCATCACACACTCCTGGGGTCAGACACAGAGTGAAGCTCCCTCCACACTGTCCCATCACACACTCCTGGGGTCAGACACAGGGTGAAGCTCCCTCCACACCGTCCCATCACACACTCCCGGGGTCAGACACAGAGTGAAGCTCCCTCCACACCGTCCCATCACACACTCCTGGGGTCAGACACAGAGTGAAGCTCCCTCCGCACCGTCCCATCACACACTCCCGGGGTCAGACACAGAGTGAAGCTCCCTCCACACCGTCCCATCACACACTCCTGGGGTCAGACACAGGGTGAAGCTCCCTCCACACCGTCCCATCACACACTCCTGGGGTCAGACACAGAGTGAAGCTCCCTCCACACTGTCCCATCACACACTCCTGGGGTCAGACACAGACTGAAGCTCCCTCCGCACTGTAACATAAGAAGCAGAAGCTGAGGAGGAAACGAGTGAAAGATACGTGTGGAGATTGGGCAGTGAGCTTGATTAGAACATAGAACAATTACAGCACAATTCAGGCCCTTCGGCCCACACAGCTGTGCCGAACATGTCCCTACCCTGGAAATTACTAGGCTTACCCATAGCCCTCTATTTTACTCACATCCAGATTGGCAGAGGAAAACACAGGGAAGGAGATGGAGATTCTGTGAGGGAAAGCTGAGGGGGGAGAAATGGAAGGCAGATGTTGAGAGGAGAATGGAATGTAGAAATAAACAAAGTGTGAGAGATAGAGAGGGTAGGAGTGTGTGAAGGTGTGAGTTAGTGAGTGAAAAAGTGTGAGTGAGTGAGAGTGTGTGTGAGAGAGAAAGGGAAGAGAGAGAGCGAGAGAGAGAGAGAGGAGCCTGAGATTGAGAAGTTCTGGTGAGTGCTGGAGCATTTTCCTTACGATGTAATGATCTAAAGGTAGTGACTGATTGCTTCAATATCCCACTGCCCCTGAGCCAGTAACAGCCATTCATCTTACAAATAATGCATGCCAGAAATGATTCTTAATGAAAAATTAATATGAGCCTCACTGAGTGAGATTGACAGGGGAGGCTGTGTGGAAGGAGCTTGCTGCTAAACTCACATCAGTCCCTCAGACATTAATTCACAGCAAGACGATCTGTTCAACTAGTCTGTGGATACAACGCATAAAAATTTCATTAACTGCTTAAACTATTATTGCAGAAGATGACAAAATCATATCTATTAATGACATGGAGTTGATTGTGTTTAAAAGGGGAAGGAGACACTGTCACCTCAAGGCAAGTGTAATAACAATGTTGACATTTGTCATTTTGTTACATCTGCATCTTCTCCCCTCCCTCCCCCCCTCCCCCTCACCCTCCCTCTCCTCCTCCCTCCCCCTCCCTCCCCCCTCCCCCTCCCCCTCCCTCCCTCTCCCCCTCCCCCACCCCCTCCCCCTCCCTCCCCCCCTCCTCCTCCCCCTCCCTCTCCTCCTCCCTCCCCCTCCCTCCCTCTCCCCTCCCCCTCCCCCTCCCCCTCCCTCCCTCTCCCCCCCCTCCCTCCCCCTCCCACTCCCCCTCCCTCTCCCTCTCCCCCTCCCCCTCCCTCCCTCTCCCCCTCCCCCTCCCCCTCCCTCCCTCTCCCCCTCCCCCTCCCTCCCCCTCCCTCTCCCCCTCCCCCTCCCTCCCCCTCTCTCCCCCTCCCTCCCCCTCCCTCTCCCCCTCCCTCTCCCCCTCCCTCTCCCCTCCCTCTCCCTCTCCCCTCCCCCTCCCTCCCTCTCCCCCTCCCCCTCCCCCTCCCTCCCCCTCCCCCTCTCCCTCCCTCCCCCTCCCTCTCCCCCTCCCCCTCCCTCCCCCTCTCTCCCCCTCCCTCCCCCTCCCTCTCCCCCTCCCCCTCCCTCCCCCTCCCTCTCCCCCTCCCTCTCCCCCTCCCCCTCCCTCCCCCTCTCTCCCCCTCCCTCCCCCTCCCTCTCCCCCTCCCCCTCCCTCCCCCCCCTCTCCCCCTCCCTCTCCCCTCCCTCTCCCCCTCCCCTCCCCCTCCCTCTCCCCCTCCCTCTACCCTCCCGCTCCCTCCCCCTCTCCCCCTCTCCCTCCCCCTCCCTCTCCCCCTCTCCCTCCCCCTCCCTCTCCCCTCCCCCTCCCTCTCCCCTCCCCCTCCCCCTCCCCCTCCTCCCCCTCCTTCTCTCTCTACCCATCTATCTCCCGTCTCCCCCCCCCCCCCACCGGCTCTACACCTCTCTCTCTCTTTCTATCCCTTTCTTTCTCTCACTGCTTTGCTTCCTTTCTCCTGCTCTCCTTCCCTTACTACCTTACTTTCTCTTTCCTGCTCTTGTCCGCTCTTTTACTCCTCTCTTACATTCCGTCTTTCTCTCTCATCCTTCTCTCTTTTCCTCGTTCTCTCCTACTCCTCTTTCCCTTGCCTCTCTCACCTTCCCTCACTCTCGCCCTCTCTTGTTCTCTCCATCTTGTGCCCTCCTTCTCTTTCTTTCTGGCCCCCTTCCCTCCTCCCTCCTCCCTCCATCCCTCTTTGGTCCCTTCTTTCTCTCATTCTATCTCTCACGGCTCACTGGCTGTGTTTCCTGCGTGGCATCGTGGTGCAGCTGGGAAAGTCACTGCCTCCCAGCTCCGGAGACCGGCGTTCCATCCCCACCACAGGTGCTGTCCATATGGAGTTTGCACGTTCTCCCTGTGACCGCGGGGGTTTCCCTGGTTTCCTCCTGTGTCCCAACGATGTGTGGGTTGTAGGTTCGGGTAGTCTGTAGGTGCATGGTGGAATCTGGGGAAAGTTGATGAGAATGTGGGGAGAATAGATTACCAGAAAAATTAGTGGGGAGTGGGATCGCTCCATGGGCTGGGATAGATTCAATGGGCCAACTGACTGCTTGTATGTTGTCTGGAAGTGTGGTACATTGCAACAGTGACCACCCCCCCCCCCCCCCCCCCCCACAGAGAGATGAAGCCTCGCACAATCTGGGATGTGGTGAATTTGCGAGATTTGCTTCATAATGGGAAACATGAACACTACCTCATTATTCCTTTTGTTTTATACTAGTTATTTTTTTGTAATTTATTGTAATTTTATAAGATAAGATCTCTTTATTAGTCACATGTACATCGAAACACACAGTGAAATGCATCTTTGCGTAGAGTGTTCTGGGGGCAGCCTGCAAGTGTCGCCACACTTCCGGCGCCAACATAGCATGCCCACAACTTCCTAACCCGTACGTCTTTGGAATGTGGGAGGAAACCGGAGCACCCGGAGGAAACCCACGCAGACACAGGGAGAACGTACAAACTCCTTACAGATAGCAGCGGGAATTGAACCTGGGTCGCTGGCGCTGTAACAGCGTTGTGCTAACCGCTACACTACCATGGCTGCCCACCAGCTTGGGAAACATTTTATGTCTTGCACTGTACTGCTGCTGCAAAACAACAAACTTCACGTCATCTAAGTCAGTGATAATAATTCCAATTCTGATATTTTAATAAGAACAGCAGCGAGGTGAGAACTGTGAAGAAAACCAAAACCCCAGCAGGCTCTCCTTCCAATGGTCCGCACTCACCCTAGTCCGGTATGTTTGGGAGATGGGCTTGGATCTGCAGCAGTCTGGGACACGGCCACTCTGCACAACTTTTCCCCAACTTTCTCTGTCCCAGCTGTGAATCAGTGTGTCTGTAATTACACAGATGGGACAATTCCACCCCTCCCACCAGGCCAGCCCTACTCCCACGCCAGCCCCTCTCCAGATCTGACATTCTGACATCCAGGGCTCGACAGGTTGGGTGTGTGTCTGACGCCTCTCCCTGCTGAGGAGTCTGGAACCAGGGGGCAGACTCAGAGTAATGGGTAGGTTGTTTGGGATGGCGATGAGAGAGCTTTCCTCACCCAGATGAAGGTGAATCATTGGAATCTCTCACCCCCAGGCTGTGGAGGCTCAGTCACAACTTGTGTCACTCTTCAGTCTGATGGACTTAGTCCTCTGCAGCAGCCACACTTCAGAAGTTTTTATAAGTGATGAAGTTTTAGAGCCAGTGGAGAACCACCTCCCCCCCCCATCCCGACTGAAGAGGTGAAGGTTGGTGCGGGGGCAGTACGGGAGTGAGCTCTCCTGCCCTGTGGTTTCCCAGAGCTGCACTGCCGTCCCCTCCAGACTGACTCTCACTCACATCTGGGTGGGTCTATTCAGCACAATGTCTCGGTAATTATGCCTTAATGATCCCCATCGTTCAAAGCACCAGCCCAACACCAGTGGAGCTTAAACCATTCCATTTATCGAATCATTCCCCAGTCTTCTAATGTTTAAATAATGAGATTGCTGCACACAGTTAAACAGATGAACGTTCTGTGTTAATCCTCCTTTTAATTTTTAATTAGGATCAGTTGTGGCTTCTCTGCACCTCCAATTAGGATTGAAGCAGTGGCTTAATAAACAGCTACCACTGACCCATGGTTAGGGATCTACGAGTACGTCATGTAGGTACACACTCTCACACACACACTCACGCACGTACACACTCTCACACACACACTCACGCACGTACACACTCTCTCTCACACACTCACGCACGTACACACTCTCACACACACACTCACACACGTACACACTCTCTCTCACACACACACACGTACACACTCTCACACACACACTCACGCACGTACACACTCTCTCTCACACACTCACACACTAACACACACACACTAACACACACACACACATGAACACACATACACACTAACACTCACACACACATACACACACAAATTCACACACACACACACTCACACCCACATACACTCACACATGCACGCATACTCTCACACACAGTCTCACACAGACGCACAGACACACACACACACGCGTGCACACATTCTCTCTCTTTGCAGAGCCACCGTCTTGCAGTGACTGTGTTGAGGACCATGCCTGCCTTCCCGTGTGGGTAAGGAGACCTGGCAGAGGAGGAAAAGACACGGTGAAGGTGGGTCTCCCAAAAACCGGGCGGAATAGGGCTGATCCTGACCTCACCTCCCAGTCATTCTGAGGTGAACATACCTCGTGACCCCGTCCTTCAATGGGTCTGCAAGAACGGCTGCAGCTGGCAGCTGGTGCAGAGGTACAGGGAGTCCTGCAATGGGAGGGTGCAGTGGCCAACGTTCCAAGATCCACACCCACCCCTGGATGAACTGTGTGCAAACTGTGGATTGGGGCAGAAACGGCCAAGGCTGCTCCAATGATGAAGTTGTCCTTGTGGTGGATGTTTGACTGGAGAGGCTTCTCCCAGAGTAACTGAGAGTTCCTCAGCCTTATCAAAGTCCATCATGTGGGATCTCATCAACAGCTTCCTCCAGATCCAAGAGCATCACATCTGTGGTTCTCCTGATCTATTCAACCAGTTGTAACTCATAAATCTCCTGCTGGTTTGTCACATGTGATTTCCTTCCAGAAATCCATGCTGACTTTGTCTAATTCTTGTACATTTTCTAAGTCTGCTCCTATCTTGTCTGTTATGATCGATTCTCCACCTGACGTTAGAGGAACCAGTCTCTGGTTCCCTGTTTGTAAGTAGTGGTTTGAATGGATACATTTGCCATTCTCTGTGGGAAACTCTTCCATACTCCATAGTTCTGGAACATAACCAAATACGAGCACTATTTCCATGGGTCCCCACCCACATCCCCCGCGCACCCCCCTCCCGGCTCCCTCCCCACCCCCCAGCTCCCTCCCCACCCCCATAACCCAGAAGCAGATTATCAGGCCTGGAGATTTAAATTCTCCAGCACTGTTATCTCACCAGTACTGACTTCCTCTCTTCCCTTGCCATCTTTACATTCTTGGTTCCTGAACATTCTAGAAAGTTCCTTGATTCCTCTTCTGTGAAGACGGAACCCAAGTGTTTGTTTAATTCTGTCAGTCCCTGTTCCCCACTGTCCCCCGGTTTACCCCTGACTGCACTAACCTTTGTCATTTCTGATGGAAGCTTTCACAACCCACTTTGATGTAAATTTACTCACAATTTTTATTTGGTTTCTTAATCAATTTCTTTGTTCTCCGGTGCTGAAATTTAAACTGCTCCCAATAGAACATACAAGCTGGAGCAGTACCTCACAGGAACTGGCCCTTCGGCCCACAATGTTGTGCCAAACTAATTAAACTAGTAATTAAGTGTCAAACTGAATTAATCCCTTCTGCCTACACAGTGTCCATATCCCTCCAGTCTCTGCACATCCATCTGTCTATCTAAGAGCCTCTTAAACCCCTCCACCGTATCTGCCTCCATCCCCACACCTGGCAGCACGTTCCAGGCACCCACCGCTCTCTGTGTAAAAAAACTTGCCCCGCACATCTCCTTTAAACTTGCCCCCTCTCTCCTTAAATGCATGTCCCCCAGTATTAGACCCTGGGAAAAGATACCAGCTGTCTATCTATGCCTCAGGTTTGTTGCTTTGTCTGTGAATCTTATGTGACTGCCCTTTGGATCAAATACTACCCTGAACTGCCGTTGTTGGTCAGTGTTGGGTTGCATTCCTTTTGTATTCTTCTGCCAGGCAGGACTGTCTAACTAGCGGTTCCTGCATATTTTCCTGAATGTTTCCCTTGTCTATCCACTGCCACACCCTTTGACAAAGCTGCTGGATCCACTGTGGCCAGCGCAGTCCTCAGATCTTCACCGTTTCCTTCCTTCAGGTTTCGTCCCGAGTTTCAGACTGAGATTCCTCACCTTCCACCTGAGTGAAAACTTCTGTCCCGTAACAGCCCCTCCTTCCTACCAGACCCAGGACCACCTTCTCCCGTCTGGGAAAACCTGTTCTCTGGATTCTCTCAACCTCCTGGTCCAAAAGTACCAACCCCCACGGTCCCCAGCGACTCCACACCGTTACTGGTTTGGTCAGTCCATATTTCCCATGGTCCCTGAAGCCCCCGTGCTACCTGTGGGGTAATTGCCTGTTTGACCCTTCCTTCTGTTCACTCGGCTCCAACGATCATCCACCCGTTGGTGGTTCACTTCCCCACCCGACTGAGCGCACACGTCCATCCCCGTTCCCATGTCTGCACTGAACTCACCTTCAGTAACGCAACCCCCTGTAACACCCCCCGTAACACCCCCCCGGAACACTCCCTCCTCCCCCACTCCATCCTCTTCCCCCCGTCCTCCCTGAACATTGGATGTCCTTGCCCTGGTTACCTGACGCCGTGCCCAGTGACAGCGGTCACATCAACACCGACTTACACCATTAGTTCATCTCTCGTGTTACAGACGCTTTACGTATTTAGACACAGCTCCTTCAGGTGTTATAAACAGACATCTTAACATATTTATTCATTAAGATTCACAAAAAAATCATGAGAGAATTTTCCTAAATCATCCTCAGCACTGTGACCACTCAAAAGTATCACCCCGTCACTCCCCTCACTCGCCCTCACTCCACATCACTCCCCCTCCCCCTCACTCCCCCTCACTCCCCCATTGCTCTCCCCTCACTCGCCCTCACTCCCCCTCCCCCTCCCCCTCACTCCCCATCACTCCTCACTCCACCTCACTCCCCCTCACTCCACCTCACTCCACCTCACTCCCCCTCCCCCTCACTCCCCCTCACTCCCCATCACTCCCCCTCCCTCTCACTCCCCCTCACTCCCCCTCACTCCACCTCACTCCACCTCACTCCCCCTCCCCCTCACTCCCCCTCACTCCCCATCACTCCCCCTCACTCCCCCATCGCTCTCCCCTCACTCCCCCTCACTCCCCATCACTCCCCCTCACTCACCCTCACTCCACCTCACTCCCCCTCCCCCTCACTCCCCCTCACTCCCTCTCACTCCACCTCACTCCCCCTCCCCATCACTCCCCCTCACTCCCTCTCACTCCCCCTCACTCCCCTCACTCCCCATCACTCCCCCTCACTCTCCCTCACTCCACCTCACTCCCCCTCACTCCCTCTCACTCCCCTCACTCCCCCTCACTCCCCCTCACTCCCCCTCCCCATCACTCCCCCTCACTCCCCCTCACTCCCCATCACTCCCCCTCACTCGCCCTCACTTGCCCTCACTCCCCCTCACTCACCCTCACTCCCCCTCACTCCCCCTCACTCCCCATCACTCCCCCTCCCCCTCACTCCCCCTCACTCCCCCTCACTCCCCATCACTCCCCCTCCCCCTCACTCCCCCTCACTCCCCATCACTCCCCCTCCCTCTCACTCCCCCTCACTCCCCCTCACTCCCCTCACTCCCCTCACTCCCCCTCCCTCTCACTCCCCCTCACTCTCCCTCACTCCCCCTCACTCCCCATCACTCCCCCTCACTCCCCCATCGCTCTCCCCTCACTCCCCCTCACTCCCCCTCCCCATCACTCCCCCTCACTCCCTCTCACCCTCTCACTCCCCCTCACTCCCCCTCCCCCTCACTCCCCTCACTCCCCCTCACTCCCCCATCGCTCTCCCCTCACTCCCCCTCACTCCCCCTCCCCATCACTCCCTCTCATTCCCCCTCACTCCCCCTCACTCCCCCATCACTCTCCCCCATGAGTCTCTCGCATCATTCCCAGTCACTCCCCGTCGCTCCAGGTTTGTTTCCCCTCCTCCAGTTTCTGTTTCAGTGAGTTAAATGAATGTCGGGGCTGCACTGATCTCTCCTTCCTGTCAGACTCGCTGAGGATTTTCCCAACAACGTGGTTCCTGAGCACAGCCCTTCCTGCACTGACAGAGGGGACGTTCCTGCGAAACTCTTTGTTCAGTGAAATGTCACAAAAGGAAAAGTCTGGCTGCAATTTCCTGTGTGCGCTTTGGTGCAGAGTATCCCTTGTGCTCAGTGAGAGGTGTACAGTTCGTTGGAGCCAGTAATAACTTTGTAAGTCAAACACACATGTCGCAGAGAATCATCGGCATTGCAGGGAGAGTCTGTACATCGAACATCTGTAAATCGAAGAATACCTGCAAATCGTACAACATGTGTGACACACTTTCTCTGTCTGTGTGAGAACAGGCCAGTCCTACTGTCATCTCTCTGTGACACCTTCAGTTACTCCCTCTGCATTCCCACAGCCCGAGCTGCTGGGATGTCCCACAGCCCCATGTTTCACAACGTTTACCTTCCTTTTCTCTGTGTTCTTGTTCACCAACTGCCCCTCGTCAACCGAATTACCTCTACAACTTAACCCATGGGCAAGACTTCCATCCATGGACTCTGTCTACTCTTCTCGCTGCCTCGGTAAAGCAACCAACATAATCAAAGACCCCACCCACCCCGGACATTCTCTCTTCTCCCCCCTCCAATCAGGCAGAAGATACAAAAGCCTGAAAGCACGTACCACCAGGCTCAAGGACAGCTTCTATCCCGCTGTTATAAGACTATTGAATGGTTCCCCAGTACGATAAAATGGACTCTTGACTCACAACCGTGCACCTATTGTCTGCCTGCACTGCACTTTCTCTGTAGCTGTAACACTTTATTCTGCATTCTGTATTGTTTTCCCTTGTACTACCTCAATGCACTCTGTAATGAAATGATCTGTATGGATGGCATGCAAAACAAAGTTTTTTACTGTACCTCAGACGTGACAATAATTAACCAATTTACCATTGTAACCCTACAGGTATTCCCATTCCCTTGCACCCATCGTCTCTGCAACTTTAAACCAACTTGTTTTCCATCATTCCTAGGTCTGACAAAGGGTTCTGACCTGAAGCTTTGACTCTGTTCCTCTCTCCATAGACACTGCCTGACAGACAGGTCCGGGGATCAGTGAGTGTGGAGCAGTCCCTGCCTCTGCCAGCAGGTGACACCACAGAGTCACAGAGCCCACTGGAGGTAAAGGGTCCAACA
The DNA here is from genome assembly GCF_009764475.1 of Pristis pectinata. Taxonomy (NCBI): domain Eukaryota; kingdom Metazoa; phylum Chordata; class Chondrichthyes; order Rhinopristiformes; family Pristidae; genus Pristis; species Pristis pectinata. The sequence goes on along the minus strand of NC_067416.1, from coordinate 1,596,954 downwards.
GATGAATCCCTGCACTCACACACTGCCACCTTCCTGCCTCTCACTCGAATAGTTCCATTCAAATTAATGTTTGTAAATTACAGTTCAGAGGGAAATAAACCATTGGAGGCAGAAAGACCGTTCCGAGGGGAGCCGAGTCTTGGACTCCTGACCAGGTTGTGTTGCGCAGACCTCGTGTTGAGAGGAGAGGCATTTACAGTGAGTGCAGGGGAACACAGGAAACTCTGCGACTGATACCTGCTGTGTGAGTGCTTTCCGTGCTGACACAGGGAACCAGCACACACCTTGAAGCTCTCAAACCTTCATACACATGTAGCAGTGTAGAGGGAGCTTCACCCTGTGTCTGACCCCAGGATTGTGTGATGGGACAGTGTGGAGGGAGCTTCACTCTGTGTCTGACCCCGGGAGTGTGTGATGGGACAGTGTGGAGGGAGCTTCACTCTGTGTCTGACCCCAGGAGTGTGTGATGGGACAGTGTGGAGGGAGCTTCACTCTGTGTCTGACCCCAGGAGTGTGTGATGGGACAGTGCAGAGGGAGCTTCACCCTGTGTCTGACCCCAGGATTGTGTGATGGGACGATGCGAAGGGAGCTTCATTCTGTGTTTGACCCCAGGAGTGTGTGACAGGACGGTATGGAGGGATCCTCACCCTGTGTCTGACCCCGGGAGTGTGTGATGGGGCAGTGTATAGGGAGCTTCACCCTGCGTCTGACCCCGGGAGTGTGTGACGGGACGGTGCGGAGGGAGCCTCACCGTGTCTGACGCCGGGAGTGTGTGACGGGACGGTGCGGGGGGAGCCTCACCGTGCCTGACCCCGGAAGTGTGTAACGGGACGGTGCGGAGGGAGCCTCACCGTGTCTGACCCCGGGAGTGTGTGACGGGACGGTGTGGAGGGTCTGACCCCGGGAGTGTGTGATGGGACGGTGCAAAGGGAGCTTCACCGTGTCTGACCCCAGGAGTGTGTGATGGGACGGTGCGGAGGGTCTGACCCCGGGAGTGTGTGACGGGACGGTGCAAAGGGTCTGACCCCGGGAGTGTGTAATGGGACAGTGCGGAGGGAGCCTCACTGTTTTAGCACTAAAATGGATAACCAGATTTTTTCACATTTGCCAGGTCCTCCCCCACCCATTCACCCTGTCCACCTCCCCCTGAAGCCTCTCTACATCCTCCTCCCTACTCCTAATCCCACCAAGTGTGGTATCAGCACACTTGGAGAACTGTCCCATTGTCCCCACAGCCACATCATTGCTGCAGACTGTGGGTACCTGGTGCCCAAGCACCGATCCCTGAGGAGGTCCAGTTTTGGATTTGGTGCGATAACCAGTTCCCAGTCCATGCCAGTGCTTTACTGAATCACCTCAGTGGAAATCCCTGGAACTCTTGTACCTCTTTGTCCAATCGAATTCCCAGCCCCTTCTGTGTCCACCCTGTGGTGATGACTCAGGTGGTAGCTGGTGAGGGCTCCTTGTTTGTGGCGAGAGATTTTATTTATGGCTGCCATTGTTTCTTCTCGCTGAGCTGGGGTGGTCTGAATGAGTGGGGTCCATAGGGTTCAACCGCACTTTAATGGCACTCTTGAGAAACAGACGACACAATGCCCAGTTCGTCTGCAGTCTCAAGTATGGAGAGACCTGTTCTCAGCTCCCCTTCCAGACACCACTAGTGCTGAAGGAGGCTGGACCATTTGCTGACTGTTTCTGGGAGTTCTCAAAGTCAATGAGACAGAAGTCAGGAGCACCATCAGTGAACGTCCATCCTCATCCTGCCGTTCCCATTGGCTGAGAGTCAGCCAAGGGGCAGGGCTAGTGGACCTGAGGGAGGGAGGGTGGACAGGAAGGTCAAATGTTCCTAGTGACTAAATCCACACTGATCCCATTTCACACACCCCACATTCCCATCAACTGCCACCCCCCAGGTTCTCCCGCTCACCCACACACGGGGGGTAATTTACAATGACCAATTAACCCGCTGACCCACACATCTTTGGGATGTGGGAGGAAACCGGAGCACCCGGGTAAACCCAGGCAGTCACAGGGAGAGCGTGCAAACTCCACACAAGCAGCGCCGGAGGTCGGGAACGAACCAGGGTCTCTGGAGCTGTGAGGCAGCGGCTGTACCTGCTGCACCACCATGTGGCTTGTGTCACGGGTTAACCACTGCCCCTTGCACTGTTAGCTGCCCTGTGAGACAGGCAACAGTCTGTGCTTGGTGAGGGAGCAGGAGGTTCTGTCCTGGTCCACAGTGAGCTCACGCAAATGGAGACACTTCTCTTGGGTCTGATGGGTTAAACCCTCCCCTCCTCAGTCATCCCTTCCACAACCCAGCCCTGCCCGTGTCACCACCCCCCACACCCACCTCAGTCTCCCTTTGCCTTTCCTGACCATTGCCCGCTCTGGGGGCCTCACCCCACCTGCAGGGTAGCTGATTATGTGAACAGCAGCTTCCAGTTCCACAGCAGTGAGAGGGGCCACAGCCACCTGGACACAGATGAGGAAGTGAGACAGGTTCAGGGAGGGGATTCGGAGCCGGGGGCCCCGGCGGCTGAAGACACCAGTGGGGGGACATTAAGCTCAGGGGCCAGAGTTGGAGCAGGTACTGAGCATGGAATATAAGACCAAGGATGTCTTGGTCCAGTTTTATAAATCATTGTTAGGCGTCAGCTGGGGCACTGTGTGCAGTTCTGGTCACCACACTGCAGGAAGGAGGTCACTGCACTGGAGAGGGTGCAGAGGAGATTCCCCATGGGATGGGGTGTCTCAGTTATGAGAGGCTGGAGAGGCTGCGTCTGTTCTCCCTGGAGCGGAGGAGGCAGAGGGGGGACCTGATAGCGGGGTACAGAATTGTAGGGCATAAATCAGTAAATAGTAGAAAACCTTCCTCTACAGCAGGGGTGTCTACACCTGAAGGCCACAGGTTGAAGGTAAGAGGTTTAGCAGGTTCAGAGGAGGGATTGTTTTCACCCGGGTGGGGGGGGGGGGGTGGTGTTGGAGTCTGGAGCACACTGCCTGAGGAGGTGGTGCAGCAGAGACCCTCACAACATTGAAGAAGTATCTGGACGAGTACTTGAGTCGCCAGGGCAGAGAAGGCACGGACCAAGTGTTGGGAACTGGGACTGGGGGTGGTGGGTACTTGATGGTCAGTACGGACAGGGATGGGCCGAAGGGCCTGTTTCTGTGCTCTAAGACCTGAGGTTGGTGGTTGGGAGGTAGTTACAGAGATGGGGAAGAGTGGGGCTGGGGGTGGATGTGATCACATGGATGGGAAATGTAAGATGGAGGCAGCTCCTTTTACTGGGACCAGCGCAGGTCAACAAACTCGGGGCTGATGGGGAACGGGAGTCAGCACCAGTTCAGACACGGGGCAGCAGACTGACACGTCACGGACTGAGTGAGTGAGGGGATTGACCAAGAGGCTGTGGGAATGGAGTGTGAGGGGATGGATTGGGGCGAGGGTTATAGCAGTTGAGCAGCCAGTGTGGGGTGGGTCATGACATTACTGAGCTGGGAATGGGCGGTCAGTGTGGAACATGGGGCTGAGACCCCGTATAACACAGTGGTGGAGAAGCTGCCGCCATCTCTGTAAGCTGTGGCCTGAGAACCGACAGACACTCAGTGACACAGAGACAGTACCTGCCTCTCGGCAGGCTGACAGAGACCCTGAAACACCCTCTGTGTTCCCATCTCGACAGCTTCACAAATTGCCCACAGCCCCATGCTCTCTGCAATGGAGGTGGATTCAGGATGTAACACAGCACACGCTGTCCACAAATATCCTTTCTTCCCCTTTCATGCACAATCCTGTGTGTGGGGCTGAAATCTTCCCTGATCCAGAGTGTGACCAGTCCCCCAGTGAGAGTCAGTGTGTGGGGGACCCGTCCCCCAGTGCCCAGTGAGGGTGTGTGTGTGTGTGAGACCCATCCCCCAGTGAGGATCAGTGTGTGTGTGGGACTCGTCCCCCAGTGAGGGTCGGTGTGTGTGTGTGGGACCTGTCCCCCAGTGCCCAGTGAGGGTGTGTGTGTGTGTGTGTGTGTGTGTGTGTGTGTGTGTGTGTGTGTGTGTGTGTGTGTGCGCGCGTGTGTGTGTGAGACCCATCCCCCAGTGAGGATCAGTGTGTGTGTGGGACTCGTCCCCCAGTGAGGGTCGGTGTGTGTGTGTGGAACCTGTCCCCCAGTGCCCAGTGAGGGTGTGTGCGTGTGTGTGTGTGTGTGTGTGTGTGTGTGTGTGTGTGCGCGTGTGTGTGTGAGACCCATCCCCCAGTGAGGATCAGTGTGTGTGTGGGACTCGTCCCCCAGTGAGGGTCGGTGTGTGTGTGTGGGACCTGTCCCCCAGTGCCCAGTGAGGGTGTGTTTGTGTGTGTGTGTGTGTGTGTGGGGGTGTGTGTGTGTGTGTGTGTGTGTGTGTGTGTGTGTGAGACCCGTCCCCCAGTGAGGGTCAGTGTGTGTGTGGGACCCGTCCCCCAGTGAGGGTCAGTGTTTATGGGACTGTTCCCCAGTGAGGGTCACTGTGTGTGTGGGGGGGGGGGGGGGGGGGGGCGGGGGAGACCATCCCCCAGTGAGGGTCAGTGTGTGTGGGACCCGTCCCCCAGTGAAGGTCGGTGTGTGGGGGTTTGGGGTGTAACAGAGTGTTGCAGTGAGGAATGTGTCAGTGTTACACTGAGGGGTGCGGGGTGTGTCAGTGTTACAGTGAGGGGTGTGGGGTGTGTCGGTGTTACAGTGAGGGGTGTGGGGTGTGTCACAGTAACACAGCGGGGGTGTATCAGTGGGATGTGAAATGTTTCCATGTTATTTTTGTGACAATTCCAGACCGTCCCCACACACTGAGCCCCGTGTACTGAGGGCACACAGGGTCGGGGTGAGACAGCGAGTCCCGGTTTCCTGGCGAGTGCTGTCCGACAACTCTGGTGTCGTGGGGCCGTCCCTCTCCGCTCCGGGTCCCAGGGTGGGCGCGGCTGCTCTGCCTGCGACCCCTGCACCTGAGTGCTCTGTCTGCAAGTGGCTTCTCCCCGACTCCAGGACAAACGGAGACAGGGGGAGGGCGGAGTGCCACTCGTGTCAGTCCTGAGCCCAACCCCAGCCCTCCGGGCCGCCCTGTCGGTGACAGCCCCTCCTGGTCAATAGCCGGGACCCCGCAACCCTGGCGATGCCCGGGGGGTGTGACCCTCTGCCAGCCCAGCGGGACAGGGCTGGTTCTTCCAGCTGGTTCAGTGCAGGGCTCGGCGACAGCACAGAGCGACAGGTCTGTGGTTCCAGGGGAACTGCGCGGAGCTGGGGGCTGGGTGGTGGGAGCCCCGAGGAGGCACCCAGGCAGAACGTTCTCCTTTCAAAGCCGGTTCGCCCCCGTCACGGTGCGAGCCTGTGTCGGTGACCCCGGCCGCACGTCTCCCGGTCCCGGCTGAGGTAGGGATGGGGGTGTGGGGTGTGGGGTACCTTGAACACAAACAGCAGGTGCACCTGTGAAGCAACGATCCACTCGGCCGTACAGCAGTGTCCTGCATGGGACGGTGGGCTCTCAGTCCGCCCCGGTGGTCCTGGCTTCCCGTCTCTCCAGTTCTCCGTCCCACCCTCCTGTCTGTCACACAGCAGGGAAACAGGCCCTTCGGCCCAACTCGTCCATGCCGGCCGAGGTGTCCACCTGAGCTACTCCCATTTGCCCGCATTTGGCCCACATCCCTCGAAACCTTTCCCATCCATGGACCTGTCCCAGTGTCTGTTAAACACTGTAATCGTACCCGCCTCTACCACTTCCTCTGGCAGCTCGTTCCACACACCCACCACCCTCTGGGTGAAGAAGTTGCCCCTCAGGTCCCTTTTAAATCTCTCCCCTCTCACCTTAAACCTGCGCCCTCTAGTTTTAGACTGCCCTACCCTGGGAAAAACCGGCTACCTACCTTATCTGTAAGGAGTTTGTACATTCTCCCCGTGTCTTGTGTGGGTTTCCTCCGGGTGCTCCGGTTTCCTCCCACTTTCCAAAGACGTACAGGTTAGGAAGTTGTGGGCATGGTATGTTGGCGCCGGAAGCGTGGCGACACTTGCGGGCTGCCCCCAGAACACTCTACGCAAAAGATGCATTTCATTGTGTGTTTCGATGTACATGTGACTAATAAAGAAATCTTATCTTATCAGGTCACTCTCAGCCTCCGTCGCTCCAGGGAAAGCAGCCCCAGCCTGTCCAGTCTCTCCTTATAACTCCAGCCCTCCAGTCCCAGCAACATCCCCGAGAACCTTTTCTGTCCCCTCTCCACCTTAATCACATCCTTCCTATGGTGTGGCAGCCAGAACTGCATCAGTCCTCACCAACACCTTCTGCACAGGCATGTTACAGTGCTGGGGAATGAGCAGGAATCCAACAGGTAACCAGATCTCCAGCACTGAGGGGGTTCTCCCTCCCTTTCCTCCTGGTGATACCTGCCAGGCACTCCTTTGGTTGCAGAGGCCATTCAGCCTGTCGAGCCTGTACCAGTTCGAAGAACAATCCAGCTACCCCTTCCTCACCCTCTCCCAAAGCCTTCCTCTCGTCCAGCTCCCTTCTGAGTGCTACGACTGAATCCACTTCAACTGCACCCCGCCCCCGGCCATGCATTCCAGACCAAAACACCCACCACTTAGAGAGTACTTCCCTGTACCAGACAGCAGGGAGATCCCTCTTTTCCCTCCGCAATTGGACTTGTCTCCTCTCGTCCACGGGTGTTCCTCTCCAACCTCCTCCCAGTGACCAGAACTAGAATTGGAATGACAATTGGTTGGGATTGGTTTATTATTGTCACTTGTAGGTACAGTGAAAAACTTGTCTTACAAACCATTCGTACAGATCAATTCATTACACAGTGCATTGAGGTAGTACAGGGTAAAACATTAACAGAATGCAGAATAAAGTGTCACACAGAGAAAGTGCAAGCATACAATAAGGTGCAAGTTCATAATGGGGTAGATAGTGAGGTCAAGAGTCCAACTTATCGCACTGGGGAACCGTTCAATAGTCTTATAACAGCAGGATAGAAGCTGTCCTTGAGCCTGGTGGTACGTGCTTTCAGGCGTTTGTATCTTCTGCCCGATGGGAGGGAGGAGAAGAGAAACTGTTTGGGGTGGGTGGGGTCTTTGATTACGTTGGCTGCTTTACTGAGGCAGCGAGAAGTGTAGACAGAGTCCATGAAGGGGAAGCTGGTTTCCGTGATGTGCTGAGCTGTGTCCACAACTCTCTGCAGTTTCTTGCGGTCCCAGGCAGTAAATCACAGTGTGGATTCCATCCACCCAGACCCAGAGTGGACAGCTTCCTCACCACTCAACAACTCCGAGAGACATGTCGGGAGCAGCACATTGCCGTCTTCATCCTCACTAAAGCCTTGGACTCCCATCAAATGAGTGGTGCTCAGGAACACCCTCCTCAAACGCAACTGCAGACAAAAATTCATCTCCATACTATGATTGCTTCATGACAGCATGAAACCCCTGATCCTAACCAACGGGAGAAACAAAGGACTGCAGATGCTGGGATCTGGATGAAAAACACGATGATGCTGGAGGAACTGAAGAAGGGTCCTGACCCAAAACGTTGACCGCCTGCTTTTCTCCATGGATGCTGCCTGGCCTGCTGAGTTCCTCCAGCATTGTCATGTCCTCCAGCATTGTAGTGATGATCTGGGTCAATCCAGGCTGCACCACTGGCCTGACAGTATTCAGTCTTGAACAATGATGCTATTCCTCACCTCCACAAACTTCCTGTGGTAGGGAATCAATGGAAACTATTCAAGCTGTAACGTCTACTCTCCAGATCCAATGTCATGTCAACCTCGGTAGTGGAGCTACAGTACACCATCCATGCTTGTCTCTGCGAACGTTCAAAGGCCAAGGTCCAAGGTAACGTCAATGCACTCACTGAGGGTGGGCTTCACATTCAACATCTGCCAGACGACCGTCCCCAGCCAACCTGCTCCCCCCACCCCCTGCACCCCACTGCCCTCTGACAATGTGCTCCCCCCACCCCCTGCACCCCACTACCCTCTGACAATGTGCTCCCCCCACCCCCTGCACCCCACTGCCCTCTGATAACAGGACTCTGGAATATGTGAGCCAAATTATACTCTCCCTTCTCATCCTCCTCACCACCAACGTGCTGCTCCCAGCACTCCATTCTCAGGTCCCACTGATCCACCTGTTTACGTGCTGCCCATCTCCTCGGACAATTACTGCCCTCCCCACAGTTCACTGATCCTCCAAACTTCATGTTCCAAATTTGGAAACTGAGCCTTGTCTCGGCAAGGGTCGCCACCCCTTGTGTTGTCAGAGTCTCTCAGTCTCCACCCTATCACAGACCTTCCCTTCACTCTCTCCAACCTCCTCTCCTCTCCCTCTCAACCTCTCTTTGAAATTGGCTCATCTCTACCTTTCCCAGTCCTGATGGAAGGTCAACAACCTGATCGCTAACTCCATTTCTCTCTCCACAGATGCTGCCTGACCTGCTGAGCATTTCCAGCATTTTCTGATTTTATTTCAGATTTCCAGGATCTGCTGTATTTTGCTTGTGGACAGACAGTTTCTTGCCCTGATCTGCAGATAATTCTGATCCATCAGTAATCTAGATCGGATATCACACTGATTCCGGAGAGACCAGCTCCTGCTCTCCAAGGTGTCTGCATAGCTGTGAGGTTCCTCAGCCTCAAGAGCCCACCAGTGCAGTCAATAGTTACTAGAGGGCGTCCAAGGTGAGGGACCTCAGACCCGGGTTTGGGAGATGTTCTTCTTGGAGCAGGGAAGGTTGAGGGAAGGTTTGATAGAGGAGGGTATCGGGGCTGGTTTAGAGAGGGGTGAGAGAGGGGAGCATTTCCCATCGGTTGGAGGAACCAGGGAGGACGGCTTTGGGCAAAAGGATGTGAGGAAGAGAGTGGAAAGTCTGGAATACAGACGGATACAGTCACTGGGGTTGGTCACAATGGAAATCATCTGCAAGTTCAGGGGAGCAGAATGAGTTATAGGACTTGGTGGGATTGCTGTGCCAGGAGTCAACAGGGACTCGATTGGCCAAATGGTCTTCTTTCGTGCTGTAACCTTCTGTGCTAAAGGGGCGAGATTCTTCTCCTGCACGATAAACCCAGCTGTGGGAGAGTTAGTCTGACAGTGAGCTGGGCTGCAGGTTGCAACGCCTCAACCATTGGCTCCGTGCTGTGAGATTTGTTTACAACACCGCAAGTACTTGAGCTGAATGTTTACTATTCCATCCGACAGAGACCAGACCAACTTCTCCCAACATTGGCCTCACCACACTAACTCTTCAAGCAAATGCTGGCAAAGATCAACTGATTAAATCACCCTCAAACATTCTAACTCTTCCTGGCATTTCGATAAGTGGCCATCCACTTTGCAGGAGTAAGTGGCTTCATTTTACCTTCCTGAGACGTACAGATCAGGGTCTGAAACATCCCTTCCCTTCCTGAGCCTCTGCATGTTCCTACGGTTTCCTGCCTCCTTCCCAGTGACAGGCTCCTCTCTCCGTGATGGTGTGAAGGCAGCGTTCAGATGCAGACCCGGTCAACGCCAGGAACTGAGGCTCATCGACTGACTGTGTGCAGTCAGTAGACATGGGTTGAGCAGGTCCAAGCCAGCTGGCCGAGGAAAGTGGACGTCGTCCATCCAATTCCAGTAGCCCACATCTTCCCCTCAGGTTTATGGTCCAGAGTCCGGGTGGGAGGTTTTCCCCAGCCCAGTGACGAGGGGGGGCAGCAGAGAGACAGCCAGGAACTGTGGGACTGGAGGTACTCACAGCTGGATGTGAGGAATGACCCTGGGCTCTGGGGTGAGTGTAGAATGATCCCAAGTAAATGGGAACACTGTGGAGTAGACCCTGGTACTGAGAACACTGTGGGATTGGCTCCGGCACTGGGAATATTGAGGAATAGGCCCAGGCACTAGGAACATTGCAACTGATCCCATTTACTGGGAACACTGGAGAATGATCCCAAGCTCTGAGAATACTGGGGAATGATCCCAAGCTCTGGGAACACGGGGGAATGATTCCAAGCTCTGAGAACACGGGAGAATGATCCCAAGCTCTGGGAACACAGGGGAATGATCCCAAGCTCTGAGAACACTGGGGAATGATCCCAAGCTCTGGGAACACTGGATGATCCTGGGTTGCAGAAGGTAGAAGCAGTCAGGTGGGGAGGCAGAAACCCAGTCACCTCCTCCTCCTCAGCAACGGGTCCCGACTCCCTGAGCCGAACCAGAGTCAGGAGGTGCTTGCTGACAGAACACCTCTCCCAGTGGGAATCATTTCACGTGGTAATAAAACAAGGGAAGCCACTTTCAGAGCCCACTGGCGATGTCGTGGGTCACTGGGATTGCCCTGTCACACACCCTTACAGTCCGTCTTCAACAACAAGATATGTGAATAAAATCATCACAAGCCGGTAATTGCAAATGGTTCATTATTACAGCGAATGGATTTCCACATGGAAGTAGTTGTCTACACAATCCGAATAAAGGTTGGAATATAGAATCAAAATGTCTGTCATTTTTTTTGACTGGAATTGGAAATTCAGTGAATCCCTCTGGATTGGAACATTTGGAATTATCAGCATCTGTAATGGGACAAGGGCAGAACAGAATACCCTGGCTTCTCTGTTCCTTTGACCTCAGTGCCCTAGAGTGGCAGTGAGGATCCCGGGATATCCTTTCCACCCTCCCATTCACAACATGTCTCCAGCCCTCAAACTCCAATCAGCACCAGCCTATTGCAGTCAGGGAATTCATCTGCGGAATTCCATCCCCATCAACGTACGGGGGTGCTTGTTAGATTTGGGCTGATCTCCAAAGCACGGCGGTGCGTGTTCCTCCTCTGAGCCCTCCTGCAGTTCCAACTGCCCTCCCTCTTCACTTTGCTTGCCCTTCTCATCCTTGGCCCCCCCACCCCACATTCAGTCAGCTCCTCCCTCATTTCTTCTCCTTGCTATTTCTTCCCCATGGAATTTTTTGGTGTTTTTCCACTTTGCTCTCCCTCATTGTTCCCATCTCGCAGTTTGCTTTCTGTCTGCAGAGCACGTCCATTCGTCCATTCATCCATTCCCGATCTCCTCCCCCTGTGGGTCTTCTCCTCTCTGCCCTGTTTAATGTTTTTTCTTATCTGAACCAATCCCATCTGCCTACCTCTGGTCCTCCATCGCCTGCCTCTTCATGTGCCTCTCTCAGTCTCTCTTAAACATCACTCTTGTATCTGCTTCCACAATCTCCTGCTGGCAGCCTGTTCCAGGCACCCACCACCTTGTGTGAAAAACTTGCCCCGCACATCTCCTTTAAACTTTCCCCCTCTCACCCTAAACCTGTGCCCTCTGCTGCTTGACACTTCCACCCTGGGAAAACACCTCTGACTCTCCTCTATCTGCACCTCTCATAATTCTGTAAACTTCTATCAGGTCTCCCCTCAGATGCTCCAGAGAAATTAATACTTAATATTAAAATGTATTGATTAGTTACACGTGCATCAAAACACACAGTGAAATGCACCTTTTGTGTAGAGTGTTCTGGGGGCAACCCGCAAGTGTCACCACGCTTCTGGCGCCAACATAGCACGCCCACAACTTCCTAACCCGTACGTCTTTGGAAAGTGGGATGAAACTGGAGCACCCGGAGGAGACCCACACAGACACGGGGAGAACGTACAAACTCTTTACAGACGGCTGCCGGAATTGAACCCAGGTCGCTGGTGCTATAATAGTGTTATGCTAACCGCTACACTACCGTGAAAACAATACAAATTTACCCAACCTCTCCTTATAGCTAATACTCTCAAATCCAGGCAGCATCCTGGTGAACCTCTTCTTCACCGTCTCCAAAGCCCCCACATCCCTCCTGTAATGGGGCAATCAGAACTGCACACAGTGCTCCAAGTTTTATACAGTTGCAACAAGACTTCCTGACTTCTCTACTCATTGCCCCGACTGATGAATGCAAGCCTGCTGTATGCCTTCTTTACCACTCTGTCCACCTGTGTCACCACTTCAGGGAGCTATGGACTTGGACCAAGATCCCTCTGTACACCAATGCCATTGACTGGACACTTTCCCCTTGCATTTGACCTCCCAAAATGCAACAGCTCACACATGTCCGGATTAAACTCCATTGGCCCACATCTCCCACTGGTCTATATCCTGCTGCATCCTTTGACAATCGTCCTCTGGAAATCCATCCATCTCCTTCTTAAGTATATTCAGCAACTTGACCACCACAGCCCCTGTGGCAGAGTTTCACTGGTTCACCACCCTCTGAGTGAAGAAATGGCTCCTCATTCCAGTCCTAAATGTATTTCCCCATATCCTGGGACTGTAGTCCCTGGTTCTAGACTCCTAGCCAGGGGAAGCATCTCGACCCGAGACGTCGACTGTCCATTTCCCTCCACAGATGCTGCCTGACCGCTGAGTTCCTCCAGCGATTTGTGTGAAGAATCCAGTATGTCAAGCCCTGGCAGAGTTTTGCCCACTGAAATCCCCGCACATTGTTCTAAACAGTACATGCCTGCTCAACCCAATATCTCCTCACACAACAGTCCCACTATGTTGGGCATCAGTCTGCTGAACCTCACAACTCCTCGGTGGCAGATGCATGGAAGAAGCCAGGGCTGCAATCGCTGTCTGGAACTCATTCAGGATCCAGTGGTCAGGCCCCTGAATCTCACCAAGCTCGAAGGAAGTTTGTGGTTCCAGACAGGATCCAGACGGGACATGTCGACGTGGCCACTTAACGCCATGCCTGTGAGTGTGGTAGCCCAGATCACACAGTGACACACCATCCCACCCTGCCCACAATACAAATTCAGTGGAGATGTAGTTGAGGTAAAACTCCCTCTCCAGAAAGGTCATCCCCCAGTTCACACACCTCACCCTCCGGTTATAGATGTGTCAGCAGTCAGTCACAGCAAAGTGTTGTCTGTCAGCTCTCTCATCCTCACAATCTCTGTCCTTTCTCCCACACCCTTTGTCATAGAACATAGAACAGTACAGCACAGATCAGACCCTTCGGCCCACAATGTTGTGTCAACATAGCTATTCCCTCCCACCTACAGAATGTCCATATCCCTCCACTTTCCTCTCATTCATGTGCCCATCCAAGCCCCTCTTAAAAGCCCCCAATGAATTTGCCTCCACCACCCTATCAGGCAACGCATTCCGGGCATCCACCACTCCCTCTGTGAAAAACATACCCCTCATATCTGTTCTGAACCTCCCCCCTCTCACCTTAAATGCATGCCCTCTGGTATTGGATCGCTCAATGCTGGGAAAAAGATATTGCTTGTCTACCCTATCTATGCCCCTAATTTTATACACTGCCAACAGATCACCCCTCAGCCTCCACCGCTCCAGAGAAAAGAGCCCAAGTTTGTCCAGCCTCTCCTGATAGCACATGCCCTCTAATCCAGGCAGCAACCTAGTAAACCTCCTCTGCACCCTCTTTAAAGCCTCGACATCCTTCCTGTAGTGAGGTGACCAGTAGTGTAGTGAGAGTGTCCTCCACTGTCTCTTATTTCCCCCTACATTAACTCTGAGAATCCCCCCTGCTCTTTAACTCCCTCTCATTCCCTCCTTTATATCTTCTGTCATTTCCTCATTTCCTCATCCCTCTCTTGGCCCTTCTCCACATTACTTCCCACCTTTAGTTAAGATAAGATAAGATCTTTATTAGTCACATGTACATCGAAACACACAGTGAAATACATCTTTTGCATAGTGATTTTGGGGGGCAGTCCGCAAATGTCACCACGCTTCCGGCGCCAACATAGCATGCCCACAACTTCCTAACCCGTACGTCTTTGGAACGTGGGAGGAAACCGGAGCACCCGGAGGAAACCCACGCAGACACGGGGAGAACGTACAAACTCCTTACAGACAGCGGCCGGATTTGAACCCGGGTCGCTGGTGCTGTAAAGCATTATGCTAACCACTATGCTACTGTGACTTCCTTACATTCCTTAAAGAAATTCTTCTTTATACCACTTTGTCCCCGGCCCCCTCTAACTTCTGTTGGGTGGATGGCCTGTGACTTCTCGGTCTAACTTTCCCCACCAGATTATTCTCATTTTCTGCCTGTACTTTCTTAGAACACAGAACATAGGGCAGCACAGCACAGAAACAGGCCCTTTGGCTCCAAACTAATTAAACTAGTAGTTAAATGCCTCACTAAACTAATTCCTTCTGCCTGCACAAAGTCCACATCCCTCCGGTCTCTGCACATCCATGTGCCCATCCAAAAGCCTCTTAAACCCCTCTGTCACATCTGCCTCCACCCCCACCCCTGGCAGCTTGTTCCAGGCCCCCACCACCCTCTGTGTAAAACACTTGCCCCGCACATCTCCTTTGAATTTACCTTCACCCTGGTTTCAAATTCGATCAGCTTCTCTCTGCCTCCCTGTCCTCTCACTAATCCCACTTCAGCTTTGCTCCGCTGACCTTTGCCACACTTTCCCACAGTCCTTTGGCTTCCCTCACTTTATTCCTTCTTTTGTCTCCATTTCCCTTGAATGACATTTCCTCCCCTTGTCTCCATCGTTTTCCCACTCACATTTCCACTTCTCCTCAAGCAGACGGGGCTGCAGCCTTCAGTTTTAACACAGGACCTGCATCTACACACACAGGAGTTCCAGGAAAGAGTCCAAGGTTGGGAGGTTCCTAGACGGAGCCATCTCACAGCAGAGAACAGGTGGTGGCTGCCTCCCCACTCATCTCCCCCTCCTGCACTTGGACTAAAATTACCCCCCTCAGGTGACTGTTTCTTTCTCTGTGAACCAATCTCCAAACTCTCTGTAGACCCAGAGATCAGACCCTCCAACCCCGCCCTCAGTCAGAACCTGCTCACCCCACGGCTGGGCCCTGGGGGAGAATAATGTTGACAAATAATGTTAGAGTCATACAGCAGGGAAACAGGCCCTTCGGCCCGTCAAGTCCGCACTGATACTTACATTAATGCTACACTAATCCAGTTTTATTTTTCCTGCATTCCCATCAACTCCTCCCATATTCTACACACGGGGGACAACTTACAGCAACCGATTAACCCACCGACCTGCACACCATTGGGATGTGGGGGGAAACCGGAGCACCCGGAGAAACCGGAGCACCTGGGGGAAACCGGAGCACCTGGGGGAAACCGGAGAACCCGGGGAAACCGGAGCACCTGGGGGAAACCGGAGCACCTGGGGGAAACCGGAGAACCCGGGGAAACCGGAGCACCTGGGGGAAACCGGAGCACCCAGGGGAACTGGAGCACCTGGTGACAGGGAGAATGTGCAAACTCCACACAGACCTGGAGGTGGTTCCGCCCCTGGTTACTGGGGGTGCTGGAGGGGAGTGTCTGGCAAGGTCCAGCCCACACACAGAGGGAGGGCTCAGGGTGGGAGGGTCGGATGGGGGAGTCAGTCGGGAACCTGGTGCAGTCCCAGCCGACCGAGAGTTTGGGGCTGGCTGCATCGTTACTGAAACCACATGCCTCACCAGTGGACAGGAGCCCAAGTCAAATAGGAGCAGGGGAGGACATTCAGCCCCTCCAGCCTGCCCTGTCATTTATCATGGCTGATCTTCTACCCCAGCACTATTCTCCTGCACTATCCCCACAACCCGCGATTCCCTCAATGCCCAGGAATCGATCCTGAGTCCACTCAGTGAGTGAGCCTCCACAGCGAGTGAGCCTCCACAGCCTCCAAGGTGCAAGATTCCAAAGAGGGAAGAAAGTCTTCCTGATCTCAGTCCTAAATGGCCTGCCCCTTACTTAAGGGAAGAGCTCGATGGACAGGGATTTCTCACTCATGTTTAGTTGCTCCGGGTGTGTTTAACATGGAACATAGAACCAGTACAGCACAGGGACAGGCCCTTCAGCCCACCATGTCTGTGCTGACCATGCCTCAAGCTGCCCCTCTCTCTCCATGACCCCTCAACCCTGCCCCAGTCTCAGACGTTCAAAGGGTGACCAGGGTCATTCCAGGGTGGGGCACCACAGTGGCACAGCGGGTAGAGCCGCTGCCTCACAGACCCAGAGATCCGGGTTCGATCTCGACCTCCGGCCCTGTCTGCGTGGAGTTTGCATGTTCTCCCTGTGACCACGTGGGTTTCCCCCAGGTGCTCCGGTTTCCTCCCATGTCCCAACGATGTGTGGGTCGGTGGGTTAATTGTCCCCCAGTGTGTGGGCGAGGGAGGAGTTGATGGGGCTGTGGGGAGAGTAAATGGGATTAGTGTAGGATTGGTATAAATGGGTGGTTGGTGGTCGGCACGGACTCGGTGGGCCGAACGGCCACTCTGTGACTCTAAGACACACGTGCCCCCCTCAACTTGATCTCTCTCTCTGAGCAGTTTCCATGACTGGCTGAGGATATCCAGCACTCCCTGTACACACCCCTCACTGATAACCACACGGATCGACACCGGGGCTTCACAGCAGGAGAGAGAGAGAGAGCTGGGACAATTCCTGGAATCTTGTGCGGCGTGTGAGGGGTTAAGTGATAGACCCTGGGGACTCTGAAAGCAATAAAACTCAATTGGAACGTTCTAAAGGGGTGGAGAGGATTCAATAAATCATTAAAGTTTCAACGAACAACCCTAACCACAGGCTTTAACCTTGCTGTAATGGGGGACTGTAATCTCTATAGACAAAGAAGATTTTCCTACTGACGATATAATCAATATTTGCACTCATCTTCATTTACATCCAATTGTTATTTAATGAGGTGCTGATAATGCCTCTCTCCACAGCATCAGGAACAAAGGTTACAGCCTAGGGCCAGAGACGCCAGTGCTTCTCCCACTGGCCCACTCCCAGCCAGCTGAGGGAGGCAGTTCCATCTGATCCTCAGCTGAGCACCCCAGTACCAGGGAGGTTATGGTCGTAGAGGGTTACAGCACGGAAACAGGCCCTTTGGCCCAACTGGTCCATGCCGACCAAGATGCACATCTAACCCGGTCCCATTTGCCTGTGTTTGGCGCATAACCTTCTAAACCTTTCCTATGTGTTCCTGTCCAACTGTCTTTTAAAAGTTGTTTGTATGTGCCTCAACACTTCCTCTGGCAGCTCGTTCCTTATACCTACTATCCTCTGTGTGACAAAGATCCCCCTCAAGTTCCTATTAAAATCTCTTCCCTCTCACCTTAAACCTGTGCCCTTTAGTTCTTGATTCCCCAACTCTGGGAAAAGGACTGAGTGCATTCACCTCATCGATGCCCCTTCCTGCAAACATCAGCTGTCCAGGTCTCCGCCCTGACCCCCACCCAGTCCTGATGCAGGGTCTTGACCCGAAACATCGACAATTCCTCCCCCCCACCCCCCCCACAGATGCTGCTTGACCTGCTGAGTTATCCCAGCAGGTTGCTGGTTACCCCTCTCTGCCCTCCATTCATTTGTGGCAAGCTGGGTGTCGCTGGCATGTATTGCCCATCCCTAACTGCCCCTGAGATGGTGGTGGTGAGCTGCTTTCTTGAACTGCTGCAGTCCTTCTGGTGAAGGTGTTCCCACACTGCTGTTGGGGAGGGAGTTCCAGATTGACGATGAAGGAACGACGATATATTTCCAAGTCAGGAAGGCATGTAACAGGGAGGGGAACATGCAGGTGGTGGTGTTTCCCTGTGCCTTTGCCCCGACCCTGAAAGGGCAGGTTCAACGGCAGTTACTTCCCTTCAACAGTCTGGTTCTTAAACCAACCGGCACAACCCTCGTAACTACAGGTTAGCAACACCATGACCACTCTGATCACTTTGCACTAAAATGGACCTTTTTTTGTTTCTTTTCTTCTTGTAAAAATTGTGCATAATTTATGTTTTTCTTGTGAATGCTGCTTATCTGATGCTCTGTGCCTGTGATGCTGCTGCAGGTAAGTTTTTCATTGCACCTGTAACCACACGGACTTGTGCAGATGACAATAAACTTGACTTTGACAAGTAGATAAGGTGGTGAAGAAGACAGAATTCTGGCCTTCATTAGCCAAGGCACAGAATGTAAGAGCAGGGAGGTTATGGTCAACTTCCTAAATCAATGGTGAGGCCACAGTGGAGCACTGTGTGCAGTTCTTGTCACAGGCAGCATGTGACTGCACTGGAGAGGGTGCAGAAGAGATTCACCAGGATGTTGTCTGGGACGAAGCGACTCAGCTATGAGGAGAGATTGGAAAGGTTGGGTTTGTTTTCCTTGAAGCAGCAAGGTAAACTAATGGAGGTATACAAACTTTTGAGGTGGATAGAGAGGGTGAACACAGACGGCATGGGAGGTTGGGCTTGAACCTGGGTCACTGGAGCTGTGAGGCAGCAGCTCCACCAGCTGGGCCACTGTGCTGCCGTTTAGTGAAGGTAACTGGCCCGAGGTTCAGTGAGGAAGGCAGAGAGCACAATAGCCAGGGGGTTATGGTAAACCCTGACACAACACTGCTCCCAGCCCCAACCACGTGCAGACCTGGTTACCACACTTCTGGAAGGGGACAATGGCTATAAAGGATGTCACACTGAGAGAGGGTCAGTACTGAGGGAAGGTCACACTGTGGGAGGGGCGGTACTGAGGTCCCCGGTGGGGGTCTCTCTACGCGGGAGTCCTCCCGCTGTACATCGGGGACCTGGGGTGGAGGGTGTTGCACCGGGCCATGCCGTGCAACCGATTCTTGCCGGTTCACCGACACCCCGGCCGCCCGTCACTTCTGCGGCCGGGAGGAGAGGGTGTACCACGCGTACGCGCAGTGTGAGAGGTTGCAGCCCCTCTTCGAGTATCTGTGGGGGCTGCTGCTGAAGTTCGGGTTACACTTCAGCCCGGCGCTGTTGGTCTACGGGCACCCAGTGCGGCGCGGGGAGGGGCGCGCGGCAGATCTCCTGGTGGGTCTCCTGCTGGGCCTGGCCAAGCTGGCCATCCACAGGACGCGGCGATGGGCGGCTGAGGGTCCCGGCAGGTTGGCCTGCCTGCCCGTCTTCCGCGCTTACATGCGCACGCTGGTGCGTTTAGAGAGGGAGCACGCAGTTTCCGCGGGCACCCTAGCCAAGTTCCGCGCTCGGTGGGCCCCTCAGGGGATTGCGTGTGTCGTGGACGGTACGAACGAGATTCTTATTTGAAGTGTCGCGTGTCGCGTTGACGGGTGTAGCATCGCGTGTGTGTTTCGTTAGTATTAGTTGCATTCTCTATCGTAGTATGTCGTTGTGTAGTTTCTTCTTTTCTGTATTAGATGTCGTGTATTGACACTGGTTGTCTTTTGTAGTGCTTTTAGCGAATAAACGTTTATTAAAAAAAGGGGCGGTACTGAGGGAGGGTCACACTGTGGGAGTGCTGGGCTGAGGCTTGAAAGGACATGAACAATGTGTGGCATTGATCTGAGGAGTCCCCCAGTGTTCCACCTCCACCCTTGGCTAACAGTAAGCTGGTTATTCATCACATTCTGACTGTGGGAGTAGTTGCCCAAAGTTTCCTGCAGTCCCATGGAGGGAACCTCACCGATTGCAATGTTCTCTGAGACATCCCCTGCTGAGAAAGGTGTGGACACAAGGCATCCACTGTCCGACGCCAGTCAGTCCAGTGATGCTGGGAGTGAGTGGTCGGAACAGTGCAGGGAACTTCGAGTGTTGACTGAGGGAGTGGAAGAAGCTGAGATGGTTAAAGGGTTAACAAAGTGTGGAAGTGTCTTGTGCTGAATGGGCCCCTCAAGTTCTAGTGAAACAAAGAACCGTTTGAAGGATTCAGAGTTAACAGGGAATCCGATACAAGTTTGGAGAACAAGGGTCCCAGTGATAGATTGGGGAAGGACAGTACTTGGTGGATGATTAACCAAGCAAAATTGATGGAGGCCATAATTTTATTGGAGAGCATAAGCTCTTTAGGGGTTTGGGGGAAGAATGGAAGATTTGAGGATTTGTTGGATTCCAACAGGTTAAACAGGAGATTGAAAGGAAACTTTTCAGTTTGTGGCTCTTGAGGCTTTGACGACTCTGGTTATTAAAACAACATTTACCAGACCTTTCCTTAGCTTTCTGCCGAATGCCATGTCAGATTGTGTCTAAAACGTCAGGAGGTGAAGTGTCTGCACTGTCTGAGCTCCAGAACCACGTTAGAAACAGCCTCTTGACCAATGGACACGCGGGACTTGTCAGGACCTCACTAGAAGAGCCAATGGGAGCATATTTCCCCAAAGAGAACTCAACAAGCCACTGAGAACCATTGGCAGCATTTCCAAATGTCAGCCTCGCACTTCATGAGATCGGACAAGGTCCTGGTATGAAACCAAAGCACGAGTGGCTGGAACTGCTCAGTCAGTAAGCCAGCCTCTGAGAAGGGAAAAACAGAGCAGCAAACGTCTCTAGGCTGGGCTCTCTCAGGGCATGGATGCTGGGTCTCACCTCCTGATGGAGGACAATGACTGCCCTGGGCTCACCATTTCCAACCATCCACATCCCCGGCATCACAGGAGATAATTGCCCAGGGGAAACGCTGAGGGATTGCTACTTCCGTGAGAGATCCCGAGGGAGTATCTTGATAAATACATTTAAAGTCACCCATGATAACTACAGTACATTTCTTACAAGATCAATCTTTTTTTAAATCTATACCTTGTATATTATACGAAGAGAAGGCCATTTGACCCATCAAGTCTATGCTGGCTCTCAAAGCAATCCCATCAATCCCAGTCCTTCACTCTTTCCCCACATCTATTCCCCCAGATTCTACCCCTCACCCACACACTAGGGGCAATTTACAGCGGCCAATTAACATACCAATCCACGTCTTTGGGATGTGGGAGGAAACCGGAGCACCCGGGGGAAACCCACGCAGACACAGAGAAAATGTGCAAACTCCACACAGACAGCACCGGAGATCAGATGGAACTCTGGAGCTGTGAGAAAGCTGCACTACCTGCTGTGTTGTGTGGCTCCTGTTAGGGACCGGTACCCTGCTCCCACTTGTGGCTTTTTCACCCCTTTTGTTTCTTGTATCCACCAATACTGGTCGTACACCCTGAGGTCCTGAGCCAGTACCCTGCCTCACCACCGCCACAATCCCATCCTTCACTGACAGACCCACACACCTCCCTTCCCTTTCTGCCTCTCCTTCCGAAATGTCAAATGTCCCTGAGCATTCCCAGCCCTGGTTACCTTGCATCCACCTCTCTGGAATGTCCATCTGATCATACACCTTTATTTCCACTTGAGCTGTCAGCTCATCTATCTCGCCACTTTCCCCAGCATGTCCTCACTTCAGCTGCCCTCTCACCCCTGGCAGTTATCGCTCCCCTGTCGCTGCCCGGCACAACCCACTGTTCTCCTAACTACCCACCCCTGAGCCTCCCGAACTGTGGCCTTCCAGTCAGAGAGAACAGAATCAGGAGCTCCTGCAGGGCCAAAACCACAGGTTGGGACGAGCTGGAATAATAAACTGTTGTTCGTTTAAATGGTAGCAATTGGTCTAAAGGCAGAGTCAGTTCTGTGTTGTTCAAAGCCTCAGCTCCAGATGAAAGGTTTGGGTCAATCACTGTTATTTTAACTGGGGGAGCTTTGATAATTGATGTTTGCAGAGTGGGACCAGCAACAGCTGTTGTGTATAAGGCTGAGTGCGTGTTCTGCAGCTTGATGTGTGCTTGCCCTTCTGTGTGTGCGGATGAAGGAATGCTGTGCTGGAGGGAACTGGGAGAATTGCATGGGTCAGTCAGTGCGACAAATGCTTGGGTTACAGGTTGTGGGGGATTGAGCTGCGGTTACCCCACTGATGAGAGTCCACTTGCTCCAATAATTCAGCCTTCAACACTTTGGGAAGTCCCAGAGGCAACAGCCAATGAGTGTCGTCTGGTATAATACAGGCAATATTGCACACAATTTATGCACAGCGAGCTCCCAGGGGTAGCAGTGTGATGAGGAGCCAGCCCCCATGAGTTTCGGTAATGTTGGTTGAGGGTCAGTTTTTGGGCAGGATGTTGGGTGGAGCTCCCTTGCTTTTCCCATTGGTGGATCTGGAATTGTTCACACACCCTAGGAGACAGGCTGGTCACCTTGGCCCTCCCTCCTGAAAGAAGCCCCTCCATAGGGGAATTGTTCTGACTCAGTGACAATGGAGTCATCACGGAGGAACAGACAGCACCACTCCCAATGGCTGCGGTGTGAACTGCCCACTAAATGCACTGCAGCCATTGCACTGCATGCACTAAATCCAAGCTACTCCAACAGCACCACCCAAACCCCCACCTCCACCACCAAGAGGGACAACCACGACTTGCAGGTTCCCCTCCAGGTCACACACCAATCTGATCTTCAAACATATCCCTGTTCCTTCTTCGTCACTGGGTCTAAACCCTGGCACAGTTTGCAGATGACACCACTGTAGTGGGCTGAATCTCAAATAACAATGAGTCGGAGTACAGGAAGGAGATAGAGAGCTTAGTGACATGGTGTCATTACAACCTTTCCCTCAGTGTCAGCAAAGCAAAAGAGCTAGTCATTGACTTCAGGAAAGGGGGCGGTGTACATGCAGCTGTCTACATCAATGGTTCTGAAGTCGAGAGGGTTGAGAACTTCATGACGTACAGGTTAGGAAGTTGTGGGCATGCTATGTTGGCACCAGAAACGTGGCGACACTTGAGGGCTGCCCCCAGAACACTACGCAAAAAGATGTATTTCACTGTGTGTTTCAATGTACATGTGACTAATAAAGATCTTATCTATGTTGCTTGGAGTGAACATCACCAATAGACTGTCCTGGTCCAACCTCATATACACGTTGGCCAAGAAAGCTCACTGGTGCCTCTACTTTTTCAGGAGGCGAAAGAAATTTGGCATATCCCCTTTGATACTCACCAACTTTTATCGATGCACCATAGAAACCATCCTCTGGATGCATCACGGCTTGGTATGGCAACTGCTCTGCCTGGGACCGCAAGAAACTTGTGGACACAGAGTTGTGGACGCAGCAAGGACGTCACGGAAACCAGCCTCCCCTCCATGCACTCTGTCGACACTTCTCACTGCCTTGGTGAAGCAGCCAACATAATCAAAGACCTCACCCACCCAGGTCATTCTCTCTTCTCCCCTCTCCCATCAGGCAGAAGATACAGGAGCCTGAGGGCACATACCACCAGGCTCAAGAACAGCTTCTACCCCACTGTGATAAGACTATTGAATGGTTCCCATATATGATGCAATGGACTCTGACCTCACAATCTGCCTTGTTTATGACCTTGCACCTTATTGTCTGCCTGCACTTTCTCTGTAGCTGTGACACTTTACTCTGTATTCTGTTATTGTTTTTACCCTGTAATACCTCAATGCATTGTGTAATGAATTGACCTGTATGAATGGTATGCAAGGCAAGTTTTTCACTGTACCTCAGTACACATGACAATAATAAACCAATACCAACAGCACTGTGGGAGCACCTTCACCAGAAGGACTGTGGTGGTTCAGGAAGACAGCTCACCCCCCTGCTCAGGGGTAGTAGGGATGGGCAATAAATGCTGGTCTTGCCAATGTTGCCCAGATCCCAGAAGTTTCAACAGTGCCATTGAACTCCTGGAGCCCATTTAGGGCAATGCCAAGGTCAGTCAGTGACCTTGCTCATGGTTCCCTGACCCACTACCCTCAACCTGACCCCTGAAAGTGCATGTTCAAGGGTGGGACAGGGGAACATAATCACTGCACAATCCAACTCACACCCACCCAGGCACAGAGGTCTGGCACTGCCTGAGGTGTCAGATCTCAGCCAAGGTTTGGGAATGTTGGGATCACAGGCAGGGGCAGAGGGGGCTGATCACCATCCACTAACCCCCACTGGCAGCTACTGTGTGGGTGGGTTGTGTGATGATGCCCCTGTTCTTGAATAGTTCCCACAGTCACAGAGTGGAGAGGCCCTGCTGTGATCCACAGCCCCAGAGACTGGATGGAGAGGGTACAGAATCCCCCTTGGTATTCCCAGTGCAGTTACCCAAGGAATGTTTCTGAGAGAGCGGCAGGCATACAGCTCGGGCCCTGGGGGAAGGAAGTGTGGTGCAGGAGCTGTCTGCAGCTCACTGACAGCTTCTTCCACTTAACTAATTCATTCCAGACGTCAGACCGCCCCTATAGGGGAGCAGGGGCGGTGGCATTAACCCTCCACAAGTGCAACATTCCTTCAGCACTGCCCCTCCCACAGTGCAACCCTCCCTTAGCACTGCATCCCCACAGTGTGACCCTCCCACAGTACAAGTTGCAGACTCCAGATTGCAGAGAATGGATTGAATCTGCTGAACTCAAACAGTTGAGTTGTCCAAAGTTTGTGTCCTCCAGCCCCCATTACCAGACAGGGGAGAACTACTGAAGCACACAGGGTTAATGTGCTGGGTTTGGATGGAGACTCCAGAACACCATCTGTCAGTGATCACAGGAGAGGCACAGGAAAAAACAGAGGGGAAGAAATCAGAGAGCAGAACCGTTCCAATCCAATCACAGAATCGCGCTCTCCAAAATCACTTCCCATTCTCCCAGATATCAGAAGTGAGGAGCACCGGGAGCCTGCTCTGGGAACAGAGATTCCCACTCCAAGGGTGGGCCTAGGCTCAGCGAGAGGGAACTTCATTCTCTGTCTAACCATAATTTTTAGAAAAGGTTTATTTACATTTTTTTTGCCTCATTTCCATCTAAATATTTACAACACACACACTGAGCTCATTTAAAACATGTTCAGATGAAATCTAATTTAATTCAAGACAGCCTGTGGAGCTGGGGTTCTCCATCTCCTGGGACACTGAGACATGGACATATCCTCTGAAATGAGGTAGGTGGAAACCTTGACAGCCCACTGCCTGGACCCGTCATTGACCACTTTGGCCAGGCCCAGGAACAGACCGACGAGATCTCCTGCCCACGTCACCCCTCTCCAAGCAGGTGCCTGAGGATCAGGACTGTGGGCCAGAGGTGCATCCAGAGCCCCGTCAGACTCAAACAGGGGCTGCAGCCTCTCACCCTCTGGATGTACGTGTGACCAGTTATGGCAAAAATGGCAACATTCAGAAACCAAGTTAGAAACCTGTTGCACGGCACTGCTCTGTGTAACACACTCCATCCCAGAGAGACCTCTGCTGGGGACCCCGTCGCTGCTGAATGGTAGAACAGATCACAGTGTGTCCAGATGGCAGGCGCAGGGAGGAAGCAGAGAGTGTGCAGGTGCAGCCTGTACACAAAACTCTGGAATGGCATGGGGGGTATTTCTGAGAGATGGTCTATGTTGTGTTAGACTATCCCCCAGGAGCGTTTTGGAGCTTGTCTGATGAGCAGGGATCAGCCATGAGCCCTACTGACATCCACTGTGGTAGGACTACTGGAGACTTCAGCTATGAGCCCCAGTGGTGAGCAGCTCCCTCCCCCACCATCCAGTCCATCCCTTGGTCTGATCTCCTTCACAGAGAAAGCACCTCCGTCACTGGCAGCGGAGTGCTCTGACTGGAGGTGACCACATCCCAGACTCTGAAGAGGTCCCAGTAAAATACAAGCATCTCCAACAGCGCAGCACAGCTGATGCTTGCCACTGGGAGTGGTGTCATCCCGAATGAAGTGTCCCAGTGGAAGTCATGACAGCTGTGCACCCCACTTGGTAGGATGCTCAACCTACAGGTATCTCTGCAGGGTCTGAAGGTGCAGAGTCACAACCTTAGTGTTGTCATGTCCTGGAAGGGTATGACAGGACAGTGTGGAAGGAGCTTGACTCTGCGTCTAACCTGTTCTAGTCCTACCTTGATGGTGAGTACAGGGGTAGTGTAGATGCAGTTTCTTTTTGATAACTTCCCACCCTCATGCACCATCACACAGTCCCCATTGCCCTCCTCCTCCCTCACTAGCAGCTCTGTACCTGTGCTTAGCAATGGATTTATGAGTTTGTACAGTGGAGGGCTTGTTTTTTCCTCAGTATTTCAGATCTGAGGCAACAGTTTTGGAACAAAATCAAAAACTGCAGATGCTGGAAATGTGAAACAAAAACAGAAAATGCTGGGAACACTCAGCAGGTCAGGCAGCATCCATGGGGAGTGAATCAGAGTAAATGTTTCAGGTTGAAGACCTTACATCAGAGAGAAACCACAGACTAGTTTTCAGTTGGAGGGAAGATGGGGAGGGAGAGAATAGGTGGAACGGGTAGCACGGTAGTGCAGCGGTCAGCATAACACTATTACAGCGCCAGCAACCTGGGTTCAATTCCTGCCGCTGTCTGTAAGGAGTTTGTACGTTCTCCCTGTGACTGCGTGGGTTTCCTACGGGTGCTCTGGTTTCCTCCCATGTTCCAAAGACGTACAAGTTAGGAGATGTGGGCATGCTGCATTGGTGCTGGAAGAGTGGTAACACTCGCAGGCTGCCCCAGCACATTCTCAGTAATGCAAAAAGATGCATTTCACTGTGTTTTGATGTACATGTGACTAATAAATATCTTCTCTTATCTGTGAATGGGTGAGATCAGGGGCACTTTAATCAAACTTTACCAATAAAATCCATGCTCAGGGACCACTCTACTCTCAACCCAGGGAAGGGTTTTCTATCCCTGGAGCTTTCAAAGCCTGCTGGATGCAGAGATAGAACATAGAACAATATAAGAAAAGAACAGGCCCTTCAGTCCATTATGTCTGCTGCAAAAAAGCTAATTTTCATGGCATTTCTACTCTGTGTGTGTGCCCATGACAATAAACTTGAACTTGCCTGTGCCAAACATGCCAAATTAAACCAAATCCCTTCAGCCTGCACATGATCCATATTCATGTGGGGTATCTAAAAGACAGAAAATAAGTGTCAGAGAAATCAGCAAAAGAGGCCCCTCCTCAGCCCCACTAGGAGGGAAGCATGACTTCAATGGGCTGAGTGGCCTGCTCTTGTCCTGTTTCCAGATCTGTGTTGTGGAACATTTGGACTGAGTGCCCCGTGCAACACTGCAAGCAGTTTCCTGCCTGGACTTCTCCACACTTGTACCTCCTTTGTCTGTGCTACATTCCTGGAATATCTGCCTGCTGGCCAGAGGAGCAGCCAGTGCTCGATGGTTTGCAATGATGGCAGGCTGCAGCGATAGAAGGTGGGGAACAAAGGCAGCAAGTAGCCACCTCCACCCCTGGCCCCAGAGCTGGGCCTCCACTTATGCACATGAATCATTTACAGCTCATTGCTACCTCTCCAGGGGCTAATGGGAAACAGCCCCACCCAGCTTGCCTGTGAAGTAGCTGAGAGCAGGAAAGCATGGGGAGAGCTCTGGGTGTCCAAACCCATCCCAGGTCTCAGAAACAACCTGACTCTTCCCAGAGCTACCTGCTGTAACCACTTGGAACACATTAAGTCAGTGCACACTTCTTAACTCAAACCAGAGTCAGAGTAAAATCTGAGTGGGACACAGAACAATCTGTGCTTACTGTGCTGATATAGGAAACTTTGCAACCAATTTCCACAAACAGAAACCTGATAATGGGAAAATCATTTCAACAGTTGTTTGAGGGATCAGCAACTGTTGATACATTGGGAGAGCAACAGATACTTAGGAGTGGGTTACAGGCTGGGATCTAATAGAGGGGTTCAGGGCATTTAGGTAATGAGCAACAGACACCTTTGATTAAATTCCAGCCTGTAACTCATTCCAAGGTTTGGGGGTAGTTATATATAGAATAACTGATCCCTGGGAGAGTTACAGGCTGGGGCCAAATAGCAAGGTTCAGGGTGTTTATATGTAGGATAGCAGGTGGTGATATACCCTCTCCCCACCTCCCCATAGAACACTACAGCACAGAAAACAGGCCATTTGGCCCTTCTAGTCTGTGCCAAAACTTTATTCCACTAGTCCCATTGACCTGCACCCAGTCCATAACCCTCCAGACCTCTCCTGTCCATGTATCTATCCAATTTATTCTTAAAACTTAAGTGAGCCTGCATTTACCACATCAGATGGCAGCCTGTTCCACACTCCCACCACTGAGTGAAGATCCACCTAATCCTTTCCCCTTTCACCCTAAAGTCATGTCCTCCTGTACTTATCTCTCCTAATCTAGGTGGAAAGAGCCTACTTGCATTTACCATCTATACCCCTCAATTTTGTAAACCTTTATCAAATCTCCCCTCATTCTTCTACACTCCAAGGAATGAAGTCCTAACCTGTTCAACTTCTCCCTGCAACTCAACTCCTGAAGACCCAGCAACATTCTAGTAAATCTCCTCTGCACTCTTTCAATCTTACTGATATCCTTCCTACAGTTAGGTGACCAGAACTGCCCACAATACTCCAAATTTGTCCTCAATGTCTTATTGAATCTCACCATAACATCCTGACTCCTATATTCAATACTTTGATTTCTGAATGCCAGGATGCCAAAAGCCTTCTTTACAGCCATCTACCTGTGACACCACTTTCAAGGAATTGTGGATCTTAACTCCTAGATCCTTTTGTTCCTCCGCACTCCCCAGTGCCCTACCATTTACTGTGTATGTCCTCCCTTGATTTG
Organism: Pristis pectinata; assembly: GCF_009764475.1. Taxonomy (NCBI): domain Eukaryota; kingdom Metazoa; phylum Chordata; class Chondrichthyes; order Rhinopristiformes; family Pristidae; genus Pristis; species Pristis pectinata. The sequence continues at coordinate 1,568,549 of NC_067416.1, read as the reverse complement.
TCCTTCCAAAATGCAACACCTCACACTTGTCTGCATTAAATTCCATCTACCATTTTCTGGCCCATTCTTCCAGTTGGTTCAGATCCCTCTGCAAGCTTTGAAATCCTTCCTCGCTGTTCACTACACCTCCAATCTTAGTGTCATCAGCAAACTTGCTGATCCATTTACCACATTATCATCTAGATCATTGATATGGACAACAAACAACAATGGCCCCAGCACAGATCCCTGAGGCACACCACTAGTCACAGGCCTCCAGTCTGAGAAACAATCATCCACTACCACTCTGTCTTCTCCCAGAGAATTTCAAATCCAGTTTACAACCTCTCCATGAATACCTAGTGTCTGAACCTTCTGAACTAACCTCCCATGTGGGACCTTGTCAAAGGCCTTACTAAAGTCCATGTAGACAACATCCACAGCCTTTCCTTCATCTACTTTCTTGGTAACCTCCTCGAAAAACTCTGCAAGGTTTGTTAAACATGAACCACCATGCACAAAGCCATGCTGACTATCCTTAATCAGCCCTTGGCTGTCCAAATACTTGTATATCTGATCTCTCAGAACACCTTCCAATAATTTACCCACTACTGATGTCAGGCTCACTGGCCTGTAATTACCTGGTTTACTTTTAGAGCCTTTTTAAAAAAACTGAGCTACCCTCCAGTCCTCTGGCACTGCACCTGTAGCTAAGGACATTTTAAATATATCTGTCAGGCCCCCTGCAATTTCTACACTAGTCTCAAGGTGAGGAAATGTCAGGCCCAGGGGATTTATCTGTAAGGCAGTAAGCACCTCCTCCTCTTTAATCTCTATGTTCCATGACACCACTGCTTGTTTCCCTTCCTTCCATATACACTACCAGTTTCCTGAGTAAATACTGATGCAAAAAACTTAAGATCTCCCCCACCTTGAGGCTCCCCACATAGCCCACTTTGATCTTCTGGGGGACCAATTTTGTCCCTATTCTTTTAATGTACTTGTAGAAACTCTTCAGGTTTACCTTCACATTATCTACGAGAGCAACCTCATCTTTTTGCCTTCCTGATTACCTTCTTTAGTATTTTCTTACTTTTTCTATACTCGTACCTCATTTATTCCTAGTTGCCTATACCTGCTATACACCTTTTTCTTAACCAGATCATCAATATCCCTTGAAAAGGAAGGTTCCTTGTACCTGTTAACTTTGCCTTTAATCCTGGCAGGAACATGCAAACTCTGCACTCAATGTCACCTTTGAAGACCTTCCACTTACTAAACACATCCTTGCCAGAAAACAACTTATCCCAATCCACTCTTCCTAGATACTCTCATTTCCACAAAATTGGCCTTTCTCCAATTTAGAACCTCTACTCAAGGACCATAGAAAAACTACAGCACAATTCAGGCCCTTCAGCCCACAAAGCTGTGCCAAACATATCCCTACCCTAGAAATTACTAGGCTTACCCATAGCTCTCTATTTTACTCAGCTCCATATACCGATCTAACAGTCTCTTGAAAGACCCTATCGTATCTGCCTCCACCACCGTTGCCAGCAGCCCATTCCACACACTCACCACTGAGTAAAAAACTTACCCCTGACATCTCCTCTGTACCTACTCCCCAGCACCTTAAACCTATGTCTTCTTGTGGTCACCAATTCAGCCCTGGGGAAAAGCCTCTGACTATCTACCCTATCAATACCTCTCATCATCTTATACACCTCTATCAGGTCCCCCCTCATCCTCTGTCTCTCCAAGGAGAAAGAGAGGAGTTCCCTCAGCCTGCTTTCACAAGGCATGCTCTGCATCCCAGGAAGCATCCTTGTAAATTTCCTCTGCACCCTCTCTATGGCTTCCATATCTTTCCTGTAGAGAGGTGACCAGAACTGAGCACAGTACTCCAAGAGGGGTCTAACCAGGGACCTATATAGTTGCAACAATACTTGCAACCAGACCTATCCTTATCCATAAGGAACTTGAAACTAATGACATTATGGCCACTAGACCCAAAAAGCTCACCTACACATTTGTCACCTGACCTGTCTGGTTCCCTAATAGAAGATCAAGTATTGCATTTTCTCTCATTAGTACCTCTATGTTAATTTAGAAAACTTTCCTGAACATATTTGACAAACTCCAAGCCATCCAGCCCTTTCACTGTGTGGGAGTCCCAGTCAATATGTGGAAAGTTAAAATCCCCTACTATCACAAATGTTTCTTACATTGGTCTGCTATCTCTCTACAGATTTTCTCCTCTAATTTTCTGACTATTGGGCAGTCAGTAATACAACCCTATTAGTGTGGTCACACTTTTCCCATTCCTCAGCTCCACCCATATGGTGTCTGTAGATGAGCCCTCCAGGCTGTCCTGTCTACACACAGCTGTGATATTTTCCCTGACTAGTAATGCCACTCCCCCTTTCATCTCTCCCCTCCCAATCACATCTGAAACAGAACCCTGGAACATTAAACTGCCAGTCCTGCCTCTCCTGCATCCAAGTCTCACTAATAGCAATAATGTCATAATCCCACATGTCAAGCCATACCCTAAACTCATCTGCCTTACCTACAATACTCTTTACATTGAAATAGATGCACCTGAGAACATTTCTATCACATACAAACTTTTGATTTTTGTCTATACCTGCAGTCCTCACATGACCCATTTCCTCCTCCACCCCACTATCTGCTCTAACACTGGTTCCCCTCCCCCTGCAAATCTAGTTTAAATCCTGCAGAGCAGCACTAGCAAACCTACCCACAAGTAGGTTAGTCCCCCTCCAGTTCAGGGGCAAACCATCCCATCAGACCAGGTCCCACCTTCCCTGGTGGAAAGCCCAATTGTCCAGAAACATGGTGCAGGAGGGAGGGCTTCATCTCCTTAGCCACATTATCTTCCTATTTCTAGCCCCACTAGCACATGGCACAGGTAGCAATCCTGAGGTTGCGACCTTGGAGGTCCCATCCTTCAACTTTGCACTAAATCCATACTCTTTGCAGGACCTCCTCCTTCCTAGCTACATCATTGGTCCCTATAGGGACCACAACATCTGGTTACTCACCCTCCCTCCTGAGGATGAAGAACGTGATCCAAGATATCACAGACCCTGGCACCAGGGAGGCAACAGACCATCCAGGATTCTCAATCTCTCCCACAGAACCTCCTATCTGTCCCCTATCACTAGGGCTCTCTTTCCCCTCCTTCCTTTCTGAGCTGAGGGTCCTGTCTCAGTGCCAGAGACAACCACAACAACCAGTCCCTGGTAGATCATCCCCACCAACAGTATACTTATTGTTGGTGGGAACAGCCACAGGGGTGCACTACTCTTTCTGTCTATACCCCTTCCCTCTCTTGAGGGTCACCCAGCTACCCGTCTCATGACTTTTATGGGTGACTATTTCCCTGAAACTCCTGTCTATTTCTGCCTCACAAATGATCCAAAGTTCATCCAGCTCCAGTTCCTTAACTCAGTTTGTCAGGAGCTGCAGCTGGATGCACCTTTTACAGGTGTAGTCATCAGGGACAAGTGTGCTGTCCCTGACTTGCCTGCATACAGAGCACACAGCTTCCCTAATTGCTGCCTTCATTACCTACCCCTACATTAAACAGCCTCACAGCCTACCCTGAACCACTCACACACTGACCACTCCTCTTCTGTTACCCCTCCTTATATTTGTCCCTGCCAATTATCTCAAGTCCTCACTCCCTCTAATCAACCAGGCAACACTCTGTTTAACCCTTCAGTTGCCCTCCACTTATTAAGCTTTTTAAATCCTCTCACCGTACCTGAGAGGGACCTGCTGCTCCAAAGGCTCTCAGGCTGATTCTGTAAAAGAATCCCCACCCCCCATGCTGATGTACCCTTTCCCCACCCCCCGTGGTGACGTACCTGCTCTCCACCAGTTCCTACCATCCTCCTATATCTCTGCCATCAAAATATCCTCCACCCCTCCCTTGCAGAGTCATAGAGATGTAGAGCATGGAAACAGGCCATTTGGCCCATCACATCCATGCCCACCACTGGGCCCCCATCTGCACTAATCCCACCTCCCAGCATTTGGTCCAAACCCTTCTCTGCCTCACCCAATCACGTGCTCATCTGGACACTTCGCAAATGGTTTTACAACGTTCAAACATCACCTGCCTGCTTTTACATTCACTGCTCGGACTACTGAATGCCAGTATTCCATCAGTCTTCCCAACCACATTATCTGCTTCAGGTCAAGTCGAGTTTATTGCCATGCGCACGAGTGCGGTGAGGTACAGGGATAGTGAGGTACAGGGACGGTGAGTACGGGGACAGTGAGGTACAGGGACAGTGAGGTAGAAGGACGGTGAGGTAGAGGGACAGTGAGAAGTTTGCTTGTCGCAGCATCACAGTCACGTAGGTACAGGCAACACACAGAACATAAATTAAGCATAAATTATACAGACAGTGAAGAAAAAGACAGTGCAAAACAAGACGTTAGTGCAAAAAATACAAAGACATCCACGGCAGTGCGAGAGGTGGTGCATAGTGTTCCGGTGCTGAGGTGGGGTTAGGGTTGTGCAGGTCAGTTCAAGAACTTGATGGTTGTTGGAAAGTAGCTGTTCCTGAATCTGGTGGTGTGGGACTTTAGGCTTCTGTACCTCCTACATGTTCCCCTCCCTCCCACATGTTCCCCTCCCTCCCATATGTTCCCCTCCCTCCCACATGTTCCCCTCCCTCCATGTGTGTTCCCCTCCCAAGTGTGTTCTCCTTGAACACATCTGTGATACTCACCTCAGCCGCTTGCCGTGGAGTGAGTTCCACTTGTTAATACAAATGTTCTCTCGGCTTTCCTGCATTCATCACTGACCCTCTTAAATTGGATCCTGATCTTCCCCACACATGGAAACACCCTCCCCATGTTTAGCAAATCAATCTGAGAAAATCCGAACAGCCTGTGGAGGCTCAGTTATTCCTAACCATAACTTACACTCTTGGCACAGTCCATAGCGATGTTTTTTGCACCCCCTCTGGTGCCTCAGTAACCCTTCTGTAATGTGGAGACCGGAACTCAGCACTCAGCACCGAGTGTGGTCTAACCAGAGGCTGTGGTGTTCAGCAGACCCCCTGCCTCTCACTTCCACCACCATTTAAATCCACTGCATGTCGTGGAGAGAGGGGATGGTGAGGCGGTGGTTGTGGAGTGGAGGGGGGTGGTAACAGAGGGTGTGTGAGAGAGGGACACAGAGCAGGGAGTGAGAGAAGGGTAGAGAGAGAGAGAGACGCACAGAGAGAGAGTGAAAGAGGGGCAGAAAGAAAGAGACAGAGGAAGAGAGAAAAAGAGACAGAGAGAGACAGGAGAGAGATTTAGAGAGACAGAGTGAGCGAGGGGCAGAGACGAGGAATGATGGGTGAACGGGAAGGAGAGAGTCTAAGATCTCGCCTCTGACAGGAATTGGGCAGAGTTCTTTGTGCTGCTCTTGGGCAAGTTGCTCCTCTGCCCAGAGACAGAGACAAACACAGTGGAGGACAAGGGAACTCATTTGCAATGAGCTGCAGGCACTTGGCAGGACAGCCAGTGGGAGGTTCCTGGCTACATCTCACTGTTGCTGCAAACATCCTGAGTCCATGAATTCATTTTATATGCTGTCTGAGCGGATCAGCTTCATCCTCAACTGCTTTGAAGTCAATTCTGTATCAAATTCCCTCACTGTCTGAGCCACCGGACCCTAGCCCCACCCAATAATGGAGCACGTCATACCAAGGTGCAGCCCACTGAGAATGGGGCTATGTGCTGTCTGCCCTTCCCATTCTCTCCCACTGGAAAAATTCCCAATGGACAGCACCTTTTCCCATTCATTCCCACTGGACACAATCCCGACAGACTGCACCCCTTCCCATTCACTCCCAACGGATGCAATTCAAATGGACCAAACCTCTTCCTATTCACTTAACAGGGCTCATTGCTTCTGAGCACAGAACTCCCTGTATACTGTGGCTCCAGTTACTTGCAGACTGGATCCCCGGAAGAAATCCATCTCACCCACACTGGAGTGAGCCTGTGATTTGTCGCCATTTTCCTGGCAGTCCCGGAAGCCCCAGCAATGGGATGAGTGGTGGGTAGCTGATGTGGATTACATGGCCACTGGGCAGTGACAGATGACCTCCAGCACTCTGCTGTGGGGTGGGGTGGCATGTTCACATGGACAGTCCCCATCTCAGAACCATGGAGATTCACCATGGAAAGGATGAGGAGGGAGAGTTTGCAAAGACTATTCAAAGTCAAGTTTATTGTCACATGCACAGGTACATGTGTGCACAGGTACAGCATTAGAGACACAACATTCACAAGAAAAACATAAATTAGAGATAAAGTATACAAAATTATGCAAGAAAGAACATAATTAGAACAAAAGAAAAGGTCCATTGTAGTGGAAAGTGGTAAAAGTGGTCCTAGTGTTGCTGTACTGTAGTGATTAGGGTTGTGCCAATTGGTAAATTGGTTTATTATTGTCACATGTACTGGGGTCCAGTGAAAAACTTTGTGTTGCATGCCATCCATACAGATCATTTCATCACATCAGTGCATTGAGGTAGTACAAGTGAAAACAATAGCAGAATGCAGAATAAAGTGTCACAGCTACAGAGAAGGTGCAGTTCAGGCAGACAATAAGGTGCAAGGGCCATGATGAGGTAGATTGTGAGGTCCAATATTCATGTTATCATACTACCGTTCAAGATATATTAATATATTATAGGTTGAAGTGAGAGAAAGGAGGACTAGACCAAGAGGTACACAAAGTGACTCAGTGGTGGACAGACCCAGAGACAAGGATTGGGCAAAGTAGAAAAACGAGCTGGAAAACTAACTGAGGAATATCAATTTTTCTGATTTTCACTGTTCTGAGGAAGGGTCTCATTGACTCTGTTCCCCACTCCACAGATGCTGTCTGATCCAATGAGTGTTTCCAGCCTTTTCTGTTATTAATACAGATTTCCAACATCTGCAGTTGTTTTGATTTTCAATATTAACCAGGAAACAGATGGCAAGGAAGAGTGAGGGGTCAAGAGAGTGCAGTGAGGAGGGCAGGGGTGTGATGGTGGGAGAGACCGGGAGATGGAGAATATTGTTCCAACTGCAGTCGCTCACATCTCAGGACGTCTGAAGCCTCTCTCCAGTCAGTGGGGTGGTCTGGAGGGTTCTGGGTGATGGGGAGGGAGAGGGGAGAGAGCGACCAGAGGGAGGGGAGGGAGGGAGGGGGAGGGGAAGGGTGGAGAGAGAGGGGAAGGAGAGGGAGGAGTGGGGAGAGGGGGAGAGGGAGGGGGAGGGGTATGGAGGGAGAGGGGGAGAGGGAGGGGGAGGGGTATGGAGGGAGAGGGAGGGGTGAAGAGGGTGAGGGAGGGAGGGGTGGGGAGGGAGGGGAGGGGTGGGGAGCGAAGCTCCGCCGCCTGGGCAGTGATTTAGGGGACAGGTGGTTTGCTCCTTCAGTGTTGGCTGGATCTGGGGTCCGGTCACTTGCGCCAGAGACCGAGCGAGCGGATGATGCAGCTCCGGCTGAGCGTGTGACGGGCTGTTCGCCCCGCCGAGCCCTCACTGCGGATCCGGCGATTGCGGGAGAGCAGCCGGCGGAGGTAGGGAGCGGATCCGGGCAGAGACCGGTCGATGCGCCGCCAGTCCCGCTCCGGCTCCCGCCGGAGTCACCCCCAAACCGGAGCGGAGACCGACCGGCGTCACCACCACCCCCCCCCCCCAACCTCCGTGTCTGCCGTTCACTGAATCTAGAGAGTGAAACCGAGCGATGTTACAGGGGCAGAGAGATGGTCGGGGAGGTGGTGTGGAGGGAGGGAGAGACGGTAGGGAGGGAGAGGGAGGGGGTAGAGACGGGAGGGGGGAGAGACGGGAGGGGGGAGAGGAGTGGGGAGGAAGGGGGAGGGTGTGAGAGAGGGAGGGAGAGGAAAAGAGGGAGAGGGAGGGAGGGAAAGGGACAGATGGTGGGGGCGAGGGAGAGAAAGAGGGGGGCGAAGGGGCGGTGGGAGGCAGAGACAGACAAATGCCGAGAGAGGGAGACGGGCGGGCGAGGTCGGGGACGGGCAGACGGAAAAGGGGAGACACAGCCGGTGGCGGACCGACAGACCACCCTCATTCACCTGCACCTCCTGCTCCCAGACCTTTGGTGGAACCTTCACCCTGACCCTGACCTTGACCCTGACTGTCTCACGTTGTGTCTGTGCCCCCCCCCCCGTTCTCTCTCAAACTTATCATTTCATTTCCCATCTATTTTCTCCATCTCTATCATCTTTCAGTCTCTCTCCCTCTCTCTGTCCCTCCATCTCTCCCCTCCGTCCCTCTCTCCCTCCCCCTCTCTCCCTCCCCCTCCCTCCCTCTCTCCCCCCCTCTCCCCCTCCCTCTCTCCCCTCTCCCCCTCCCTCTCTCCCCTCTCCCCCTCTCTCTCCCCTCTCCCCCTCCCTCTCCCCTCTCCCCCTCCCTCTCTCCCCTCTCTCCCTCCCTCTCTCCCCTCTCTCCCTCCTTCTCTCTCTCCCTCCCCTCCCTCCTCCCTCCCTCCCAAGGGGAGACACAGTAACAGACACAGCGACAGACGGACACGGTGACTGTCTTTATCCCTGAACACCCTCTGTACAAACAGGAGGAAGGCTTAATTCAAAAGTGCAAAAGACCCCAGAAAGTGCCGGAAACACTCAGCGGGTCAGACACGTGTGGAAGGAGAGAGTTGATGTTTGAGGTCGACGTTAAACCAAGGAGCGTTCTGAGACGGGTGAGTGAGACACCGACAGCATCGCACAACTCCCAGTGAACGAGCGGGTGCGGTCTGAGGTCATGGCAACTTGAGCTCAGTGCTGCTGCTGACGGGGCGACTCTCGGGGAGCGTCGGTGCTGCATTCGGTGCTAACTGCAGAGTCAGCGACGGACTTCCCAGGGACCGAGAACTCAGCCTCCTGCGACCACCGTGCCCCCTTCCCCGAGCCCCTCTCTCTCCCCTGTTTCCCCCTCACCTCTGCCTTACCTGCTCCAAACCGCCCCCCCCTCCCCTCCCCAGTTCCGTATTCAGTACTCACTGGGGACTTCAGGGAACTGTGTGCATGGGATGACCCATCCCCCAGCCACGTCCGACCCCTCGCTGACTTCAGGTCACGGAGATCTGGGGCAGGTAACGTTGTCCAGGGGACCTCCGGTCCAAGTCACCCTCATAGGGCAATGATCCCATCCCACTCCTCTCTCTGCTTAATCCTGGGATAGAGGGGTGGAGCATGATCCCTAGGGAAGGCTAAATGAGCAGGGGTAGGAATGGGGAAATTGGGATTCTGATCACCTGAAACAATGGAGAGTGCCGCAGGAATGGGTGGTGGGAGTCAGTGGGAAGGGAGGTTAGAAAAAGAAGTGATGGTCTGAGGAGTTGTGGAGGTGCTGAGTGGGCTGGGATGTGAAGGTGGGGGATATGAGGAGGTGGAGGTGAAGGTGAAAATGCGATACATTTATCCATGGGCATTGATTTCACCTGCCTGTCTGGATTCATGTGGCAGTATGAGGGTGGACACCTTGCCCGTCCCCGTCAGTGGCCCAGGGTCTGACAGCACTTCTGATCACCACACAGTAGGACAGGCCTGGTCAGGGAGCAGGCCAGGTGGCAAGGCATGGCCCACCTGGTAGCTGGAAACTTCCTCCACACCCAACACCCATCCCACCAAAACTGAGAGTGGGAAACTCCGCCTCCATCCCCCAGTGCTGGGGACTCCTCCCTCCCCACCGTCCCCATCCCCCCAGCACTGGGGACTAACCCCTCCCCCCATCCCCCTCCCAGTGCTGGGGACTCTCCCCCTCCCAACCCCACCAGTGCTGGGGACTCCCCCCACCTCTCAGGGAGAGCGGGGGTAGGGGGTGGGAGGGAGAGTGGGGGATGGGGGGAGAGTGGTGTCGGGGGAGAGGGAGAGCAGGGGAGAGAGATTCTGAGACCAGAAGTTGCAATGGGTTAGAGAGTGAAGGGCAAAGCTGGAGGGAGGGTGGTAGGGGTGTGAGGGGTGGGAATGGACAGGAGTGGACAGTCAGAGAAAGTGGGAGCAGAGGGACCAACAGAAGGGATGAGAGAGAGAGCTGGACAAAGGTGGGGTGGAGAGAGATGGGGAGGGGTCTGTGTCTCTAGTGAATTGACTAAATAATCAGAAACCCTTCCTGTGATTTCTCAGGGTGGGGAGATATTCCTAGAGAAACAAAGGGCTGCAGATGCTGGAATCTAGATGAGAAACACGATGATGCTGGAGGAACTCAGCAGGCCAGGCAGCATCCATGGAGAAAAGCAGGTGGTCACCGTTGGGGGCATCACAACTCCTGTTCTCACCCAACGGCTGACTGCACAAAGCTCCTTCCAGCCCACCGATCTCATCACCTGATATTGTTAACAGTCTCTCCCCAGGTACTGACTCCCCTACCTCAAAACTACCATCACCTCCTCCCCTCAAACATCCACCCTTCCACCCCTCTCCAAATTAGTCCCAGCTCCTGACTGCCTCTCCTCTAAAGCTTTCGGAATGAAGGAATCGCTCCTGACCTGTGCTCCTCTTCCCTGGAACTCTGTGCAGGGATCCCTCCAATCACATTTCCAACTCTGGGGTACCTCAGAAAGTGTGATTCACTGTGCCCCCCTCCCCCCTCTTTGTCCCTCTCCCTGCCTTCCTCTGCCTCCCCCCACCTCTCTTTCTGTCTCTCTCTCCCTGTCTCTCTCTCTCTCCCTGTCTCTCTCTCTCTCCCTGTCTCTCTCTCCCTGTCTCTCTCTCCCTGTCTCTCTCTCTCAGTCTCTCTCTCTCAGTCTCTCTCTCTCTCTCTGTCTCTCAGTCTCTCTCTCTCTCTCTCTCAGTCTCTCTCTATCCCTCTCTCTCTATCTTTCAGTCTCTCTCTATCCCCCAGCCCATACTCTCGCTCTTGCTTCAGGCACTGGAGTCCTGGATTCCTTTTATTTGGCGACTCTCTGGAGACCAACACTGACATCATTCTTTTCAACAATGTGTTTCAAGTCTCCATTACACTGACAGAAGCTTTCGTTGGAAAAATGTTGCAGCTTTTGCCAAGGGCTCCCTCCACACTCCCTCCTGATCCTGATACTCAGCATTCCGACAGTCCTTCCCAAGGGATTGGGCACAAGTGTGGAGAATACATTTCAGGTGTCACGTTTCCAACCCCCGTGACTCCTGCTCAGACTTTTTTAAGAAAGCTATATTTACATATTTGCAATGTGCATATAATTCCAATCAGAACGTACAGTGCACACAATTCAAATTCAAATTCAAATTAAATTTGGAACCAGCTGTGTCCAGGACACACTCCAGCTCCTGCAGCCCCCACAGGTCCCAGAAGGCCTCCAGAGAGTCTGTGGACAGCACGTGCTCCCTCTCGAGGGACACTCGGGCATGGATGTATCCTCGGAGGAGGGGCAGGCAGTCGGCTCGGGTGGAACCCCTGATGCCTGGACTGACGAGGAGGTTCCCCCAACCGACTCACCCAACCCCCCACCCCCCCCCACACCAGGGGCGTGGGGCTGAAGCACAGCTGGAACTTGAGGAGAAACCCCTTCAGGCACTCTAACGGGGGCTGCGCCCTCTCGCACTCGGTATTTACAAGGAACACAGACTCCTCTGGGCCACAGGCATCCTGGGAGTCCATGAACCAACTTACCAACCTGCTGCACATGAACACTCTCACCCAGGTCCCCGACGTAAAGGGAGAGGCCTCCCACATGGACAGACCACCACTGGGGACTCCCCCTCACTATCGGAAGGCAGAACGGGCCCTCTCGCTGTGCATGGACGGCTGGCGAGGGTGAGGGTGTGCGGGAACAGTCTGTGCACGAATGCATCATGTGATGTAGAGAGGCACGGGGTGCGCTTCTGCGAGCTGGCTTGTGTTACATGGCACCTGGGTCCAATAACCAATTCCAGTCCAGCTGGGGTGGCCCCCCACCCACGGGCCCTCTCAATGACAGGACGGCCAGAGGCCAGGACCCCCAGTGACGAGCAGCTTCCTCCTCCACCGACCGCTCCATCCCTTTGTCCAGCCCCCCCCAGCAGTGACACCTCCCTCCCCTAGCGGGGGAGTTCAGGACACCACGTCCCACCTGGGAGCTGTGTGTTGTCCTGAAGGCAGTGTCCCCAGCAGAAGAAATACACCACCAGCACACGCCATCCACGAGGATGGTCTCTGGACAGCGGGCTTTGCAGGGTCCAACGGTGGGAGGCTGTGAGCTGGGGACAGGACACCCTCGATGCTCCGAATCACATCCCAGGCACACAGCATCCAGCAGCCAGGAAGGACGGGAGCACCACCACAAGCAGGTTCCCTTCAGAGTCCCACACCGTACTGACTTGGGGATATCTCGTCGTTCCTTCGTCATCACGGGGTCCAAACCCTGGAACTCCCTCCCCAGCAGCACTGTGGGAGCTCCTTTGCCAGGAGGTGGCTTGAGAAGGGGGCTCACCCCCACCTGCTCATGGGCAGATAGAGATGGGCAATTCATTCACAGGGCAACAGGTAAGATGCTGGAGGAACTCAGTGAGTGAGGGAAATGGACAGTCGACATTTCAGGTCGAGACTCTTCATCTGGACTGAAATATGGAGGGGAGAGGGCTGGTATAAAGAGGTGAGGGGAAGGGCTGGAGCAAGAGCTGGCAGGTGATGGGTGGATCCAGGTGAGGGGGTGATAGGCAGATGGAGGAGGGGGGGTGGGGATGGTGACAGAGGCTGGGAGGTGAGAGGTGGGGGTGACAGAGGGCTGCAGATGGTGGGATCTGATGGGAGAGGAAGGTGGAGCCTGGAATCACGGGAGGGAGGTGGGGAGGGCAGGTGGGGACAGTGGGGGGAGAGGAACAGATTCAATGAATGAATTGGCAAGTGCTGGGTGTATTGGAGAGGGTGTAGTTGGCAGAGACGGTGGGTTGTCCTGATCTTGGATGGCTGTATAACTCTCGCCATTTGCATTTTCCTGTGTTTCAGGTGCCGAGCTGTGGGAATAATGAGCTGGGTCTGAGTGAGCTGTTATTCCTGGGAAAACCAGTGAGATTCCAGGGAATGAGTCTGCTCTGTGGACCAGATCCAGGCAGAGACGATGAAGTCAGCTCTCTCCGCTCTCATTAGTCTGATCCTTCTCCTTGTCATAAGCGGGACCCCCCTGGGGTCTCAGGGGATCGCCGTGGGATCCGTGGGCGACGTCCCCCCAGGGTGGCGGACGTTGCTGGACGAGGGCACGGGTTGCCCGGGCTGTGATGTGGGGCTGTGTGCCCCTCCCCGGGGCTGCCTGGCTGGGATAGTCAGGGACCCCTGTGGCTGCTGCTGGGAGTGTGCTAACATCGAGGGGCAGCTGTGTGACCTGGACAACACCAACCACTTCTATGGGCAGTGTGGGGAGAACCTGGAATGTCGGCTGGAGCTGTCCGGCCTGAGGGAGGGGGAGATTCCCGAGCCCCAGTGTGTGTGCTGCTCCAGCCGGGCTGTGTGTGGCTCCAACGGCCAGACCTACCCTCACATCTGCCGGTTCCAGGAGGCAGCCAGTGCCAACCAGACAGCCAACCTCACCCTGGCGCACCAGGGGCCCTGTGAGGCAGGTAGGAGGGGGTGGGGAGTCAGTGGCAGGGGCAACTCCTGTCTGCTCGGGGCCAATATCCACCAGCACACCACATGAACACAGGAAAATACAGTCATAGAGTCAGACAGCACAGAAACAGGCCCTTCGGCCCAACCGGTCCGTGCTGACCAGGTGCCCATCCAAGCTAGTCCCCTTTGCCCGCGTTTGGCCCATTTCTCTCTAAACCTTTCCCATCCATGTACCTGTCCAAGAGTCTTTTAAATATTGTCATTGTACCTACCTCAACCACTTCCTCTGGCAGCTCGTTCCACATACTGACCACCCTCTGGGTGAAAATGTTGCCCCTCAGGTCCGTATTAGACCTCTCCCCTCTCACTTCTAGTTCTTGATTCCCCAACTCTGGGAAAAAGACTGAGTGCATTCACCCTGTCTATGCCCCTCATGATTTTATACACCTCTATAAGGTCACCCCTCAGCCTCCTACACACCAATGAATAAGTCTCAACCTCCCTCCATAACTCAGTTCCTTGAGTCCCAGCTACATCCTCGTAAATCTCCTCTACACTCTTTCCAGCATAATGGCATCTTTCCCATAGCAGGGAAAATTCTGAGTGTGGCCTCACCAACACCTTATACAACTGCAACATAACATCCCAACTTCTGTACTCAGTGCCCTGACTGATGAAGGCCAGTGTGCCAGACACCTTCTTCACCATATTCAGTGACACTGTGACACCACATTCAGGGATCACCTATCACCTGCCAGCTCCACCTCACCCCTCACCCCTCACCCTCACCTCGTTACACTGGCTATCTCCCCTCTACACTCTCAGTCCTGATTCAAGGTCTGGATCTGAACTGTCGACCATCCCTCTGCTTCCACAGATGCTGCCTGACCTCCTGAGTTCCTCAGGAAAATAGGAGCAGGAGTAGGCCACTCAGCCCCTCAAGCCTGTGCCACCGTTCAATGTGATCTCGGCTGATCTGCTCCATGCCTCATCTGCTCTTCTGTCCCAGTTCCCCTTTGCCCCCAATCCCCTGATCTTTCAAACATTTATCTACCTCCCGGGGGAAACCCACGTGGTCACAGGGAGAACATGCAAATTCCACACAGACAGCGCCGGAGGTCAGGATCGAACCCAGGTCTCTGGGTCTGTGCACCACTGTCAGTGGGAAAGAGGCGTGAGTGGGGAGATTGGAGTTCAGCCACAAATGTCTCTAAAAGTTGGTTGACAGGCAGAAAAAAATAATTAAAGTACATAAAGGAGGAACGTCAGTTTTTACCTCCAGGGTGTGGAATACGAAGAGTTAATGTTGGGCTGTATGATTTATGGTTCTAGGTAAAAGTTACAGGAGCTCACTGCTGGCAGAGGCTTCCAATGTGGAGCTGTGGGAGGAGCAGGGGAATGGGACTGTCTGACTTAGTGCAGGAAGGCAGCATCACCTCAATGGGCTGAATGGCCTTGTGTGCTGGAACCATTCTAGAAAGACCACCTCCCACTCAAGCCCACTCCACAAGGGTCAGCTGGGTACAGATTCACCCCGGGGTTGGAAAGGTGTGAATTACTCAGAGACTGGGCTCACTCCCATGAGAGGTGGAGATTCCCGGGCACCCAAGGTGGTGTTTTGGGGCTGGTCAGGTGAAAGGAGAGAGAGAGAGAGACACCTGTCCCTGTTGGGGTCAGCCCAGGACAAAGAGACAAACCTCAGCATCAGAGCCACCATTCGGGGGGATTTGGGAAGCTCGAAGGGCAAGGGAATCTGGAGCTCCCCTTCCCCTCCCCACGAGCTGCTGAGGCTGGGCACGGGTTAGGTCCTCTGCCAGCCATTTGTTGGGTCAGACTGTTACCAGGGGAGGTAGGTGTTGTTAAACACAGATCTTTTAGTTTAAGATGGAAGGGATGGTCACTGTGATTCAGACATAAATAATTCCCCCCCCCAGCTCCCTTTCCTAAGCAATTTCCCAGCTGTTGCTTTTCCATCCGTAATGAGCTTTTAACGATATTCTTTCGAGAGTTCATCAGTTTGACAAGTGTTTCTAATGGAGGGAAATGGCACAATCCCAGCCATGGCCTCCCACAGCTCGAGATCATCTTAACAGATTCCAGGCTGCAGAGGGCCAGATTCCGAGTGTAGTCTCCAGGAGCTTGGGCAGCGTTCCAGCGATTCGGAGCGGGTGAGAAAAGAGGAAAGCAGATTTTCCAATGTGTTGTCAGAATGGAGGGAGAGGACTGGGGGTGGGGAGCGGGGGGGGTGTGTGTGGTACCTGGGGTCTGTAGCTCTGTCCTGCTGGCACAGACACCAGTGATGGGCAGTGAGAGGCTGGTACACGCACCCCACCCTCCCAATGCCCGAGCCCTGCTCTCTCCCAGCACTGTCATAGTGGGCGGGTAAGTTGCTCTCCCCACCCCCGCCTCCTTTCTGGACTTTGGTTTTAGGAAATCCCCTCACTTGAGTTTAAAATTCCTTTGCCCTTCATGTGTCACCAATGAAATCAGATCAAGCTCTGAAACCCCGTTAGTAACTGAAGAGACGGATATCAACAAGCATCTGGGAAGTTTCGCCTTGACTTTTAACAAGTGTAAATTTATTTTAGAAACACTGGGGTTTGTGTCAACCTCCCACTTCTCCTTTTCTTCAGCCCCCGGTGATGATTGCAGAAGGTCGACCCGTACGCTAGATTTGACGTTATAGTTCGGACATCACTATCCACCCCACTCCCCCCATCGCTCTCCTCCCCCCATCCCCCATCCCCTGCTCCCTGCCCCCGTTCCCTGCCCCCCGCTCCCTGCCCCCCACTCCCCTGATCCCTGCCCCCCACTCCCTTGCCCCCCTGCTCCCTGCCCCCCATTCCCTTCTCCCTGCTCCAGTTATCCAGCTTCGCTTCACTTTCATTCCACACTCCTCAACTGCCGAAGGCCATTCGGCCTGCAAATCTGCTCTCCCATTCGGTTACCTCATGCCTGACCTGTGTCTTGGCTCCAAGTATCCTGTGTCCCGATCCCTTTTGATGTTCTTACCACCATGACCACATTCTCCACACATCAGTAGAGCAGGAATGGGGCTGGATTAATTCCCTGGAGGAGTGCTGGGCTTGAATCTCTCTCGGCCTGGTCGCTTTAATGTCTGTCCAGCGAGTCCATCCAATGGGCTATTGTGTAAGGGGTTCTTCAAGCCCATCACCTCTTCAGTCCTCGCATCCTCCCAAGTAGCCAGGCTCTCTGTCCGGGCTGTGTTATGTGGCTCTTCTTGTCTCAGTTCCACAGATCATCTCCCCTCCGTTCAGCGTGTGGAATACCACTGGAGAGGATGTCATTTTTGGCTGTGAGATCTTCGCTTACCCAATGGCTGCCATCGAGTGGCGGAAGGAGGGGCTGGAGACCTTCCTGCCGGGAGACGACCCCCATATCTCTGTGCAGGTACCTCACCTCCACAGCACTGGTAAATGCTTCCAGTCTGCCACAGCAGGGTAGGGACATTCCCTAACAACCAGAAATGGAAACTCTGCCCATGGCTCATTGGTTGGGCATCAGGCCAGACTTGTTGGTGATGACAAGGTTGTGTGTGTGCAGCTACTTTGAAGGTTTTATAAACTCATTGCACTTGTTTGGTTTCACCATCATGCATCTGAGTTCAGGTCCAGGGGTTTAAGGATTCCCAGGACACAGGACCTGGCCCTGGGGTGGGGTCTACTGCCCCATCTGCTGATCCTAGGGCTTCCCAGTCTTGGGGGACTTGCAGAGAGTGGGGAAGTAGCCTCCCGGTGACCTGTGGGTGTGGTGGGGAGAGTGGGCTGGGAGGGGCACAGTGGGGAGGGCAGTTGGGGACAGGCTGGAGGTGTGATGGGAGGCTGGGGTGCAGGGTGGGCCTTGGGAAGGATGGACCTGTCTGGAGAACCAGCTGTGAGCAGGATGACTCCAATGGAAACAGCAAATGGTTCCCAGCCTTTGGACGATGTGGGCGGTGGTCAGGAATAACTCAGGGAATGGAGTCCAATGCAAAGCCAGAGCCGTCAGTGAACGCCAGGGGTGCTTAACCCTCCCTAGCCACACCAACCCCCCCCCCCCCCCAGCAGTCATTGACAGCGACCCGTCCAGGTGACCCTCCAGCATGGGTCTGTTTGTGTTTTACCACAGTTTCGAGGAGGCCCGTTGAAATATGAAGTGACGGGCTGGCTGCAGATCCAGGGGATCCACAGCTCTGATTCGGGAACGTACCACTGCTGCGCTCGGAACAAACTGGGAGAGGTCTCGGCAGCTGCCAGTCTCACGGTCATCTCACCAGGTGAGTGAGGGTCCGGGGGAACCAAGGGGGAACAGTGCTTCAAGCCCACATCCCCTTCCACAATGGGGCAGCATGGAAGGAGGCCATTCAGCCCATCGTGCCGGTGCCCCATCCCTTCTCTAAAGGTCTGGTGGAACCACTCTTTCTGTGGTCCAGTATTTGAAAGGGCAGTGGGGAGAGAGTGGGGATCATTATTGGGCTCATTCCATGACCTCATAACCCAGCGACATCCCGCCCCACCATGTCCTGGCCACAGGAGGGCAGAGTGGGGCCGGCTGCTGCTTCCCAAGGACATCAGGTGTATCCCAGTCTCCAGGTGAGATCAGGTGAACTATCCTGGGATCAGGCTGGCAAACTGGAGCTCTATTCGGGTCACATGTACTCCTCCCCCCCCCCCCCCCCCCCCCCCCCCCCCATCTTCAGCCAAGTGACAGGAGGCCATCCAGCCCTTCAAGCTGGCTCCATCCGTCAGTCAGATTATGACCTGTAGTCAACCCATGCAGCCCCCTATTCCCATCAGTATGCCAACCCAGACTCTAGCTCTTTACTTAGGCTCCAATCACCCCCACCCCACCCCCAGCTTCTCTGGAGTGGAGTGTTCCTCATTCCCGTCAGCCATCGCTCCCCATTTCTCTTTCAGATCAGCTGGGTGAGGCAGACACTCGGTGGAGGCAAGCCCAAGCAGTGGCAGATGATTATTCCGATCCCGATGACTATTACTGAGGACTAAACCGTAGCCACCAGGAGACAACAGTAATTGACTTGGATGAAGCAATGGGTTATAATAAAGTCTGCTGGTCTCACCCAAATAATTACTCGATCTTGTTCTTGCTTTCCTTTGGTTTCAGCTGGCGTTTGCCAATGTCCCTTTGAGTGGGTTCATTCCCAATGGCTGCTATCGGTGACCCATTCAGTGAGCTGAATTACTAATGGTGTGCGTGTGAGTGGGTGGGGTAGGTGCTAGTAAGAATGTAGAAATGGGAGGAATTCACTCAGTCCCTCAAACCTGTTCCTCAGTTCAACGGCAGATCTTGACCTATCTCCAGTTACCTGGTCAACTAAACTCTCCTCAATTCCAGATTTAAAATTAATACTTGACAAACATCAATGCCATTTCTCGAGCCAAGCTCCAATCATTGTATTTTGAAATGTCCCCAAAGTTCAGAACCTCTTTGACATTCACAGACCTGTAGAACCATTAAAATTAAATGTGCCATTACAAAGGTTGAATAGTTATTTGAAAATTAAACATAAGCAATAGAAAGCTCATGAAAACAATTAAATTTACTTAAATTCACTTAATTAATTCAAACGGATGTAACGTTCCTGAGTTTGCCCTGCTCCCAGCTGCCACTGCTCTCCATTGGAATGGTACCACTGGGTTGGTGCTGGGAGACTGGGTTCTGTCATGGGTTCCATGAGGAGTGCAGCCAGGATGTCACCTCCAGGCACATCTGCATTTGCACAGGAGCCCTGAATTTCCTGGTGTGTTGTGGAAATTACCTTCATTTCTCAGGGAAATCTGATTCGTCAACTCTGTTTACAACCTGTGTCAGCAACCTGCCCTCTATCCCAATGCTGTGAGCAGTCGCAGCCCCCAACACACAAGCTTGCTGGACCCCACCAGACACAGCGAGCCAGTCTGTCTGTGTCTGTTGCCAGTTCCCTGGACAGCTGATGAATGTTGTCCATTCCACATCATCAGCGTTAACCTGCAGCCTCTGCCTTCTGCAATTTGTAGAAATTCACCCTGTCCATCCTTCCAATCTCTTCAAGAACTTCCATTCCCCTAGCCCCAATCTCTCCTATCATTCTGTCCTGGGAACCAAACACCAGAAGTTGATGAAGGTGAGGTTCAGCTGGGTACTAACTCTGCTGCATTTCTGAGGTGAACTGTTTTTTACCAGATGGATCTGCTCTAATATTCTGTTACCTGGATTCTTGGGCTCTGGGTATCATTTATTCCCCTTCCTAGTTGCCCTTGAGAGGATGGAGGTGGCCACCTTTCTTGAAACACTGCAGTTCTTCAGGTGAAGGTGGTCCCACAGTGGGGAGAGAGTTTCAAGACTTAGGGCAATAATTTCAAGCCTAGGATGAGGACATGGTTCGGAGGTTCCTGAGCACCTTCTCCTATTGCCTCTCTCGGTGCTTTACTCCTCTCTCATTCAAAGCACTGGACTTGGAGAGTTCCTCCTGGTTTGTCCCCTCTGATCCCAGCAGTGCAAATCCAGCGGTGATCAATGTCCTCTCCCCTCCGCCATGGGTATGTTGCAGTGATCAGGAGCGAGCTGTTTATTTCCCACCAAGTAACTAATGGCTCGTTATAAGCAGCTTCCTGAGTGATTGCCTTCCTCAGACAGAGGATTCCAGGGTGTCGTGTTGCTTTTACTATGCTTCCCATTGTCAGGAATTTCTGCTCAAGTCATAACAACTCCATGAGGAATCTTGTTCTGAGCCCCGTGCTTTTACACAACCTCATCTTACAGCCAATCAATACATTCCAAACCCTTCAGAACACTTCTGAAAACTGCAACACGGGTTCAAAGGCTAATCTGTGGCACTTTAACACTTGCACCAAGATTGGATTTCTCGTCATATTTGGGTGATGAAAATTCAAGAGGTTTCCAGCATACTGAGCTATAGGTTGTTCCAGGTAGAGGAAAGGAGAGAGGGAGAGGCACAGGGAGTGGGAGAGACATGGGGGGGGGGTGTGTGAGAGAGACACGGGGGAGAATGGGAGAGGTACAGGGACAGTGGGAGAGGCACAGAGTGGGAGAGACACGGGGGAGAGTGGGAGATGTACAGGGAGGTGGGAGACAGGGAGAGTGGGAGATGTACAGGGAGAGTGGGAGACACGGAGAGTGGGAGATGTACAGGGAGAGTGGGAGATGTACAGGGAGGTGGGAGACACGGAGAGTGGGAGATGTACAGGGAGGGTGGGAGACACGGAGAGTGGGAGATGTACAGGGAGGTGGGAGACAGGGAGAGTGGGAGGTGGGAGACACAGGGAGAGTGGGAGGTACAGGGAGGTGGGAGAGTGGGAGATGTACAGGGAGGTGGGAGACAGGGAGAGTGGGAGATGTACAGGGAGGGTGGGACAGACACAGAGAGAGGGAGGGATGAAGGGATGTGATGAGAAAGCAGCTGTAATGGAGGGATAGGAGCCAGAGACAGAGGTTTAGTGTAACATCTAACAGATCGCACCTCTGATAATGTGGCACCCCCTCAGCACTGCCCTCCAACAATACAGCAATGAGTATAAGAAACAGCAGAGAACAACTAAAAGATCATCAAGGGGAAAAACTTAGAGGAGAAGATAAACTTAGCTAAAATATAAAACCAAATAGTAGGGAAATCTGTTGATATTAAACTACAAAGCAATGATCCAGAGCAGAGAGAGCCTGGGAATGACAAACGAGGGATTGTCAGGTGGCTTAGACAAGTATTTGGCATCAGTCTGCACTAGTGAGGATGCAGCTGATGTTCCAGGAACATCTGTAAATCGAGAACTGAAAGGGAGAGAGGAACTCGGGGAAGGTACAGTCACCGGGGCAGTGGGACTGAGCCAATGGCCGGAGGTGGAGACCAATAGATCCCAGGGCCCTGATGGGTCTTCCCCCTAGGGTTACAGAAGGGGCTGGTGAGATAGTCGGTGAGTTGGTTTCAATTTTCCCAAAGTCCACACTTTAGTGAAACATTTCATTAGGTTAGAAAGCAGCAAATGTAACTTATTTATTCAAAAGGAAGGGAGGAAGCAGGAAACAAAGCCAGTTAGCTAAACGTGATGGCAGAAAATGGTAGAAAATATTACCACAGACATTATGAGAGGGCACGTCTGACTGATCTACTGGAGTTCTTTGTGTGGGAGCAACCAGTGGGTGGAACAGACATCTCCAGAAGGCATTGGAGAAGATGCTGCATTCGAGGTTATTCCAGAAGATAAAAGCTTATGGTGTTGGAGGTAAGATATGGGTGTGGACAGAAGACTGGCTGACGAACAGGAAATGGAAACAGATCTGCTGCTGTTTCGCGAGACGTGCAAGTGTTGTGCAGAGAATCAGCGCTGGGGCCTGGACGCTTTGCGGTTCACATGAACAATGGAAGGTTTGGTTGCTTCAGTGCAGAGTCAGTTGTGAAGAGGGGTTAAAGGGGCTACGGGGGAGGTGGAGGACAGCTGAGTGGGAGAAGGTCTGGCAAATGGAGGAAATGTGGGAAAATATGACATTGTCAGTTTTGTGGGGAAAAATAACAAAGCCTTTTGTCTAAATGTTGAGGGTCAGAATGGAGGAGTTGGGCCAAAGGGCCTGTTCCCTCCATGACTCTGAGAGCAGAGGGATGTGGTGTCCCAGTGGCTGGCACCACAGGTACAGCCAGTAATGTGTAAAGTTAACTGAATGTTACTGCTGGAGAGCGGAGACCGGAGACCACAGATGCTGGAATTGAATCCAAAAATAGGGATATGTTTCAGTGACATCAGCTATTGCTGGCATCTGGAGGGTTGTGTGCAGTACCTTCCTCCTCCCCTCACAGTGCGGCACTCCCTCAGTACTGCCCTTTTTTTAAATTATAAACGTTTATTAGCTAAAAGCACTACAAAAAGGACAACCAGTTTCAATACACTACATCTAATACAGAAAAGAAGAAACTAGGCAACTACAGAACTACAGTAGTTAACACAACTAACGCTAACGAAACACACACACAACACTACACCCGCTAACGCAACACACAACACTTCAAATAAGAATCTCGTTGGTACCGTCCATGACACACACGATCCCCTGAGGGACCCACCGAGCGCAGAACTCAACCAGGGTGCCCGCAGATACCGCGTGCTCCCTCTCCAAAGACACCCACACACACACGTAAGCACAGAAGATGGGTAGGCACGCCGACTGGCCGGAACCCTCGGCCACCTGCCACCGCGTCCTGTGGATGGCCTGCTTGGCCAGGCCCAGCAGAAGACCCACCAGGAGATCCTCCGCGCCGCACCGTGTGCCTGTAGATCAGCAGCATTGGGCTGAAGTGCAGCCAGAAATTGAGCAGCAGCCCCTTCAGATACACAAAGAGGGGTTGTCAGTACCGCCCCTTTTTTACAAAAGGTTTATTCACTAAAAACACTACAAAAAACACCCAACATCAAATACAGCACATCTAATACAGAAAGAAACTAGGCAAAACTAATACCCGCACAACACCACGCCCGCTGCCGCAACACACAACACTTTATACCAAAATCGCATCAGTCTCATCCACGACACATGCGATCCCCTGAGGGGCCCACCGAGCGCAGAACTCGGCCAGGGTGCCCGAGGAGACCGCGTGCTCCCGTTCCAAAGACACCCGCGCGCGCACGTAAGCGCAGAAGACGGGCAGGCAGGCTGACCGGCCAGTACCCACGACCACCCGCCGACGCGTCCCGTGGATGGCCAGCTTGGCCAGGCCCAGCAGGAGACCCGCCAGGAGATCCGCCGCGTGCCCCTCCCTGCGCCGCACCGGATGCCCGTAAACCAACAGCACCAGGCTGAAGTGCAGCCAGAAGTTGAGCAGCAGCCCCTTCAGATACTGAGGGGTTGTCAGTGCCACCCCTCCCACAGTGTGACCCCCCCTCAGTGCAGTTGTCCCCCACTACCGCCCCTCCCTCAGTGCAGCGCTCCCTCAGTATGCAATGGGGTTTCAGGCTGGATTACCGATCCCTCTCTGGGGAGGAGTCCGTGTGGGATGGTGGGGGTAATGTATGGTTAACCCAGAGGTCGGGGATCCCTCCCCCACTCAGAGGGAACTCGGTGAAACAGTACCCTTCCCCTCACACCCTCCCTGCTCGCTAACTCTGGATCAGCACCAAACCAGATGCAGCTGACTGCCTTTGGTGTCGGCAGTTTGACAGGAGCCAAAGGCCAGGTCTGAAACTTGGCTCCTTGATCGTTCCATTGTGGGATAAATATTTGATTAAGGACAAAGCTCTGTTTACCATGAGCCATCTGGTCTGCCACCGTTCAATTCCCATCCACGGCTCTCCCTGCTCATGCCCGCATTACAGCACGGTGGGCTCTGATATTACAGTACATTACACTCTGACATCGTGGTGCGTTACACTCCAACATTGCGACGCGTTACATGGAACAGTACAGCACAGTATGGGCCCTTCGGCCCACATTGTTTTGCCGACCCAGATATAAACCTTCTCCACAATCAATCTAGCCCTTCCCTCCTGCACAGCCCATAACTCTCCATTTTTCTTTCTTCCATCTGCCTATCTAGAATCTCTTAAACATCCCCATCGTATCAGCCTTCCCCCCCACCACCCCCAGCAGCGCGTTCCAGGCACCCACCGCTCTCTGTGTAAAAACCTACCTCTGACATCTCCCCTGAACTTTCCTCCTCTGACCTCTGGTATTGATCATTGCCGCCCTGGGGAAAAGGTGCTCACTGTCCACTCTACCAATGCCCCTCACAGTCTTGTACACCTCTATCGTTGCCTCTCATCCTCCTTCATTCCAGAGAGAAAAGCCCTCGCTCACTCAACCTCTCCTCTTAAGATGTGTTCTCTAATCCAGGCAGCATCCTGGTAAATCTCCTCTGCACCCTCTCTAAAGCTTCCACATCCTTCCTATAATGAGGCAACCAGAACTGAACACAATACTCCAAGTGTGGTCTAACCAGAGTTCTATAGAGCTGCAACATCACCTCGCGGCTCTTGAACTCAATCCCCCGACTAATGAAGACCAGCACACCACATGCCTTCTTAACAACCCTATCAACTTGCGCAGCAACTTTGAGGGATCTATGGACGTGGACCCCAAGATCCCTCTGTTCCTCCACACTGCTCAGAATCCTGCCATTAACCTTGTACTCCAACTTCATGTTCATTCTTCCAAAGTGTATCACTTCACACTTCTCCAGATTGAACTCCAGCTGCCACTTCTCTGCCCAACTTTGCGTCCTGTCTAAATCCCACTGCAACCTATGACAAACTTCTACACTATCCACAACACCTCCAACCTTCATGTCATCCACAAACTTACTAACCTGTCCCTCCATTTCCTCATCCCAAGTCATTTATAAAAATCACAAAGAGCAGGGGTTCCAGAACAGATCCCTGTGGAACCACTAGTCACTGACCTCCAGGCAAAATATGATCTATCTACTACCACCGTCTGCCTTCTGTGGGCAAGCCAATTCTGAATCCACGCAATGAAGTTTCCATGGATCCCATGCCTCCTGACTTTCTGGATGAGCTCACAACGGGGGACCTTGTCAAACACTTTACTAAAGTCCATATACACCACATCCATCGCTCTACCTTCATCTATTTGTTTTGACACCTCCTCAAAAAACTCAATTAGGCTCATGAGGCACGACCTGCCCCTCACAAAGCTATGCTGACTATCCCCAATAAGACTATCCTTCTCCAAATGCTCATAAATCCTGTCCATAAGAATCCCCTCCAATAGTTTGCCCACCACTGACGTAAGACTCACTGGTCTATAATTCCCAGGATTATCCCTATTACCGTTCTTGAACAAAGGAACAACATTTGCCATCCTCCAATCCTCTGGTACCACTCCTGTGGCCAGGAAGGATTATTGTCAATGCCCCAGCAATCTCTCCCTTCACCTCCAGTAGTAATCTGAGGTATATCCCATCTGGTCCTGGGGACTTATCTATCTTAATGTTTTTCAGTAGCTCCAACACTGTCTCTTTCTTAACCACAACATGCTCCAACACATTAGCCTGTTCTATGCTGACCTCACATTCGTCAAAGTCTCTCTCCCTGGTGAACACTGAAGCAAAGTATTCATTCAGGACCTCCCCTACCTCCTCTGCCTCCAGGCACATGTTTCCCCCTTTATCCCTCAGTGGTCCTACCCTCACTCTAGTCATCCTCCTGTTCCTCATGTACATGTAGAATGCCTTGGGGCTTTCCTTAATTCTACTCACAAAAGCCTTCTCATGTCCCTTTGTAGCTCTCTTAAGTCCTTTCTTAAGCTCCTTCCTGTCTACCTTATAATTCTCAAGAGCCCTGCCTGATTTTTGCTCCCTAAACCTTAAGTATGCTTCCTTCTTCCTCTTCACTAAATATTCCACCTCTCTCGTCAATCATGGTTCCTTCACCCTACCATCCTTTCCCTGTCTCAGTGGGACAAACCTATCCAGAACCCCATGCAAGTACTCCCTAAACAGCCTCCACATTTCTTCTGTGCATTTCCCTGAGAACACCTGTTCCCAATTTATGGTCCCAAGTTCCTGCCTAATACCATTGTAATTAGCCACCCCACCCCCCAATTGCAAACTTTCCCATATAGTCTCTTCCTATCCCTGTCCATGGCTATGCTAAAGTTCAGGGAGTTGTTGTCACTGTCTTTGAAATGCTCACCCACTGACAGGTCTGTCACCTGACCAGTTTTATTGCCTAGTACGAGATCCAGTATGGTCTCTCCTCTAGTTGGCCTGTCCACAGACTGTGTCAGGAATCCTTCCTGGACACACACGACAAATTCTGCCCCGTCTAAACCTTTTGCGCTAAGGAGGTGCCAATCAATATTAGGGAAGTCTCCCATGATAGCAACCCTGTTATTTGTGCACCTTTCCAAAATCTGTCCACTTATCTGCTCCTCAGTGTCCTGGTGGCTACTGGGGAGTCTGTAGAATACTTCCAATAGAGTGATCGCTCCCTTCCTGTTTCTGACTTCCACCCACACTGACTCAGTGGACGATCCCTCCAGGACGTCCTACAGCTGTGACACTGTCCCTGATCAGCAAAGCCACTCCCCCACCTCTTTTACCTCCTTCCCTGTCCCTTTTGAAATATCTGAAGCCCGGAACATCCAGCAGTCACTCCTGCCCAAGTCTCTGTAATGGCCACAACATCGTAATTCCCCGTACTGATCCGTGCTCTGAGTTCATCACCCATATTCTTAACACTTCTCGCATTAAGGTAAAGACATTTCAACCCATCAAACTGACTGCGTTTATACCCTATCCACTGCCTATCCTTCCCCACAGTCTCTCTGCACATTTCATCTACCTTTACACCAACTGCTCCATCATCTGACCTATCACTCTGGTTCCTATCCCCCTGTCAACCTAGTTTAAACCCTCCCCAACAGCTCTAGCAAACCTGCCCACAAGGACGTTGGACCCTCTCGAGTTCAGGTGTAACCCGTCCCTTTTGTACAAGTCGTGCCTTCCCCAGAAGAGATCCCAGTGATCCACAAATCTGAAGCCCTGTCCCCTGCACTAACTCTTCAGACACGCATTCATCTGCCACATCTTCCTATTTTTGCCCTCACTGGTGCGTGGCACCGGCAGCAATCCAGAGAGTATCCAGAAGCTTTTTAGCTTCCTTCCTAACTCCCAATATTGCCTCTTCAGGACCTCATCCCTTTTCCTATCTATGTTCTTGGTACCAATATGCACCACGACTTCTGGCTGCTCACCCTCCTCCTTAATATATTGCAGTGTGCTACACTTTGATATGACAGTAATTAGACTGACATTGTAGCAAATTATTATTCCCTGATACTGCAGTGTTACACTGCTATTACAGTTTGTTACATTCTGATATTACAGCAAATTACATATTGATATTGCAGTGTTACACTCCAACACTGCAATGTGTTACACTCTAATACTGCAGTGTGTTACACTCCAACATTGCAGTGTGTTACACTCTAAAACTGCAGTGTGTTACACTCCAACATTGCAGTGTGTTACACTCTAATATTGCGGTGTGTTACACTCTAATACTGCAGTGTGTTACACTCCAATATTGCAGTGTGTTACACACTAATACTGCAGTGTGTTACACTTTAATACTGCAGTGTTTTACACTCCAATATTGCAGTGTGTTACACTTTAATATTGCAGTGTGTTACACTTTAATATTGTAGTGCGTTACACTCCGATATTGCAGTATTTAGACTGATATTAGAGAAATTATTCCGATATTGCAGTGTGTTCCACTCTACTCTTACAGTTTGTGACACTGATATTACAGTGTGTTAATCTTTTATATTACAGTGTGTTACACTCTGATATAGTGCATTACACTGATATTGTAGTGAATTATTCCCAGGTATTCCAGTGTGTTACACTCTGATATCATAGTGCATTACACTGTAATGGTGAGTATTCCATGATATTGCAGTGTGCTACAGTCTGATTCCTTATTGTAGTGGACCATTGGTACACTCTCATCTTGCAGTAACATTCTCATATATTAACGCCTCACTCTCTGATACTACAGAGTGTTATTCTTTGAAATTGCACTATTATTCTCTGTTATATAAGTGCATTCCCTTTGGAAATGATGGGATGAGATATTCTGATACCACAGTGTTTAACACTGTTATTACGGTGAGTTACTCTAACATTATTAGATTAACCTCAGATGTGACCCACACTACACTGATGTTACTGGTGTCACATTCTGATATTACACCTGAACTGATGGGCTGTAAAGCATCAGCTGCAATGTGACCAGACCGGGAGAGATGGGCAGATTTCCTCCTCGAAAGGATGTTACTGAATCAACACACAAAGCGCTGGAGGAACTCAGCGGGTCAGGCAGCATCTGTGGAGGGAAATGGACAGTCGATGCTGCCTAACCCAATTCCAGATGTGTGTCCTCATGTTACTGAACCATAAAACCATAAGACATAGAAGCAGAATTAGGCCATTCGGCCCATTGGGTCTGCACTGCCATTCGATCATGGCTGATTTATTTTTCCCTCTCAACCCCATTCTCCTGCCTTCTCCCCGTAACCTTTGACGCCCTTACTAATCAAGAACCTATCAACCTCTGCCTTAAACACACCCAATGACTTGGCCTCCACAGCCCTCTGTGGCAATGAATTCCACAGATTCACCACCCTCTGGCTAAAGAAATTCCTCCTCATCTCTGTTCTAAAGGGATGTCCTTCTATGCTGAGGCTGTGCCCTCTGGTCCCAGACTCTCCCACTACTGGAAACATCCCTTCCACATCCACTCTATCCAGGCCTTTCAACCAGATGGGTTCCTCAGAGTATCTGCAGTTATCAAACCCACAGACAAGTGTGGTCTGTTGCTGTCTGGTGAACCTTGCAGACACATCTTCATGCCTCCCTCTGGGCCATGATCCCACCAACCCACATCAGGCCACTGTCTCATTTCATCAGGAGATCTTCTCTCCACAGCCTCCAGCCTGGTGATGCCCCAATCTCACCCTGCCCCTTCTACCTCCTCTCCAAGATCCACCAATCTCAGTGCAACAATTGTTTCAGCCCGATCTTGCCCTACAGCATTTCTGACTGCCTTGGCTCAGTCCTGTGCCCTCTCGTCCAGACCCCTCCGCCTTACATCCACGATCCTTCTGATGTCCTCCATCATTTAAACAGTTCCTCATTCCCTGGTTCCAAGCGGATGATCCTCACCATGGATGTTCAATCACATTCCACCTCCACCCCGCACCAGGAGGGACTGAGGCCTTTCATCTCTTCCTCAAATGAAGGCCCAACCGGTTCCTCCCCACCAACACACTCATTCAACTGGGGGAACTTGCCCTGACCCTCAACTTCTCTTCAGATTCCACTCCCTTTCTCCACATTAAAGGTGTAGCCATGGGTCCAAGCTAGAACTCCATAACTCCTTGACCTTTACCATTGCCTTGGAGAGGGATAGGAGCAGATGATATGGGAAAGTATTTAATTGGAGGGCGGGAAATTGATGCTACTTGGCAGGGACTTGGGAGTGTAAATTGGGAACAGATGTTCTTGGGGAAGTGCACAGCAGAAATGTGGAGGTTGTTTAGGGAGTACTTGCATGGGGTTCTGCATAGGTTTGTCCCATTGAGGCTAAGGATGGTAGAGTAAAGGAACCGTGGTTGACAAGAGATGCAGAATACCTTGTCAAGAGGAAGAAAGAAGCTTACCTGAGGTTTAGAAAGCATGGATCAGACAGGGCTCTGGAGAGTTACAAGGTAGCCAGGAGGGAATGGATTTAGGAGAGCTAGAAGGGGGCATGAGAAGTCCTTGGCAAACAGGATCAAGGAAAACCCCAAGGCGTTCTACACGTATGTGAAGAATAGGAGGATGACCAGAGTGAGGGGAGGACTGATCAGGGATAAAAGAGGAAACACACACCTGGAGTCAGAAGAGGTAGGGGAGAGGTATTCACCAGAGAGAGAGACCTTGACGTTTGTGAGGGTGGCGTACGACAGACTGATACCCTGGGGCATGTCGACGTGAGGAAAGAGGATGTGCTGGAACTTTTGAAAAACATTAGGATAGATAGATTAAGGGTGGCACAGTAGTGTAGCGGTTAGTGTAATGCTATTACAGCGCCAGCGGCCCGGGTTCAATTCCAGTCGCTGTCTGTAAGGAGTTTGTACGTTCTCCCGTGTCTGTGTGGGGTTCTTCCGTGTGCTCTGGTATTCCCCCACATTCCAAAGGTGTACGGGTAGGTTAACATGGGTTTAAATGGGCGGCGCGGGCTCATTGGGCCAGAAGGGCCTGTTACCGTGCTGTAAATAAAGTCTTATAAAAGTTTTTTTTAAGATAAGTCATGGGGGCCAAACTGGATATATCCAAGGTTATTACGGGAAACAAGGGAAGAGATTGCTGTGCCTTTGGCGATGACCTTTGCTTCCTCACTGGCCACAGGAGTAGTGCCAGATGATTGGAGGGTGGCAAATTTTTTTCCTTTGCTCAAGGAAGGGAGTAGGGATAACCCCAGGAATTACAGGCCAGTGAGCCTTACTTCAGTGGTGGGCAAATTACTGGAGAAGATTCTTAGAGACAGGATTTATGGGCATTTGGAGAAGCATAGACTGATTAGGGGCAGTCAGCATGGCTTTGTGAGGGGCAGGTCGTGCCTCACGAGCCTGATTGAATTCTTTGAGGATGTGACAAAGCACATTGATGAAGGTAGAGCAGTGGATGTGGTGTACATGGATTTTAGTGAGACATTTGATAAGGTTCCTCATGGAAGGCTCATTCAGAAAGTCAGGAGGTATGGGATTCAGGGAAACTTGGCTGTGTGGATTCAGAACTGGCTCGCCCATAGAAGACAGAGGGTGGTTCGAGATGGAGCGTATTCTGCCTGGAGGTCGGTGACCAGTAGTGTTCCGCAGGGATCTATTCTGGGACCCCTGCTCTTTGTGATTTTTATAAATGACCTGGATGAGGATGTGGAGGGGTGGGTTAGTAAGTTTGCAGGTGACGCATAGGTTGGTGGTGTTACGGAAAAGTGTGAAGTGATACACTTTAGGAGGTCAAATTTGAAGGCAGAATACAAGGTTAATGGCAGGACTCTTAGCAGTATGGAGGTACAGAGGGATATTGGGGTCCACGCTCAAGGTTGCTGCGCAGGTTGATAGGGTTGTTAAGAAGGTGTATGGTGTATTGGCCTTCATTAGTCAGGGTATTGAGTTCCAGAGCTGCGGGGTAATGTTGCAGCTCTATAGAACTCTGGATAGACCACACTTGGAGTATTGTGTTCAGTTCTAGTCGCCTCATTATAGGAAGGATGTGGAAGCTTTAGAGAGGGTGCAGAGGATAAGATAAGATAAGGTATCTTATCTTACATTGAAACATCGAAACACACAGTGAAATGCATCTTTCTGCGTGCAGTGTTCTGGGGGCAGCCCGCAAGTGTCGCCACGCTTCCATCGCCAACATATCACGCCCACAACTTCCTAACCCCTACGTCTTTGGAATGTGGGAGGAAACCGGAGCACCCGGAGGAAACCCACGCAGACACGGGGAGAACGTACAAACTCCTTACAGGCGGGGATTGAACCCAGGTCGCTGGCGTTCTAATGGCGTTACGCTAGCCGCTGCACTGCGTGCTTCCCCTACATCTCACTCCTCTCCCAGCTCTGCTTTAAAACCTATAGCCCCTCCCCCCCTGCCTCCAGTTCTGAGGAAGGGCCGCTGACCCGAAACATGAACTGGTTTCTTTCTCCGCAGATGCTGCCCGACCGGCTGGGATCTTCCAGCATTTCTGTTTCTGCTGTAGGTTCCAGTACCTGCAGTTGTGTTTGTTTCCCTCACAGTGTCCAGTCATGTCAGAGCCGTTACTGACACCGGCTGCTTCCCTTTCACTTCAATCCCGGATTTATTCACTGACCTGAAGCAATCCCAGGTGCATTGCTGAGGTTCAGACTTCTCTCTCTCTCTGGCTGCTCATAACCAGTCCAGCACTCAGTAACCATGACCGACACCACCAGGTTGTGGTAAAACCCATCGCTGTTCTTTAATCAACTGCTGCCCTTCAGCGGACAGAATCTGCCGTCCTTACCCAACCCGTGCAGGCTATGACCCCAGACCCAGCAGGGTGGATGGCTTCAAACCAACCACGGAAATTGCCCAGCAAGCCCTCAGTTCAGGGGGCAAGTACAACGGCTGGTAAGTGCTGGCCTTGTCTGCCCTGCTGCGCTTATCGGATTATCTGCTCTGCAACACGAACAGTGTTTAAAAGCCCATGTTGTCTGACCTCCAAGTAACCTGGCTAGTGCACTACTTACCTTGTTGCACAATCAACCATCAGCTCCATCAACTCTACTCACTAAATCCCCCTTCCCCCCCTCCTCACCCCACCCCAAGGACCTCAGCAACAGGGCTTAACAGGACAGTGCAAAAGGAGCTTCACCCTGTGTCTAACCCTGGGAGTGTGTGATGGGATGGTGTGGAGGGAGCTTCACCCTGTGTCTGACCCCAGGAGTGTGTTTTGGGACAGTGCAGAGGGAGCTTCACCCTGTGTCTGACCCCAGGAGTGTGTGATGGGACGGTGCGGAGGGAGCTTCACTCCGTCCCTGACCCACACTATCCCTGCCCTGGGCCACTGAATCCCTCCATCTTGTCAGATGAGACCAGGAGGAGACCAGGTGACAGAGACTTCACTGAGCGTCAGTCCCAGGGAAGTGGAGTCAGTGAGTTGTAAAACCAGAACTGTGTCTGAGTGGAGAAGTGTCTCCAGTGATGTGGAGGGGTCACACTCCCCTCCTGCTCCCTCCTGGATCCCCACAGTCCAGGGAATGAGGTGTGGGAGTGCAGGGCTGGGGGTTAATGGGCTGGTTCTCGTGGCCCCTGCTGATTCAAACAGATTTCACAAACTGGAGGAGAGTTTCTGTTTTTATTGGATTATTTTCAACCGGGTCGTCGTACCTGAAGCTGCCGTCAGTTTGGGAACGTTCCCAACCTTCAGTCATCCATGGGACAGCTCCACCTGCAGAGCGGGCAGGGAATGGCAGGAGCGGTGCAGGGGAAGGGGTGGCTTCACTCCCACCTGTCCTCCCGTGACCCAGCAAGGACAGGTGATGCCACCTATCATCCACCTGGACACAGGAGAGGACTTTATTCCTTGGAGCGTAGGGGACTGAGGGGTGGCCTTATTGAGGTGTACAAAACCATGAGGGGCATCGATAGAGTGAATGCACTCAGTCTTTCTCCCAGGGAAGGGGAACTAAAAGCTGAAGGACATAGGTTTAAGGTGAGAGGGGAGAGGGGAGAGATTTAAAAGGGACCCAAGGGGCAACTTCACCCAGAGGGTGGTGGGTATATGGAACGAGCTGCCAGAGGACGTGGTTCAGGCAGGTGCAGTAATAACATTCAAAAGACACCTGGACAGGTGGATGGGTGGGAAATGTTCAGAGGGAAATGGGCCAAACGCAGGGAAATGGGACGAGCTTGGTGGGCACCGTGGTCAGCATGGATGAGTTGGGCCGAAGGGCCTGTTTCTGTGTTGTATGACTCTGTGACATGCATGCAGTCTGAAAAATAAATAAACTTTTCAGAGAATGCGCACATTGTCGAGCGCAGCATTCTCCCTGTGGGTTACTCTGCGTTCAGAGCCCCTGGAGGCAGAGACACTGGCCACGGGGAAAGAGGGGAATTGTTGAAGCTGCTGCATGTTGGGGTGGTTGGAGGTAAAGTTCAAACCTGCAGAAAAGGTGCAGGAGAACTGATGGCTTGTCTTTGGGATTGTTCAGCTCTGGGGCAGGATGGAGCTCAGATCCCAGCTGGTGACTTCAGTTCTCCCATGGAGTGGATGGAGGTGTTTCCTTGGAGACTGTGGTTGAAACAGGGGGAGGGGGAGAGAAAATGCCCACTTAGGATAAGATCTTTATCAGTCACATGTACATCGAAACACACAGTGAAATGCATCTTTTGCGTCGAGTGTTCTGGGGGCAGCCCGCAAGTGTCACCACGCTTCCAGCACCAACATAGCATGCCCACAACTTCCTAACCCGTACGTCTTTGGAATGTGGGAGGAAACCAGAGCACCCGGAGGAAACCCACGCAGACACGGGGAGAACGTACAAACTCCTTACAGACAGCGGCCGGAATTGAACCTGGGTCGCTGGTGTTGTAATAGCGTTGTGCTAACTGCTACACTATCATGCCGGCCCCAGGAGAATGTGAGACAGAGAGCTCCAAAATGCATACCAAAAATCTAACATAAAACTGCACATGCTGGAAATATCATGTTTTTCCCACCATAGGAGGCCATTTGGCCCAGCAAGTCCATACTGGCTCACAGAGCGATCCCATCAGTCCCATTTCCCCACCTCTCTAACAGGTATACCGCTTTGGACACTGTTGGGGGGATGGTCTCTCAGGGAACAACAGCAGCCAGATCAGTAGCGCTGCGCCTGGCTCTGTTGTACGGCAGGGTAGGTCCAGGACGAGGTGAGTGATCATGACGGGGACTCCACTGTCAGTGGGACAGATGGACCTTTCTGTGGCCGTGGGTGAGTCTCCAGGATGGTGTGTTGTCTCCCTGGTACAAGGGTCAAGGACGTCTCTGAGTGGGCACAGGACACTCCAAAGGGGGAGGGTGAGCAGCCAGAAGTCATGGTCCATATTGGTACTAACGACACAGGCAGGAAGAGAGAAGTGAGTTCCTGCAAAGTGATTTCAGGGAGCTAGGCAGAAGGTTAAAAAGCAGGACCTCTGGGGTTGTACTCTCTGGATTACTCCCTGGGGTTTTACTCGCTGGATTACTCCCTGGGATTGTATTCTGGATTACTCCCTGTGCCACGCAGTAGTGAGGACAGGATCCCTGGGATTGTACCCCCAAACATACCTTTGGTCACTGTGGCCAAAAAGTTCTATTTTAACTTCATCAGTCCACAGGACTTGTTTCTAAAATGCATCAGGCTTGTTTAGATGTTCGTTTGCAAACTTCTGATGCTGAATTTTGTGGTGAG
Organism: Pristis pectinata; assembly: GCF_009764475.1. Lineage (NCBI taxonomy): Eukaryota > Metazoa > Chordata > Chondrichthyes > Rhinopristiformes > Pristidae > Pristis > Pristis pectinata. The sequence continues at coordinate 1,533,536 of NC_067416.1, read as the reverse complement.
GACGCAGGGAAGTTTGGAGAAAAAAGGGTGCAGAATTTTATAAGAAGAACACCTCTTCAACTGTTAAGCACGGGGGTGGATCGATCATGCTTTGGGCTTGTGTTGCAGCCAGTGGCACAGGGAACATTTCACTGGTAGAGGGAAGAATGAATTCAATTAAATACCAGCAAATTCTGGAAGCAAACATCACACCGTCTATAAAAAAGGTGAAGATGAAAAGAGGGTGGCTTCTACAACAGGATAACGATCCTAAACGCAACTCAGAATGGACTACCTCAAGAGGCACAAGCTGAAGGTTTTGCCATGGCCCTCACAGTCCCCTGACCTAAACATCATCGAAAATCTGTGGATAGACCTCAAAAGAGCAGTGCATGCAAGACGGCCGAAGAATCTCACAGAACTAGAAGCCTTTTGCAAGGAAGAATGGGTGAAAATCCCCCAAACAAGAATTGAAAGACTCTTAGCTGGCTACAGAAAGCGTTTACAAGCTGTGATACTTGCCAAAGGGGGTGTTACTAAGTACTGACCATGCAGGGTGCCCAAACTTTTGCTTCGGGCCCTTTCCCTTTTTTGTTATCTTGAAGCTGTAAAAGAAGGAAATAAAAAAGTAATCTTGCTTAAAATATTAAAGAAATGTGTCATCTTTAACTTTATGCCTTTTGGAAATCAGGTCATCTTTTACTCGCTTAGCTGTTCACAGTAACAGAAATTTTGACCAAGGGTGCCCAAACTTTTGCACGCCACTGTAGATCAATGAGTTGGGTGAGAACGTTGGTGGGACAGTTGGTAAGTTTGCAGGTGACACCGACATTGGTGGTATAGTGAACAGTGCAGGTTGTCTAAGGTTACAGTAGGATGTAGATCAACTGGGAAAGTTGGAAGGGGAATGGCTGATGGAATTTAAAGAGCGAGGTCATGCATTGTGGGGCGTTGAGCCAAGGCAGGACATACACAGTGAATGGCAGGGCCCTGGGAAATGTTGTTGAACAGACTTCCCTGTAAGTGGTGACACAGGTTAACAGGGTGGTGAGGAAGGCGTACGGATTCGTCGGCAGGGCAGAACAAGGTTCCTGGGGGCAGGATGAACCGGGGGAAACACTTCCTTCCCGTGGCAGGGAGCTAATTGAAGGGCAGCACTGATCAGAATGAATTTGTCAAAGGATGATTTGGGAGTTGGGAGATCACCTTTTGCTCGGTGATGACGCGGTTTGAAGCTCGTGGCCTGAGACGGTGAGTGCTGCAGGGACTCTCCCCACAGGTACATAGCCCTAGGGAGGCTCCACACTGCAGGGAACAGAGCAGGAGCTGGGCAGAACAAGCTGCCTGGGTGGTTCTCACAGAGGGAAGGACCAGCTCACACAGGGGCAGCTCTTTTACTACTTAATGAAGCCTCTAAACAGGAACAAAGAGCAACAGAAACTTGTCATTAAGTGGGTGTAGGGAGGAGAGGAGGGAGTGAGAGTGAGGAGATGGAATGGTTACAGAAACAACCTGCTCTTCCCCAGGCAAGGAGATTCAAGCTTGAATTTTACTCTGATTCTGGAGACACGCACGTGACCAGGCTGATTGCGATGTGAAATATTCCGTCTGTTTTACTGGGGAAAAAACTCAGGTCTTAATAAACACCGTCTTAATGTGACACACAATTCATTATTCAAAAAAATGTAAATAGTTTAATAAAAATGTTCCCGTTTGAAAAATTATTCATTTTAAATAAATAATATACAGGTTTAATAACTTATGTCACACTTTGAGTTATGGGACCTTGGTTTACTAAATAATGTAATGTTCCCTATAAATTATTCATCGTTTTATGAACAACACAATTTTCTGATACATAACGCTCTGCCGATTGTTGGGCTTTATTGCTTCAATCTCAAGGTTTGTTCTTAGATTTTCTTATTAACTCCCAAACTTCTTGTTTTTTTATTTTATTTGTTGAACATGCCAGTGTATTACTGAGCAAATCTGCCATTTACAACATGCTGGTAGCTGATTGTAATATTGCTCTGTGTCATGTTCCAAGCCTGATATAGGAATCAAACAGCTTCACTGCCAAATGATTATATTTTGGGAAACGTAAAACAACAAATATCATCGGCACAAGGGGAATCACGTCCCTTTCTCTCACCCACTTTCTCCTTTCTCCCATCTCCAAAGTTTTAAAAGTGATGGAGATTTTCACTCTGCCCAGAGGGGAACGAAGACCATGAAAGGATCTCTGTTCGGTGCCCAGACCTGATCCCGGCCTGCGTGACCCGGGGAGCAAAACGTGAAGGTGCAGTTGGAAGTGTTCCTCTGCCTTTACAAATATCTCAGAGTTTTTCCCATTTGGTAGCCTCAGTATTGTACAAAGCAGGAAACTGCAGTCCAAAATCTCCTTCAGTAGATAAAGGCAGTGAAAGAAAGAAGATGTACTTGGTCTGTAGAGCGTGGTCTCGAACATGGGTACATCAGTGGGCAGGTAACTCACGGGACACACACAGGACAAGCAGGTAACTCATGGGACACACACAGGACAGGCAGGTAACTCACGGGAAACACACAGGACAGGCAGGTTACATACAGGACACACACATGACAAGCAGGTAACTCATGGGACACACACAGGACAGGCAGGTAACTCACGGGAAACACACAGGACAGGCAGGTTACATACAGGACACACACATGACAAGCAGGTAACTCATGGGACACACACAGGACAGGCAGGTAACTCACGGGAAACACACAGGACAGGCAGGTTACATACAGGACACACACATGACAAGCAGGTAACTCATGGGACACACACAGGACAGGCAGGTAACTCACGGGAAACACACAGGACAGGCAGGTTACATACAGGACACACACATGACAAGCAGGTAACTCATGGGACACACACAGGACAGGCAGGTAACTCACGGGAAACACACAGAACAGGCAGGTTACATACAGGACACACACATGACAAGCAGGTAACACACAGGACACACACAGGACAGGCAAGTTACATACAGGACACACACACGACAAGCAGGTAACTCATGGGACATGCACAGGACAGGCAGGTAACTCATGGGAAACACACAGGACAGGCAGGTTACATACAGGACACACACATGACAAGCAGGTAACACACAGGACACACACAGGACAGGCAGGTTACATACAGGACACACACACGACAAGCAGGTAACTCATGGGACATGCACAGGACAGGCAGGTTACATACAGGACACACACAGGACAAGCAGGTAACACACGGGACACACACAGGACAGGCAGGTAACACACGGGACACACACAGGACAGGCAGGTAACACATGGGACACACACAGGACAGGCAGGTAACACATGGGACACACACAGGACAGGCAGATAACACAATGGACACACACAGGACAGGCAGGTAACACATGGAACATGCACAGCACAGGCAGGTAGCTCATGGGACACACACAGGACAGGCAGGTAACACATGGGACACACACAGGACAGGCAGGTAACACATGGGACACACACAGGACAGGTAATACATAGGACAACAGAACACCAGAAAATGAATAGATTTTTTTAAAATGTGACTGTGAAATGGGCAGGGTCTCATGGTGGCACATACAGTTAATGGGTAGAGCATGGAGGTACAATAAGAGTGAATGGGGCTGGGGATCAGGCAGGGTAACAGTAGTACAGGAAGGGTTAATGGGGCTGGGGGTCAGGCAGGGTAACAGTGACACAGGAAGGGTTAATGGGGCTGGAGATCAGGCAGGGTGTGGTACAGGAAGGGTTAATGGGGCTGTGGATCGGGCAGGTAACAGTGGTACAGGAAGGGTTAATGGGGCTGGGGTTAGGACAGGATGAGTGGTGTAGGAAGGGTTAATGGGTCAGTGGATCAGGCAGGGTAACAGTGGTGTAGGAAGGGTTAATGGGGCTGGGGATTGGGCAGGGTAACAGTGGTGTAGGAAGGGTTAATGGGGCTGGGGTTCGGGCAGTGTCTGCACATTATCTGCCAGCGTTACTGTGCTGATGGCAGCCAGGTCACTGATAAGCTCTGGTGCCGACGGCTTGGCTTCCTGCTCCCCTCACCAGCAACAGCGGAGAGTGTTGCTGATTGTCAGCCGGTGATCAGTGCCAGTGCAGCCCACACTGCAGGAGAGGCCCCAGACACTAACTGTACAGACACCGTCAGGCCAGAACCTAACAGGCCAGACAATCCCAGCCCTTCCTTCCAACTGCCTCATCGCAGTGGTGTGAAGTTGCAGCTGAGTCCCAGAAAAGTATTCGCTTCCGACTCGCACCATGATGATTGATCCTCACACCAGCCTCCTGTGAACTAGTTCGCTGTCCTGTAGGGAAGCTGTCAGCAGCACAATCCCTGTCAACAAGAGTGTCCGTGGGCTGTGGGGGTTTCCATTGATGGGGAGAGGTGGTGATGGGGGAGAGTGTCTGTGGGCAGTGGGAGGGAATTCAGTGGGTGGGGAGAGTCTGTGAATGGGAGGGTGGGTGATGGGAGAGAGTGGGTGATGGGGGAGTTGGTGATGGGGGAGTCGGTGATGGGGGAGTTGGTGATGGGGGAGTCGGTGATGGGGGAGTTGGTGATGGGGGAGTTGGTGATGGGGGAGTCGGTGACTGGGGAGAGCGGGTGATGGGGGAGCTGGTGATGAGGGAGTCGCTGATGAGGGAGTTGGTGATGGGGGAGTCGGTGATGGGGGAGAGTGGGTGATGGGGGGGAGTTGGTGATGGGGGAGTCGGTGATGGGGGAGTCGGTGATTAGGGAGAGCGGGTGATGGGGGCGAGTGGGTGAGGGATTCCTAATCATGCTCCCACTAGCTTGCTAGAAGGTCAAAACTCCCATTCCTCTTTGATATTTGCCTTCCAGGTTCTGCGCACGTGGGAGACCACGTCACCCCGTGCTAAAGGTTCAGCAGCCTGAAACTCTCCACAGATGCTGCCTGGCACACTATTTCCAGCTTTTCCTGAACCCTGAGATACTGAGGTTTATCCTCAGTGACATTCCACTATCGGGAGACGAACTACAGACAGCCAGACCGAGTGACGTTCCACCGTCAGGAGGAGACCTACAGACAGCCAGTCTGAGTGACAGTCCAGCTGTTAGTGGCTGTCACATCAGCTGGAGGCTGGAACCAGCAAATGTATTCAGTCCTGATGTGGGGTTTCGACCCGAAGCATCGACAGTTCCTTTCCTCCCACAGATGCTGCTCGACCCGCTGAGGTCCTCCAGCAGGTTGTTTATTGCTCATGTATTCAGTCTCCTGTGCTAGTGGTGACAACAGCAGCCCATTAATGTACCCACACAGCCTTGGGATGTGGAAGGAAACCAGGGCACAGGGGATGCCCACGCAATCACAGGGAGAACGCGTAAACCGTCAGTGACAGAGGTAGGGTCCTGGGATGACAGATCTAGAGTGACCGCACTGGTGAATTCTGCAACAACTGACAATGTGCGGGCCAGTATATTAGATTTTCAACAAAAATTGGTAGCCAGAAGATGGAATGAGAGAGCAATAAAATGAAAGAATGATAGACTGATAGACAGAGTGGCAGAATGATTGAACGAACAGAGTAAAGAGGTTCTAGTCTGAGGATAGCACGAGGCTATAGAGGTGGAATTATTAAACAGAATGCGGTAATGGTTGAATATTACAATGGGGGGGTCCTGTCGGACTGTAAAATGATGAAAGAACAGAATGACTAAATGATCTAATGGTGTGAATGATGGGGCGATGGAACATCCCATGCTTCAGTGGTTGAATTATGGAGGTGGAAGAGAGAAACATGAAATGAAGGAATTGACCTGATAGAACAATGACAGGACAATAACAGTGAATGGCAGAATACAGGATGTTCTATTTCACTCAGAACAGATCAGTGTCACTGGCAAGGCTGACGTTAATTATCACAGAATCACAGTATGGTTACTGCAGAGAAACAGTCCATTTGGCCCAGCAAGTCCATGCTGGTTCCTAGTAGGAGAATTCCATCAGTCCCGGCTCTTTCCCAGTATCCCTGCCAATGATTCTCTTCCAATGCTCTTTGGAAGCCTCTGATTGACTCTCTTTCCGTCCTCACTACAAGTCCCGAACGTCACCATCTTCTGGTTTCCATTTTGTCAACTCCTGTTTCAGAAGGTGGGGGTGAGCCACCTTCTTGAACTGCTGCAGTTCTTCTGGTGAAGGTCTGTGCTCCCACGGTGCAGGGAGAGGGAGCTCCAGGGTTTAGACCCAGTGACAATGAAGGAACGGGGATATTTTTCCAAGTTAGCTTGGTGTGGGACTTGGAGGGTAATCTGCAGGTGGTGGTGTTCCATGCACCTGCTGCCCTTGTCCTTCATGGATTTGGGAGGTGCTGTTGGAGTAGCCTGTGTGAGTAACTGCAGTGTGTTTGGTAGGTGGCCACTGTGCGCTGATAGTGGAGGGAGGGTGCTTAGGGTGGTTCATGAGGTGTCAGATAAATGCACTGCTTTGTCCTGGATGGTGTCGAGCTTCTCAAGGGTTGTTGAAGCTGCACTCACAGCGGCAAGTGGAGAGTATTCCATGACATTCCTGACTTCTGATTGTAGATGTTGGGAAAGCCTTGCTGTGTCAAGGGGTGGGTCACTTGCTGCAGGATCATCCACCTCTGAAGGCTCTTGTAGCCAGTGTAATTTTTTGCTGGTCCTTTGTGCCTTTGGTTAACAATGATCCACGGGATTTGACAGTAGGCGACTCTACAGTAGGTAGACTTTCTCCTGTTGACATTTCTGTGGCATGAATGTTACTTGCCACTTATCAGCCCATGTATGAAAGCTGTCTGGGTTTTGCTGCATATTGTGAATGGAACTGAACACTGTGCAATCATCAGTGAACATCCATCCCCACATCTGACATTCTGATGGACGGAAGGCCATTGATGATGCAGCTGAGGATGGTTGGGCCCAGGACACTGCCCTGAGGAACTCCTGCAGGATGTCCTGGTCTGGGATAAACTCCAACAGCCATGATCATCTTCCATCATGTGACGTGTGACTCCACCACTGGAGTATTTGCCCTTCAATGCCCATTGACTTTGGTTTTACTGGGACTTCTTGATGCCACATTCCAACAAATGCTGCCTCAATGTCGAGAGCAGTCACTCACTCACCTCTGGAGTTCAGCTCTCTGGTCCACGTTTGGACCAAGGCCATGATGAGGTCGGGAGCAGAGTGGTCCTGGTGAAACCCAGACTGTTGGAGAATGATTGAAGGTCAGGATGATGGAAGGATGGTTAAGTGGTGTCGCAGCAACAACCTCGCACCGGGAGAACACGCACCAGTCCTCACTGAGGGGTCAGCGGTGGAAAGGATGAGCATCTTCAAGTTCCTGGGTGTTCAGCACAACATTGCGGGTCGAAGGGCCTGTTCTTGTGCTGTACTGTTCTATGTCCTATCTCCAAGGATCCGTCCTTGGCCCAACATTGATGCAATCACAAAGAAGGCACAGCAGCAGCTCTGCTTCATCTGTATGTCATAAAAGGCTCTTGCAAATTTCTCCAAATGTACAGTGGAGAGCATTCTGACTGGTTACATCACTGCCTGGTACGGAGGCTCCAATGTGCAGGATCGAAAGAGGCTGCAGAGGGTTGTAGACTCAGCCAGCTCCATCACGGGCACAACCCTCCCCACCATCAAGGATATCTTCAAGAGGCGGTGCCTCAAGAAGGCGGCATCCATCACTAAGGACCCTCACCACCCGGGACATGCCCTCTTCATGTTACTATCATTGGGGAGCAGGTACAGGAGCCTGAAGACCCACAGTCAACCTTTCAGGAACAGCTTCTTCCTCTCCGTCATCATATCTCTGAACAGTCCAGAAACGTTACCTCATTATTCCTTTTTTGCCCTATTTATTTATATTGTAATTTATAATAATTCTGTGTCTTGCACTGTACCTGCTGCCGCAAAACAACAAGTCTCATGTCATATAATTCAGTGATAATAAACCCGATTCTGATTCGGATTCGGATGCGCCCCTGGGTCTGTGAACCATCGATAATGGGAACACGTCCCTCTCTCTTCCCTCTCTAAACCTCTCATGATCCTCTCAGTTCTTTCCACAACCTTCTCCCAACTAAGGTGCTGTCTGAAATGCCTCACATCCAGCACCATTCTGGTGAACCTTTCCTGCAGCCCTTGTAGGACCTTCACATTCTTCCTGTACTGAGGTGACCAGAACTGGACATAGTTGCCCGTGTAGTCATACAGTCCCACAGTATGGAAGTAAGCCCTTCGGCCCAACTCATTGATGCCAACTAGCTTGTCTACTTGAGCTCGTCCCACTTGCCCGCACTTTGCCCATATCCCTCCATCCATGTAGCTGTCCAGTTAAACAATGTAATTGTACCCGCCTCCACCACTTCCTCTGGCACCTGAAATGGAACCCGTGTTCAGCAGAACATTGGCCCCTCTTCACCACTACCACGGCATCACCTGCATCTGACTGAGAGGACAGGGAGCACTTGGTTTCAAGTCTCATCCAAAGGACAGCATTGTTGGCAGTGCGGCACTGTCTCAGTACCATCCCTCCTGCAGTGTGACCCTCCCTCAGTACTGCCCCTTTTTTTTTAATAATAACGTTTATTCGCTAAAAGCACTACAAAAGGACAACCAGTGTCAATACACTACATCTAATACAGAAAAGAAGAAACTACGCAAAGACAGAACTACAGTAGATAATGCAAACTAATACTAACAGAACACACAGGCAACACTACACCCTCTCACGCAACACTTCAAATATGAATTGAGTTCGTACTACCCACGACACATGTGATCCCCTGAGGGGCCCACCGAGCGCGGAACTCGGCCAGGGCGTCCGTGGAGACAGCATGTTCCCATTCCAAAGACACCCGTGCGTGCACATAAGCACGGAAGACGGGCAGGCAGGCCAACCTGCCGGAACCCTCGGCCGTCCGCCGCCACGTCCCGTGGATGGCCACCTTGGCCAGGCCCAGCAGGAGACCCACCAGGAGATCCTCCGCATGCCCCTCCCCGCGCCGCACCGGGTGCCCATAAACCAACAGCTCAGTACTGCCCCTCCAGCAGTGTGACCCTCCCACAGCACCACCCCTCCCTCAGTACTGGATAGAGACTATTGGTCTGATTGCATGCTCAGGTCGCTGGATTTGGACAATGTTCCCTGAACTGCCGGCCAACACCTGTCAAATTCAGCAGAATGGGAATCTGATGGAGAGAGGCAGAGAGGGGAGGATGGAGAGAGGTAGAGGGAGAGAGGTAGAGAGAGGATGGAGAGAGGCAGAGGGAGGATGGAGAGAGGTAGAGAGGGGAGGATGGAGAGAGATAGAGGGAGAGAGGTAGAGAGAGGATGGAGAGAGGCAGAGGGAGGATGGAGAGAGGCAGAGGGAGGATGGAGAGGTAGAGAGGGGAGGATGGAGAGAGGCAGAGGGAGGATGGAGAGAGGTAGAGAGGGGAGGATGGAGAGAGGCAGAGGGGAGGATGGAGAGAGGCAGAGGGAGGATGGAGAGAGGTAGAGGGATGGAGAGAGGAAGAGGGAGGATGGAGAGAGGTAGAGAGAGGAGGATGAGAGAGAGGAGGATGGAGAGGGGGTGTGAGAGAGAGGATGTGAGGGGAAGAGCCTCCTGAGTCAGCCTTCACACCATTTCCTGCAGCCTACTGTCTGTGTGAATGTGACATTACTCAGTGTACCTCCTCCCCCAACCCCCCACCCCCCCAAGGCCCTCTGACCCTCCAGTTTGGGAAGTGGAGGGGTTCATGGTGCCTTTCTGGAAACATCTGAAGTACAAACCAGATCCAAGTGTCTGGTGTTCACAGCGGGGTGGGTCTCTCCCCCCTTTCGCTCTCGTTTCTGCTACAGACTTTGTTGGCCCAGCATGGTGGAGCAGAGGCTTCGAACCCAATCTCAGGCTCCCCTGACCTGCCCGACCCACCTCACTCCACATTTCTCCTCAGATTCAGACAATCTGCACCCCCCCACCATCCCACCATTTCCTGCCCCATCCTCTCCTGATGCTTCAGTCGACGATGAGGGCAACAGCTCCCAGGCCACCCTGAGAAGCCACCATCCAGGCTCCCAGGAGGGAGGGCTCACTGGTGATGATCTCAGCTGGATGGCCGCACTTTGGTTTTATAGAATCATGGAGTCATACAGCACAGAAACAGGCCCTTCAGCCCAACTCATCCATATCGACCAAGATGTCCATCTGAGCTAGTCCCATTTGCCCGCGTTTGGCCCATTTCCCTCTAAACCTTTCCTATCCATCTACCTGTCCAAGTGTCTGTCAAACATTGTAACTGTACCCACCTCTACCACTACTTCTGGCAGCTCGTTCCACACACCCACTACCCTTTGGGTGAAAAACCTGCCCTTTGAGTCACCTTTAAATCTTTCCCCTCTCACCTTAAACCTGTGCCCTGTGGTTGAACCAGAGAAGGATCTCACCCCCACTGAACCCACTTTGTTCTCTACCTTCAAGCTCTCATTTTCTCTTCCCTTCCATCACTACTCTCTCCCCCCTCCAATCCCCCCTCCCTCTCTCTCTCTTTCTCTCTATGCCTCTCCCACATATCTCCCCCTCCCCCTCCAACCCCTCATTGTCCATCCAATATCTCACAATAATGAGGGAGGAGAAGAGATAGGATGGAGGGCTGAGAGAGAAAGAGGGAAGAGAGAGGGGCAGAGGGGGGGGGCAGAGGGGGGGCAGAGAGAGGGGGAGAGAGGGAAAGGACTAATGGAGGAATGAAAGCAGAAAGGAACTTTTTTCCTCCTGCCTCAGGCTGGGCAGCAACAATCTCACGCCCGGGTACTGTGTAACGTTGTGATCCAGGCAAGAAGAGAGAGCAGAATTACAGCAGCTATTGTAAGGCCATCCCCGTGGGGACAGTGAGGCACGATCAGGGTGCCTGGAGCCAGCAGAGAGGGAGAGCAGGAGGAGAAGGGGAAAGGAAATTAGAGAGGGATTAAAACTAAGAAGATAGGAGTGGATGGAGGGATGGGATGGGAGGCTGTGATGAAGAAGTGGACAGGGGGAAGGATGGTGCTAAGAAGGGTAAGAGAGAGAAAAAGGGAGGGGGCCAAAGGGAGATAGGATGTAATTGGTGGGAGTGAGACAGACAGGAGGAAATGGGCTGGAGCTGATGGAAATAAAGCAGACAGCATCTGAATCCCCAGCCAGTAGTGCTTGTGTTCCAGTAACTTCACCAAACACATTCCCACAAATACTCCCACTAGGTGTATCTGAGCCAGACTGAACTTCCTCACCTTCAGAGGACCCCAGCGCACAGCAGGAGACCCTTCAGCCCATCAAGCCTGTGCCAGCAACCAATGGGGTTTGTTCCTGAAGTTGAGATCAGCAAGATCCCTGCCACCTGAGCCTTGAGGTAAAGCTCATCCCTGCGCAGAGACCAGACATTCAGATGAAAGGTCAGGGTGAATTGGGAGCTGGACCCCAGTGTCTGACCTGTCAGGGTATGTCCATGCCCATCAGCGCTGCCCAGTGTCGATCAGTGTGCAGAGCCAATGGGAGCAAGTTTGGTATAAACAGAGGGCCTACTTCAGAGGGAAGAGTTAACTGCTCAAGGTGGGACTGGAGTCACACGTAGACCCAGAGGGAGTAAGAGTTACAAGTGTCTGTCCACAAAATAATCCCACACCTTTGCGATAACTTTAGTGAGACCAGATTTTTGAGATCAACCAGATCCCTGCCACCTGAGCCTTGAAGTAAATGTCTACAGGAGGACATTCAGCCCATTAACTCTCTGTTGTCTCCTAGCAGATAAATCCCATCAGTCCCATTCTCCCGCTCTCCCTGTGGCTCTGGCTCCAGGGCCGAGCCAGTTCCCATCTGAAGGTCCTCATTGACTCTGATCCACCCCACTCCAGGCAGGGACCTCCTGACCACTGCTGCTCCCTGTGGAAAAAGTCTTGCTCCTATCCTTTTGCCCAAATCATTAAGCCTCTGGTCACTGGTCCTTGGGAACAGCTTCCCTATCTCCCCCCCGCTCCCCCTTCTCTAAGCCTATCATGATCTTGTCCTTGTTCAAATCTCTTCCCAGCTTTCTCTACTGCAGGGAGAACAACCCCAGCTTCTCCAGTCTAAACCTGGAGCTGAACCCTCATCGCTGGAACTGTTCCTGAAAATCACCTCCTCACATCCTTCCAACTATTACATCGGAACTCCTTTCTCTGGATCAATGACCCAGTTCTCCGAAAAAATTCACACAAACATTCCCACAAAGTGGATCCGATCCGCACTGAGCTTCCTCACCTTCCATTTATGGTCCACAATCCCTGTGTTTTATCAACCATGTCACAACATGCCAACATACAGGTGGAGGTGGCTGAGAGCTTCAAGTTCCTGGGTGTGCATATCACCAACCACTTGTCCTGGTCCAGCCACATAGATGCTATGGCCAAGAAAGCACCCCAGAACCTCCACCTCCTCAGAAGACAAAGGGAATTCAGTGCGTCCCCAATGACCCTCACCAATTTTTATCGATGCACCATAGAAAGCATCGTATCTGGATGTGTCACAGATCGGTTCGGCAACTGCTCTGCCAAAGACCACAAGAAACTGAAGAGAGTTGTGAACACAGCCCAGTCCATCACACAAAGCATCCTCCCCTCCCTTGACTCCTCTACACTTCCCGCTGCCTTAAGAAAGCAGCCAACATAATCAAGGACCCCTCCCACCCCAGACATTCTCCCTTCTCCCCCCTCCTGTTGGGCAGAAAATACAAAAGCTTGAGAACATGCACCACCAGGCTCAAGGACAGCTTCTATCCCGCTGTTATCAGACTCCTGAACAGACCTCACATGCACCTCGTTGTGGCCCTTGCACCTTATTGTCTGCCTGCACTGCACTTTCTCTGTAGCTGGGACACTACATTCTGCATTCTGTTGTATTTTTCCTTTTGTACTACCTCAATGTATGAAATGATCTGTCTGGATGGTGCGCAAACAAAAGCATTTCACTGTATCTCAGTACGTGTGACAGTAATTAACCACTTGTCAATTACCCTGCCACTTTCAATGTTTGTCCTTTCTGTTCCTGCTCACCCTCTAGAGCTCTGTTCTCACTCTTTACTCTTTCTGCTCAAACTTCTCTGGATTAGAATTCACTTCTCTGTCCAGTCAGCTGACCCACCTCTGCCCTCTTGCAGTCTTCTCACGTGATGAACAATCTAGGTCTTGCCAGGCTCCCAGAAAACAGTTGGTGCTAAACCTCCTCCATGGGTTGCGCGGAGCCTCAGCTAACGGCAAAGCTGACGCAGATACGGAAAGGGCTTCAGGAGGGGAGTTGGGACTCCGACCTCTGCCCCTCCCCTTTTTTATTGTTTCTTTTTCCATTATCCCATCAGCCCCCATCACCCCAGGTCTTTCCCCTCCCCTGCCCATCACCCGCACACTCGTCCCACAGGTTCCCCTCCTCTATCCCATGGTCCACTGTCCTCTCCTATCAGATTCCTTCATCTTCAGCTCTTTGTCACTTCCATCTATCACCTCCCAGCTTCTGACATCCTTCCCACTCTCCCCCCCCCCACCTGCCTATCACCCCCTCACCTGGATCCACCTATCACCAGCCAGCTCTTGCCCCCCCTTCCCTTTACCTCTTTATACCTGCTCTCTCCCCTCTTTCTTTCCAGTCCTGATGAAGGGTCTCGACCCGAAACATTGACTGTCCATTTCCCTCCACAGATGCTGCCTGACCCGCTGAGCTCCTCCAGCATTTTGTGTGTTGCTCCAGATTTCCAGCATCTGCAGCATCTCTTGTGTCTCCCCACAATAGACCTTGTTCCATGTGACGTGGAGCCGTGGAGAATAAAGTCCCACAGCCACTGTTGTAAATGAGATCCTATGAATTCTCTCAGATGTCTGTGGCTAATATTAACCCTTCAATTAACAAAGCCAAAACAATTTGTTTTGCTTTCTCTGTCTGTATTGTAACTGGCCAGCTATGCTGTAGGTCATCCATCTGTAATATTTCCTGCTCCACAGATGCTGCCTGACCAGCTGAGCATTTCCTACAGATCTGCATTTCACAGCTTTTACATATTCTTTTAATTATGCTCCTCCATCTCTCTCTCTCCTCTCACATACACTAACACTAAATCTCTCTCTCTCTCCTCTCTCTCGTTCTCTGCCTCTGTAAACTCCCTCCTCAATCACATGGGGTCATCAGCAGCTTATCCCCACAGCAATCCTGTCCTCACCCTTTGAGAGATATTCCCTTTGTCCTATCAACCCCTCCCCACCATCGCTGCAACTTTAACTTGTTTTATTTCTTTCCCAAGGATCTACAGCCTGAAATGTTAACTGTTTTTCTTTCCCCAGATGCTGCCTGACCTGCTGAGTGTTTCAAGCACTTTCTGTTTTTACCATGGTAGGTTATTGGGGTTGGTTGTGCAGTAAAATGGCGAATTACTGCATTGGTGCTTAGAGACCTGGGGTCATTGATCTGGAGACAAGAGTTCAAGTCCCTTTATCTCAGGAGGGATCTCCTTTCTTTGGGGAAGGTTCGCTGGGTTGAAGGGGACATTCTATGGGGAAAGGCTGGGCCATTACTGGAGCATAAGGTGTGACCTCACTGAAACTGGCAGCAAGGGTGGCTGGCGGCTGACGGGTGGATACACAGGTTCCACACCCCCACAACCTGGGCAATGCCTTGAGTTCGGCCACTTCAGGTGGGAGTGAAGCAAATTTCTTCAGTGGGAGGGAAGTGAATTCTCTCCCTCCCTTCCCTGGCTGTGAGGCAGAGTCACTGGGTGTGCTTAAGATGGAGATTTCTGATTTATGGGGGAGTCATAGAGTTGTACAGCATGGAAACAGGCCCTTCAGCCCAACTCATCCATACTGACCAATTTGTCCTCCTAAGCCAGTCCCATTTGCCCGCACTTGGCCAGTATGCCTCTAAATGTTTCCCATCTGTGGACCTGTCTGAGTGCCTTTTAAATGTGGTCAATGTACCTACCTCAGCCACTTCCTCTGGCAGCTCCTTCCATACAGCCACCACCTTCTGGGTGCAGAAGTTGCCCCTCAGGTCCCCTTTAAATCTCTCCCCTCTCACTTTAAACCTGAGCCCTCTGGTTTTGGACTAGCTGTGGAGTGGAGGGAAACAGGCGGGAGAGTGGAGCTGAGGCCAAGTGTGTCCGCAGGCGGTGGGACTGGGAGCTCCCTGACAGCGGGGCGGGTGCTGGTGGGGCTGCAGTGGCCGTGCGGGATTCGGGAGCCGTACGGATCCGGTCACAGTGCGGGATCCGCTAGCGGTGCGGGATCCGGTGCGGCTGCGGATTCCGCTGGCGGTACGGATCCGGTAACGGTGCGCGATTCGGGTAACGGTGCGGGATCCGCTAGCGGCGCGGGATCCGGTGCGGCTGCGGATTCCGCTGGCGGTACGGATCCGGTAACGGTGCGCGATTCGGGTAACAGTGCGGGATCCGCTTGCGGTGCAGGATCCGGTGCGGCTGCGGATTCCGCTGGCGGTACGGATCCGGTAACGGTGCGGGATCCGCTAGCGGCGCGGGATCCGGTGCGGCTGCGGATTCCGCTGGCAGTACGGATCCGCGGTAGCGGGCGGGGAGTCGGGGTCGGTTCCGGGACTGCGGAGCGCAGACTGCCCGCTCCCGCACCGTGTGAACGGGGCGCTGGCGCCTGTTCACTCCGCCCTGTTGTGTCTTCATCTGTCAGGTGCCGCTGACAGTCAGATCTCTCTCCCGGCCGAGGAGGGGAGCAGTAATTAACCTGCGAACGGGGCCGCCCGGGGCGCACATCCAGCGCTGACATCCTTTATTGCTTCAGCGGCCCGGAGTCAACCCCTGACGGATCTGTGTCAGCTCCCGGCCACCTGCAACCTCCCGGCAGTCGCCCTCCCCCACCGGCCAGTCCCCCGGGGCTGCAGGGGTCGGCAGGGGACCCGCCGGGATCTGGGACTGTGGCGGCAGATCCAACACGAGCTTCCCAAAGTTGGATTGGAGGCAGGCTGGAAGGGGTGAGATGTGGGACGGCTCGCACGGTTCGATGGGCCGGAAATCCTCTGCCAGAGCTGTGGGATTCTGTGAGGCAAGGCCAAGTT
This sequence comes from Pristis pectinata, assembly GCF_009764475.1. Taxonomy (NCBI): domain Eukaryota; kingdom Metazoa; phylum Chordata; class Chondrichthyes; order Rhinopristiformes; family Pristidae; genus Pristis; species Pristis pectinata. The sequence goes on along the minus strand of NC_067416.1, from coordinate 1,517,468 downwards.
GTCTCGTCCTGTGCCCTGTCCCCGTATCATCTCCACTCCCGGCTCCCGGTTCCCAACCCTGACCTCTCAACATCTCCTTGGTCAGACGCTTGGTCATTGCCTGTTTGTGGGATCTTACTGTGCGCATTGCTCAGGCTTTGCTCGGACCAGTGACACTGAGCAGACGGGGAGGTCCTGTGCTGGGAGTCCCGGGGGGTCGGGAGGTGGGTAAACTGGGGGTGGGGTGGTCAGACTATCCCCCTGAGTTTGGAACCTCCCCAGAGTGCAGAGTGGGCAAGAATTCATCTCAGTCTGGGTCCTGGATGTCCAGCTGTCACCATGGAAACAGTGGTTCCCCCCACCCCCCGAGCGTCACTGGAGGGACCCCTCAGCCCGATGGGGAGGAGGTGGGGGTGATCCCCACCCTGTGTCGCCAACACCAACCCACCCACCCACCCATCGACACACACCCCGAGACACTGACACCTGACACTGATCCACAGACACTGATCCCAGACACTGACCCCCCTCCCCACACTGCAGGTGCGACCAGGGTTACAGGGCAGTGGTTCCTCTTGAAATGAGATTTGAGCAGTGTCGATGCTTTCAGCAGGGACACGGAATCTAAAAGCAAAGTACAGCAGGTGTAGGAGACCTGAAATAAACATTGTTTGAATTCACCAGACCGCCAGCTAACAACCTGACCTGGAGTCACGTCCCTGACTCTGAAGCCTCACTGCAATAGGACTGGAACACAGCAAACACCAGCCTACAACTGGATCACCTGTGGTCTAGGAGTGTACACCTGTGCACAGGGCAGTGTGTCAAATAGGCTCAGTGCATTTGGAGTGGTTGGACACCTGCTCTGTGGATCCGTGCACCCTGCACACCTGGTCTGTGGACACCTGCTCCATGGACACTTGCTCCGTGGACACCTGCTCCCCAGACACCTGCTCCCCAGACACCTGCTCTGTGGATTCGTGCACCCTGCACACTTGCTCCATGGAACCTGCTGTCTGGACACCTGCTCCATGGACACTTTCTCCCTGGACACCTTCTCCCTGGACACCTGCTCCGTTGACACCTGCTCCCTGGATTCATGAACCCTGGACACCTGCTCCGTGGATCCATGCTCCCTGCACTCCTGTCCCTGAACTGCTCCCTAGGCTCCTCTCCTGGCTTCCTGCCCAGGTGTCCAGGGAGAATGTCTCTCTAATTCCAGTGGACAGACGAGACACCACAGTTTCTGTTGAGATGAGCTGAATAACGGCCACAGCCCAGTGCTTTCATCTGCAGACACAGAGACTGCAGGTGCCGGAATCTGGACTAACACACAACCTGCTGGAGGAACTCAGTGGGTCGAGCAGCATCTGCGGGGGGGAAGGGGAGGAAAGGGATTGTCAACCCTGATTTAAGGAAACCCTGCATTAACCCAAAACATTGACAATTCCTCTCCCCCCACAGATGCCGCTCGACCCACTGAGTTCCTCCAGCAGATTGTCTGTTGTTTTCATCTCCATTCTGTTGCATTTTCCTGTAAGTGATCTCCTCCTGACACTTGTTTTAAATTTCTTTCCACCGATTCCCACTGACTCCCAGTGATTCCCATTGATTCCCACTGACTCCCACTGACTCCCAGTAATTGCCACTGCCTCCCATTAATTCCTAGATTCCCACTGTCCCATTAATTCCTGCTGATTCCCATTAATTCCCATTGATTCCCACTGATTCCCAGTGACCCAGTGATCCCCACTGATTCCCACCAATTCCCACCGATTCCCATTGATTCCCGATTTCCATTGATTCCCACTGATTCCCACTGATTCCTACCAATTCTCATTGATTCCCACAATTCCCACTGATTCCCACCAATTACTGATTCCCATTGATTCCCACGGATTCCCACAGATTCCCACCAATTCCCATTGATTCCCACTGCTCACCATAAAGCAGCAATTGGCCAGTAATTCACATGATCCTTCACTGGACCTGACTGGTTGGGTTGGGCTTTTGTATCCTAATGCTTTTAGTAGCTCCAACGCTGCTTCTTTCTTAACCTCAACATGCTCCAACACATTCACCTGTTTTACACTGAACTCACATTTCTCTAAGTCTCTCTCCCTGGTGAACACCGATGTAAAATATTCATTCAGCACCTCCCCTACCTCCTTCCCCTCCAGACACATTTTCCTCCCTTATCCCTGAGCGGTCCTACCCTCATCCTAGTCATCCTCCTCTTCCTCACATGTGTAGAATGCCTTGGAGTTTTCCTTAACCCTACTTACCAAGGCCTTCTCATGTCCCCTTCTAGCTCTCCTAAGTCCCTTCTTAAGCTCCTCCTCGGCAACCTTATAACTCTCAACACCCCTGACTGATTTTTGCTTCCTAAACCTTAAGTATGCTTCCTTTTTCCTCTTGACTGAACCTTCCACCTGTCTTGTTAACCGTGGTTCCTTCACCCTACCACCCCTTCCTTGTCTAACCGGGATAAACCTATCTAGAACCCTATGGAACTGGTCCCCGAACAACTTCCATATTTCTGTGGTGCATTTACCAGAGAACATCTGTTCCCAATTTACACACCCAAGTTCTTGCCTAATACCTTCGTATTTTGCCCTCCCCCAGTTGAATACTTTCCCATATTGTCTGCTCCTATCCCTGTCCATGGCTATGCTAAAGGTCAGGGAGTTGTGGTCACTATCTCCAAAATGCTCGCCCACTGAGAGGTCTGTCACCTGACCAGGTTCATTGCCTAGTGCCAGATCCAGTATGGCCTCTGCTCTAGTCGGCCTGTCTACATACCGTGTCAGGAATCCTTCCTGGACACACCTGACAAATTCTGCCCCATCTAAACCTTTTGCACTAAGGAGGTGCCAATCAATATTAGGGAAGGTGAAGTCTCCCATGACAGCAACCCTGTTACTTTAGCACCTTTCCAAAATCTGCCTCCTGATCTGTTCCTCAGTGTCCTGTTGGCTATTTGGGGGCCTATAGAATATTCCCAATAGAGTGATGGCTCCCTTCCTGTTTCTGACTTCCACCCACACTGGCAATAGATGATCCCTCTATGATGTCCTCCCTTCCAACAGCTGTGATACTGTCCCTGATCAGCAATGCCACTCCCCCACCCCTTCTACTTCCTACCCTATCCCTTTTAAAATATCTAAACCCCGGAACCTCAAGCAGCCACTCCTGCCTTTGCAACAGCCAAGTCTCTGTAATGGCCACAATATCGTAGTTCCATGTACAGATCCATGCTCTGAGTTCATCAGCCTTATCTTTAATACTTCTCACATTAAACACATTTCAACCCATCTAACTGACTTTATTTATGCCCCGTCCCTGCCTATCCTTCCTCACCTTGTCTGTACACATCGCATCTACTTCTACACCAACTGATCCATCTTCTAATCTGACACTCTGGTTCCCATCCCACTGGAAACCTAATTTAAACCCTCCCCAACAGCTCCAGCAAACCTGCCCGCAAGGATATTGGTCCCATTGGTCCCTCTCGAGGTGTAACCCATCCCTTTTATACAGGTCCCACCTTTCCCAGAAGAGATCCCAATGATCCACAAATCTGAACCCCTGCCCCATACACCAACTCTTCAGCCACTCAGTAGTCCACCGTATCTTCCTATTCCTTCCCTCCCTGGCACGTGGCACAGGCAGAAATCCAGAGATTACTACCCTTGAGGCCCTGCTTTTTAGCTTCTTTCCTAACTCCCAAATCTTGTTCTTCAGCACCTCATCCCTTATCTTACCTATGTCATTGGTACCAATGTGCACCATGACTTCTGGCTGCTCCCCTCCCCCTTAAGAATGCTGTGCACTCGATCCGAGACGTCCCTGACCCTGGCACCTGGGAGGCAACATACCATCCAGGAGTCTCATTCTTGTCCACAGAATCTCCTGCCTGTTCCCCTAACCAACGAATCTCCTATCACAATCGAACTCCTCTTCCCCTCCCCCCAACTTTCCTTCTGAGCCATGGAGCCAAACTCTGCACCAGAAACCCGGCTGCTGTGGCTCTCCACTGGTGACTCATCCCCCCAACAGCATCCAAAACAATATACTTGTTATCCAGGGAAATGGTCACCGGGTATCCTGTACCGACTGCCTATTTCTTTTCCCTTCTCTAACGGTCACCCAACTACCTTCATCCCGGACCCGAGATGTAACTGCCTCCTGGTAACCCCTGTCTATCGTCTCCTCAGCTTCCCGAATGATCTGGAGTTCATCCAGCTGCAGCTCCAGCTCCTGAACGCTGTCTGTAAGGAGCTGCAGCTGGACGCACTTCCTGCAGGTGTGGTCAGCAGGGACACTGGAGGTCTCCCTGATTTCCCACATCCTACAGGAGGAGCAGATTCCTGCCCTGACTGCCATTCCCACTGCTCTATACAAAGAAAATTACAAATAACAGAGACAGAAACAGAACCTACCAGAAGCCTCCGCTCACCTACTCCGTTTAAGAGACATTTGATCAGGTCCATGGATAGGAAAGATTTGGAGGGATTTGGGCCAAACGTGGGTTAATGGGACTGGCTCAGGTAGCCTTCATGGTCAGCATGGACAAGATGGATTGAAGGGCCTGTTTCCGTGCTACATAACTCATTAACTCATAACAGACAAGTGCAATCGCTCCCCCACTGACCGCCATGCCCTCATCTGCCTGGACTCCAGATTCTGGAGTTCACACCTCTTGCACCTCTGCCTCTGATTCCCCTTTAAATCTCTCTCTGGCCAAGTGTTTGGCTGTTGGTGCTAATATTTTCTTGTGCTTCAGTGTCGACTTACATCTGACTTGCCTTGGGATTTTTGCAGCATTTCAGGTGCTCTATCAGATCAGCCTACAGTTGTCCATCAATGTGGTCACCTCCTGCCTGTGCACAGCAGGTAGCTGGTGCTGCACCTGTACAGAACACTGGCTGGGCCACAGCTGGAACACTGCCTCCCCGTCTGGTCAGTGCAGTCGAGGGGAGGACGTGAGGGACCCAGTGAGGGTGCAGAACGGTTGCAGAGATGAGGAGAAGAGATGTGGCCAGACATCAGGAAACTTTTCGAGCAGAGAGCGGTGACGATCTGGATCCCACTGCCAGCAGCAGTGACAGGAAGTGAATCAATCAGAGCTTTCAGAGGACACTTGAGGGATTATAACTTACTGGTTGTGGGAGAAAGCAAGGGAATTGGATTGACAGACTTTGATGCAAGGAGCTAGTATGGCTGCTGGGCTGAATGGCCTCCTGTGTGCCACGATAATTCCATGAGCGTCTGCCTTAGAATCTGGTGAAAGCCAAACTGGCCACCAGTGAGTAGGTTACTGTGTGTAAGTAAGGCAATGGCACTGTCGACAACAGCTCCCATCTCTTTGCCAATGTGTGTGGGGGGGGGGAGGTTTGGTGGGTGTTGGACTGAGTTTGTTGAGCAATAGCTGAGAAAGTTCCACATGATCACAGATGCCAGTGTTGTAACTGCTCCAGAAGCGCTCAGCTGGAGACACAGCTATTTCTGGAGCAGAGGTCCTTGGGGCTAGGTTGAGTGAACTAGGGCTTTTCTCTTTGGAGCGAAGGAGAATGAGAGGTGACTTGACAGAGGTGCACAAGATGATAAGAGGCATAGATCGAGTGGACAGTCAGAGACTTTTTCCCAGGGCGACAATGGCTAACATGAGGGGACATAATTTTAAGGTGGCTGGGGGAAGGTATAAGAGGGATGTCGGGGTAAGTTTTTTTACACAGGGAGTGGTGGGTGTGTGGAACACACTGCTGGCAGAGGTTGTGGAGGCAGATACATTAGGGACATTTAAGAGATTCTTAGATAGACACATGAATGACAGAGAAGTGGAGGGCTATGTGGGAGGGAAGGGTTAGATAGATCTTAGAGCAGAATAAAATGTTGGCACAACATTGTGGGCCAAAGGGCCTGTACTGTGCTGTAATGATCTATGTTCTACAGTTGGGGTGTTGGCTGGTCCCGTAACCTTCGCTGTATCCACTTCTCAGCCACTTCTGGATACCGTGCAGAGTGAAGTAAATAGGCCGGAGCCTGGCCCCTGTGACAGTGGGGTCTCAGGAGAAGCCCATGTGGATCGTGCACTCTGACCGAATATGGTCACGGATGCTTCAGTCTTTAATACTGATGCTGGGCCCCGCCGTCTCTGGGGATGGGGATGTGGTTGGAGCCTCATCCCAGCAGCTGGTTCATTGTCCACCCCCATTCAGGTGGAGATGTAGCAGGACTGTGGAGCTCTGATCTGGTCCGGTGGTTGTGAGGTGGCTCTGCTCTGTCTGTTGTATGTTCAGTCACATGTGGTCCAGTGTTGCAGCTTCACCAGGCAGGCACCACATTGGGCTTGTCTGGTACTGGTCCCAGCATTCCCTTCTCCTCACTGAACCAGGGTCGATCCCCTGGTGTGGCAGTAATGGTGGAGTGAGGAATGTGTCAGGCTGTGAGGATACAAGTCGTGGGGGTGAACGTTTCCGCTGATGGTCCACAGCTCCACACGGACGGCCAGTTCTGAGCTGCCGGATCAGTTCTGGGTCTGTCCCTTGTGGTGTCACACAACACACGGAGGGAGTCCTCAGCAATGGACATCTCCACAAGGACTTTACAGTGGCCCCTCCTACGATGCCAAGCACCTGCCACAGGTAGGCTGGTAAGGGTGAGGTCCAGTAGGTGATTGTGCCTTGTGTGTCAGTTCACTCACTACCTCCCACAGACACAGTCAGTGCGGGTGCTGCCAAGTCCTTCCTGGCGAAGGACACTGAAGTCCCCACCCAGGGGACATTCTGTGCACAGTGCTTCTTTCAAGTGTTGTTCAACGTGGAGGAGCAGTGATTCATCAGCTGAGGGAGGACGGGTGGGAATCGCCTTTGCCCTTGACCTCGTCTGACCTTTGTGATCTATGGAGTCAGTGTTGAGGACTCCCTCCCCCCTCTACACCACTGTGCCACCCCCTCGGATGGGTCTGCCCAGCTGATGGGACAGGACATCCCCAGGGGTTGTGATGAAGAGGCTGGCACATTGTCTGTGGGACTGACCCTGTGAGTAGGACAGTGGCAGGACCGGTGCGTGGGACGGCTCTCTCAATGTAGAACCTGTCCCTAGGTATTTGTGAGGGGACTTTGCAAGGTTGACTGGGCTGGGAGGGACTTTTCTGTGTCCGATAGTGGTGCCCAGGTTGATGCTGGGTGGTCCTCCTCTGAAGGTGGGGGACAGGTACAGGAGGGTTTGCTGGGGCAAAGGGTGAACCACATGGATTGGGTCTGGCACATACAGACCAGACCCAGAAAGGACATCACACTGAATGACCTGAAGGACATTTGTGAACCAGGTGATTTTTACAGCAATCCAGTCATTTTCATGTCCATCGTTACTAAAACTGGATGGTGCCTTCACCTCAAACTCCAGATTATTAACTGAATTAAATTCCAAGTTGCTGTGGCAGGGTTCGAACTCTGAATTGTTGGTCCAGGCCCTTGGGTCACTGGTCTGGTAATTCAACCACTGCACCCGTCCAGGATAAGAAGTGCTGGGGACTGACGAAGAGTAGGGTTAGACTGTTGATGTTAGATGGTGATGGGCAATGGGAGTGGGATTAGATGGTGTGATATTAAAGGGATACGAAGTGAGAGATTTGTGGAGGCTCCTTCATTGAGCTGATTCCAAGCAGAAGTGGACAGATATCTGGACATGAAATGGAGAGACATGGGGATAGTACAAGAAAGCAGTGCTGAGATGGGAGATCAGCCATGGTCTTGATCAATGCAGCAGGTTTGAGGGACCGAATGGCCGCCTCTCACTCTGTTCTTATTTTCTTAGATAAAAGATTCAGGGAATGAGGGAGGAGGGAGGAGTGAAATTAGACAGAGTGAGGTATTAAAGGTGCAGGGAGTGCGGGGAGAGTCGGTTTAGGCCAAGTATAATGTTAATGGTTGTGTGGAGGGAGGTGAGAACTGGTGGTATATTGAAGGGTTGTGGGAGAGTGGAACTGGACTGGGTTGGAGTGGGGGGTGAGTATGGGACTGGGATCATCAGTAACACCTCAGGGAGCCTGGTGTGGCAGAGTGCACATCTGGGCTGAATCAGTGTCACTTGAACCTTCTCACACTGTTCCAAAGCCCGGTGACAGCAGCAGTGCCAGACCCGTCCCTCTCTCTCTGCTGAATTGCTGCAAGTCAGTGCTGTTGACACTGACCTGAGTTTCTCCAATGGTCCCTGCTGTCCAGCTCTGTCCCTCTCTGTGCTGGGGTCTCCTTCTATCACTCTGTACAGGGGGTCCTTCATCCTGTAGGACCACTGCTCTTAAATAACCCTGCAGACATGTGGCAGAGCTCTGCACCAATCAAACATCCAGCCTACAACTTGATCTCAAAATGTTACTTCTCCTAAATTCTCTAGGTCTGGGGAAGATTCCATGAGGTTGGAAAATAACAAATGTAACTCCCTTATTCCAAAAGGGAGGAAGACAAAGCAGGAAAGGAGAGTCTAGTCAGTTTAATAATCGCGTAGTGACAACAGAAGGAGATGGAAACAACGTAGAAAGAGAAACAGGAAACGCTTCAGGTAAAAGACTCACAGTCGGAACTAGGAAAGGGAGAAAGCGAGTTAGTTTGAAGTTGTAGAGAGCGTGGGGAGGGATGGATAGGACAAAGGAAATAACTCTGGTGGGTGAGACCAGGGTTGCTATAGGGATATGAGGTAGATGAGCCAAGAGATTAAACAGGTCAGGTGGAGAACATGAACACATGAAGATAAAATCAGTGAAATGAGGGGAATTAGAGAGTGGGAACACAAAACCTTGGAATGCGGAGTTATAGGGCATGCCCAGCCAATCAGGCCAGGCGAGTGGAGAGCGGAAAACAGAGCCAGTATCACAGATAGATAACCGACTGTAGAACCAGCCAGTGAGTGAGATGAAGTTAGAGCAATCGATGTAGAGTCCAATAGGCTGCAATGAGTCCATATCGAAGATGAGGTGTTGATACTCAAGCTTGCTTTGGGCCTCATTGGAACCGTGTAGGAAGCCACGGACAGGGAGGTCAGAAGGAGAACTAAGGTGACAGGCAGCAGGAAACTCAGGGTCGTCCCTGGGGACTGAAGGCAGGTGCTTGTAAATCTGTCAACGTTTTGGGTCGACACGCTTCATCAGGACTGAAGAGAGAAGGAAAACTTCTTCGGGGTAGGCCTACCTCGAAGAGACCACAGTGGAGCAGCAAAACAGAGACACAAGAGATTCCGCAGATGCTGGAATCTGGGACAACTCACACAAAAGAGTCTCGACCCAAAACGTCGACTGTTTATTCCCCTCCATAGATGCTGCCTGACCTGCTGAGTTCCTCCAGCATTTTGTGTGTGTTGCTCCAGATTCTGGCATCTTCAGAATCTCTGGTGTCTGTGCTTGTAAATCTGAGTTTCTCCTGGTACAGGAGACCACAGTGTGAACGCTGAAAGCAGTACAATGTTCGTGGATTGCCACTTTGCCTGGAAGGACTGTTTCAGTCCCTGGGTGGTAGGAAGGGAAGAAGTGAAAGGACAAGTGTTGCATCTCCTGCAGTTGGATGGGAAAGTGCCGTAAGGGGAGTGATTGGTGGAGATAGGAGAGTGGACCAGGGGGTCACCAAGGGATTCAGAATGCTGAAAGTGGAGGGGAGGGGAGGGGAGGCAAGTCGAGGGGAGGCGAGGGGGAAAGGTGTGTCTGTGGGGCCTCATTGTAAGTGATGGCCATTATGAAGGATAATCCACTGAACATTGAGGCTGTGGGATAGAAATGAGGATCAGGGGAAGGCATCCTTGCTCTGTCCATAAGGGAGCGGGTGAGATGCATAACCAAAGGGCTGCCTGTACTTAGATCTCCAGAAGGCATTTGATATGGTGCGGCATCAAAGGTTTTTATGGAAAAAGTTGCTGAGGGTGCAGGAGGTAACACCTTGGTGAGGATAGCACATCGGCCGGATAACAGGGAACACAGGAGGCATATAATGGTCTTTTTCTGGTTGGAAAGTGACAGTGTTCCACGGTGATTGGTGCTGGGACCTCAACAGTTTCTATGAAAGCACAAAAGGTGCAGTCTCTAAATTTGAGAGAAAAAATGTTGTTTCATCTCTGTTGGAAAAGGGCCACCCCTTTGTTTTTAAATTGTGAGCCCAGTTCTCCCACAAGAGAAACATCCTCTTCTCATCCACCCTCTGAAGACTCTTCAGGATCTAGTCTAATGTGTTTTAATCAAGTCCCCTCTCAAACTCCAGCAGATATAAGCTAGCCTGTTCAACCAATCCTCAGAAGAGAAACTGCCTACTTCCAGGGATTACTTAAATAAACTTTTTCTGAATTGTCTCAATGTATTGATATCCTTCCTTAAATATGGAGACCTGCACACAGTACAGCTGTGCACTACTGTACGCAGTACTGCTGTGCACTACTATACGCAGTACTGTTGTTCACTACTACTGTACACAATACTGCTGTGCACTACTGTATGCAGTACTCCAGCTGTGGTCTCTTCAATGCCTTCTACAAATGGAGCATAACCTCCCTCTGTTTACAATCATTTAATCATCGGGTCATACCGCACAGAACCAGGCCTTCAACCATGCCTGTCGTGCTGGCAATCAACTACCTAAGTATACTACATTGCCTTCTGTGCCTTGGCATTCCAAGTGGCTACTTAAATAACTGTTGTGAGAGTCTCTGCCTCCACCACCCCCTCAGACAGTGTGTTCCAGGTTCCAACCCCCCTCTGGGTGAAAAAATTAGAGTGTACATATCTCCTTCCCTTTACCTTAAACATATGCTTCTGGACAGTCTGCTGTGTGGAACCGTTTCTCACTACCTGCTCTATTTATACTTCAATCAGCTCACCCCCCAGTCTCTGCAACTCAAGCTGAGCTGCTACTCCACCCCAGGCACCTCCTCTTCACCCAGTCCGGTGCAATCACAGCCATCCTCTAGTGCATAACATACCTGCTGTGGCCACACCAATGTTTAATATAAATGTTCCATAACTTCCTTTCTCTCACATCCTGTGCCCCAGCTAATGAAGGCCAGTATCCTACCTGTGCTGCTGCCTTCAGGGAGCTGAGGCCTTGTGTACCAATGTTCCTCAGTCCCCCTGTTCTACCATTTACTGTCTACATCCCAGTTTTATTTATCATTGCTGAAGTGTTTCACCTCGCGGTTTTCGGGATTAAATTCCATCAGCCATTGCTCTGCCCACCACACAACAGACCAACATGGTCTGTAACTGAGGAAACCTTCTCCACCATCAACATCAGTGTTCACGACATCTACCAAGTTAATTTTGTGTTCAATTCCCCCTGCAATAAAGTCACATTCTGTTACCTTTTCTACAAACTTGCTGTGCTTGTACACTGGTCTTTTGTGACTCATGCACTAGGATACCCAGATCTCTCTGCATCTCAGCTCTCACGTCTCTCACCAGTTTGATAATAAACCTCTCTCCTTATCATTTCAACATTATCCTCCATTTGCCAGATCTTCGCCCGTACATTTAACCGATCTCCATCCCGCTGTAACCCCCTTTCCCAACTTACGTTCCTCTTTATTTCTCTGTCATCACCAAAATCAGCCACTTTCCTACAGCCATCAGGTTCCTGAACCGACCTGCACACCCCTAACTCTACCTCAGCAACGGAACACTACGTACCACCTCTCGCACTGCCGTGGACTCATCTCTGATTGTGGTTTTTTTGCACTGATGTCTTGTTTTTCTCTCTTCACTGTCATTTGTGATTTGTGTATCATTTATATTCTGTGTGTTGTCTGTATCTACGTGCCTGTGATGCCGCTGAATGCAAGTTTTTCATTGTACCTGTAGCTCACTGCACTTGTGCACATGGCAATAAACTTGACTTGGCTTCATTTGGATGGATTTAAATCACTGACTTCTATGGATGAGCTTTATACCCAGAGCTCTGGATAATGAGAGTAGGGAGTAGGGGGAGGGAGCGTGGGGAGAGGGGGGAGAGGCAGAAGCCCTCACACCCCACAGCAACAGTGTGTGGGTGAACCAGCAGAGGGTAGGGAGGGCTGGAAGGTTTCCCTTGGTGCCTGGGATGGGGATTCCAGGAAGGGGGAATCCCAAGCCACAGAGAGAAGCCTCTTCCCACCTTCCATCTGATGGCAAACTCCGAGATAGCACCTGCGTGCTCCCTGCACACCTCCCCCACCCTCCCCCACCTCTACCATCCTCCCCCACACTCACCTTCACCCTCCTCCTGTCCTCCTCTATCCTCCTCAACACTTTCACCCTCTCCACACCTACCACCCAGCCTCCTGACCACCTCGTCCAAACTCTGGGCTGTCCCTGGCCTGCTTCCCCCACACCTCCTCCCTGTCCTGGCCCCTGCATTAACGAGAGTCTGTCAAAGATTGAGCAAAATTTCATCACGACCACTTTGCTTGAAGTCATTTCATTTTCCCAATTCATTCACCCTATATTGGATATTATCGAGACTTCTAATTAAGTACATAATACTTAACATTGGGAGGAGCAGGGTGCTCAGAAATGAGCAGCTTGAAGACCATCATCCATCTCCATCACTTTAATGATCATCCCCATTAATCTGTGGTAAACTAATAAAGTAAGCACTTTTTACCAGAACTTCATTAAATCCTTAGTACATTAATACGTCTTACTTAGTGTCCGTTAAGCATTTTATGCAGCAAAATTACCTGATCGACTATTCCCCTTGGAACCTGTGTAGATGAGGGCTTGTCAGCTGCACGCTGTCTCCTAGCCCGAACCACAATTCCACATCAAAACCTGGTGCCTCGAAATTGAATTTGTGATGCTCGACATCAGATGGGCCTACAGTCACAGATTAATTTGACTGATCAGGTTATAACGCAGCAGGGGTTGGTAATAAATCACTGAGCTGTCAGGCAGACAGACACTGACTGAACCAGGAGGGAGTGCACACACTGGGCACTTTCACTTCCATCAGGCAGGTTCTTCCTCCACAGGTTATCTGCCTGCCTCGGGGCACCATGCCCTCGTGGATGCCCAGAGCAGCTCTGCCACCGGACATCCATGCACTGGGAAGTAATTGGCCTGCAGTGAGCTGATGGTGAGGGGATTCAACTTGTTCAGTGCAGCACCGTAGGATGTGGGAGGGGAAGGGGAATGGGGAACCTCACCCCAGACGGACAGCTGGTAATGTTGCTGAGAAATAAATGTGAGGAGATGTGGTGTGGGTGCCTGCCCCGCTGACCTGGTCCACGGACCTACACACCCACTTCTGGATTCACGTCAGCTACAAAAGCAGCAGAACAGTCAAACAATCTGCTGGGGGACTCAGCAGGTCAAGCAGGGGAAAGGAATTGTTGACGTTTCAGGTCATGAGTCCTGATGCAGGGTCTTGACCCAAAATATCATCCATCCCCCTCGTCCCACAGATGCTGCTCGACCCGTAGTTCCTGCAGCAGGTTGTGTGTTGTTCTAGGTTCCAGCGTTGGCCGTCTCTGGGGTCCCCACAAGAACAGTCAAAGCGGAGAGATGGAGAGTGTATGGTGATGGGATGGGGTCTGTGTGTGACTCCCCCCCCCCCATACACTGAGGGATGGGTCTGTGTGTGACCACTCCCCACACACTGAGGGACGGGGTCTGTGTCTCACCCCCCCCACCACACTGAGGGATGGGTCTGTGTGTGACCACCCCCCCCACACACTGAGGGACAGGGTCTGTGTCTGACCACCACCCCCCCCCACCACACTGAGGGATGGGGTCTGACCACCGCCCCCCATACATGAGACAGGGTCAGTGCCTCCCCCCACCCCGCCGTTCCGTTCTGTCAGAGATAAAACCAGCCTGTTGGAAATGCTCAGCAGGTCAGGCAGCCTCTGCAGAGGGGGAGCTTCTCCATTTGACAGCCTTTCATTCACTCCTATCTGATGACAGGCCATGGTCCTGTTGTCCTGAATCATTCAGTTTATCTCTCCACAGATGCTTCCCGACCTGTGGGGGTAGGGGGAAGGGGTGGGAGTAAGGGGTGGGAGAGGTGGAGGGGGGAGGAAGGGAGGGAGGTAAGTAGGGATGGGGCGAGGGGATGGTGAGGAGGTGTGGGTGGGGGAGGTGAGGTGATGAGGTGAGTTGGAGTGAGGTGGGAGGTGTGAGGAGTGAGGTGGGAAGTGAGGGAGGGGGAGGAGAGGTGGGTGGTGGGGGAGGGGTGGGGAGGGGAGGTGGGGAAGTGGTAGGTGGCGAGGGGGAGGTATGTGAAGGGAGGTGGGGTCGTGAGGAGGTGGGTAAGTGGGGAGGGGGAGGTGTGTGAAGGGAGGTGGGGAGGTGTGAATAGGGAGAGGTGGAGTGGGGGAGGTGGGGAGGGGGATGTGGAGGAGGAGGTTGGGGGTGGGAGAAGGTGGGAGGGGTGAGGTGTGGGTGGGGGAGGTGGGGAGTTGGGAGTTGGGGGGGAATTGGGGTGGGGGAAGTCGAAGAGTGGGACGTGGAGTAGGGGATGGTGAGGGGAAGGTGGGGAAGGTGTGGTGGGGGTCAGGGAGTGAGGTAGGGTGGGGGCGGGGGGGTTGGTGCGGTGGGGGAGGTGGGGTGGGGGGAGGTGTGGTGAGGGGAGGTAGAAATTGGTGAGGGGGAGTTGGGGTGGGGGAGGGGGAGGTAGGGTGGGGAAGGGAGTGGGGTGGGGGAGGTGGGGTGGCGGTGGGGAGGGGGGAGATGGGGTGAGGGAGGTAGGTTTGGGGGTGGGGGAGGTGGGCAGGGAGTGGGAAGGGGTAGGTGGGGGTGGTTGGGTAGGGGGTGGGAGGGGGAGGTGTGGTGGGGGGTCAGGGAGTGGGGAGGTGTGGTGAGGGGAGATGTGGGTGGGTGAGGTGGGGGGAGTTGGGGAGGGGAGAATTGGGGTGGGGTGGGGAGGGAGAGGTGGGGACAGGGAGGTGGGGTGGGGTGTGTGGAGGGGGAGGGGGGTGGGGGGAGGTGGGCCAGGGGTGGGGAAGGAGGAGGTGGGGCAGTGACCATTGTCACTGGTGTAGAGGTGGGGAGGTTATTTCCCAGATTCCTGCCGGACCCTCACTGCTGGTTGGTGGAGAACACAGGAATCTAATTGTTTGGGATGTGAAGTGGGAGTAGGTGGTGGGGTCTGTGTCTGTGTCTGTGTCTGTGTCTGTGTCTGGGTCTAGGTCCAGGTCTGTGTCTGGGTCTAGGTCCTGGTCTGTGTCTGCGTCTGTGTCTGGGTCTGTGTCTGTGTCTGGGTCTGTATCTGTGTCCGGGTCTGTGTCTGGACCCTGGGTCCTGGACCCGTCCTCTTCTGCCAGAGCTGGTTAATTCATTATGATGAATGCAATAAGTGCCCTCGGTGTGTTTCTGACATAACCAGCTAATGGAGTCAACAGTCCGTACCAAAGTTAATAACCCCCTCATTAGATTCACAATTAGGCATAATTAAAGTCTCTGATGAAATAAAGTTCTTCAATTTAGATGGAATTTAATTAGTCAGATTAAAATGTGCCAGCGTTGGGGGAGGGGAGTAGGGAGTGGGGAGGGTGGGGAGGGGAGGGGAGGGGAGGGGAGTGGGGAGTGGGGAGTGGGGAGTGGGGAGTGGGGAGTGGGGACTGCAGAGGGGAGGGGCAACATCCACTAGTTTGAGGGTAATGACACCAGGGCTGAGCTGTTCCCTCTACTGTCAATATAAAACTATAGCGCGCGCGCGCACACACACACACACACACACACACAGATACACACACACACACACGCAGATACACACATACATGCACATGCGCGCACACACACAACACACACAATTTTCATCACCTGTGGAGTTCTCGATAAAGATCGAAACATAACAGCAAGCAGACAGGAAGCAGAAACACGGACTGTAACCTGTCTACAGCTATGTGCAAGGTTCAGTCAGGACCAATGTGGCTCTGTACAGACGGACAGAGGGTCAGATTTACTAACACAGAACATAGAACAGTACAGCACAGTACCGGCCCTTCGGCCCACAATGTTGTGCCAACCATGATGAATCTAATCCTTCCCTCCTACACAGCCCATAACCCTCCATTTTTCTAACATCCCTGTATCTATCTAAGAGCCTCTTAAATGTCCCTGTTGTATCAGCCTCTACCCCCATCCCGGGCAGTGAGTTCCAGGCAACCAACAACTCTCTGTGTAAAGAACCTACCTCTGACATCTCCCCTGAACTTTCCTCCTCTGACCTTAAATGGATGTCCTCTGGTATTGGCCATTGCCGCCCTGGGGAAAAGGTGCTCACTGTCCACTCTGTCTATGCATCTCATCCTCTGTCACTCCAAAGAGAAAAGCCCTGGCTCATTCAATCTTTCATCATAAGTTATGTACTCTAATCCAGGCAGCATCCTGGTAAATCTCCTCTGCACCCTCTCTAAAGATTCCACATCCTTCCTAAAATGAGGTACCAGAACTGAACACAATACTCCAAGTGTGGTCTGACCAGAGTTCCATAGAGCTGCAACATTTCCTCGCGGCTCTTGAACTCAGTCCCCCAACTAATGAAGACCAGCACACCATACGCCTTCTTAATAACCCTATCAACTTTGAGGGATCTCTGGACTTGGACCCCAAGATCCCTCTGTTCCTCCACACTGCTCAGAATCCTGCCATTAATCTTGTATTCCACCTTTACGTTTGTTCTTCCAAAGTGTATCATGTTACACTTTTCTGGATTGAACTCCATCTGCCACTTCTCCGCTCAACTCTGCATTCTGTCTATATCCCATTGTAACCTACAGCAACCTTCTACACTATCCACAACACCACCAACCTTCGTATCATCCACAAACTTATGAACCCATCCCTCCACTTCCTCATCCCAAGTCATTTATAAAAATCACAAAAAGAGCAGATCCCTGCAGAACAGCATCAGAGGTCACCAACCTCCAGGCAGAATACTCCATCTACTACCACCGTCTGCATTCTGTGGGCAAGCCAATCCTGAATCCACGCAGCCAAGTTTCCATGGATCCCATGCCTCATGACTTTCTGGATGAGCCCACAATGGAGAACCTTGTCAAATGTCCATGTACACCACATCCATCACTCTACCTTTATCTATTTGTTTTGTCACCTCCTTGAAAAACTCAATTGGGCTCATGAGGCACGATCTGCCCCTCACAAAGCCATGCTGACTATCCCCAATAAGACTATGCTTCTCCAAATGCTCATAAATCCTGTCCATAAGAATCTTCTCCAATAGCTTGCCCACCATTGATGTAAGACTCACTGGTCTATAATTCCCAGGATTATCCCTATTACCGTTCTTGAACAAAGGAACAACGTTTGCCATCCTCCAATCCTCTGGTACCACTCCTGTGGCCAGGGAGGATGCAAATATCATCATCAACACCCCAGCAATCTCTTCCCTCGCCTCCCATAGTAACCCGGGGTATATCCCATCTGGTCCTGGGGACTTTTCTATCCTAATACTTTTCATTAGCTCCAACACTGCCTCTTTCTTAACCTCAACATGCTCCAGCACATTAACCTGTTCTATGCTGACCTCATATTCGTCAAAGTCTCTCTCCCTGGTGAACACTGAAGCAAAGTATTCATTCAGGACCTCTCCTACCTCCTCAGCCTCCAGGCACTAGTTTCCCCCTTTATCCCTGAGCGGTCCTACCCTCACTCTAGTCATCCTCCTGTTCCTCACGTACATGTAGAATGCCTTGGGGTTTTCCTTAATTCTACTTGCAAAGGCCTTCTCATGACCCCTTCTAGCTCTCCTAAGTCCCTCCTTAAGCTCCTTCCTGGCTACCTTATAATTCTCAAGAGCCCTGTCTGATTTTTGCTCCCTAAACCTTAAGTATGCTTCCTTCTTCCTCTTGACTAAATATTCCACCTCTCTCATCAACCATGGTTCCTTCACCCTACCATCCTTTCCCTGCTTCACTGGGACAAACCTATCCAGAACCCCATGCAAGTACTCCCTAAACAACCTCCATATTTCTTCTGTGCATTTCCCTGAGAACATCTGTTCCTAATTTACACTCCCAAGATCCTGCCTAATACCATCGTATTTTGCCCTCCCCCAGTTAAAAACTTTCCCATATCATCTGCTCCTATCCCTGTCCATGACTATGCTAAAGGTCAGGGAGTTGTGGTCACTACGTCCAAATGCTCACGCACCAACAGGTCTGTCACCTGACCAGGTTCTTTGCCTAGTACTAGATCCAGTATGGTCTCTCCTCTAGTTGGCCTGTCCGCAGACTGTGTCAGGAATCCTTCCTGGAGACACCTAACAAATTCTGCCCCATCTAAACCTTTTGCACTAAGGAGGTGCCAATCAATATTAGGGAAGTTGAAGTCTCCCATGACAGCAACCCTGTTACTTTAGCACCTTTCCAAAATCTGCCTCCTGATCTGTTCCTCTGCATCCTGGTGGCTATCGGGGGGCCTATAGAATACTCCCAATAGAGTGATCGGTCCCCTCCTGTTTCTGACTTCCACCCACACTGACTCAGCGGACGATCCCTCCAGGACATCCTCCCTTTCTACAGCTGTGACACTGTCCCTGATCAGCAAAGCCACTCCCCCACCTCTTTTACCTCCGTCCCTGTCCCTTTTGAAACACCTAAACCCCGGAACCTCAAGCAGCCGCTCCTGCCCTTGCAACAGCAAAATCTCTGTCATCGCCACAACATCGTAGTTCCATGTACTGATCTGTGCTCTGAGATCATCGTCCTTATAAGAACAGAGTTTTCAGCTGGTGTTGAGATGGCTGTCACTGAAGACCTACATCAATTTCTCTGAAATAAATAAGTTACTAATTCCATGTTTTCCAGCTTACTGGTGGGATGAAGTGAGGTGGGATTATGAACGCAAGAACACAAGAAAATAGGGCAGGAGGAGGCCACTCGGCCCATTCACTGTGATCATGGCTGATCTGTCCCAAGACTTGACTCCCCCTCTGTACCAAGTGCCCCATAGCCCTCAATTCCCTGAGCTTTCAAACACTGATCTATCTCCACTTTAAATAGTTCTAATATTCCAGCCTCCACAACGCATTCCAGAGATTGGGGACACAGGAGACTGCAGATGCTGGAATCTGGAGCAACACACAATCTGCTGGAGGAACTCAGCAGGTCCAGCAGCATCTGTGGGAGGAAGGAATTGTGGATGATTCAGGTCGATGCTTTAAATCAGGGTGGACAGTTCCTTTCCTCCCACAGATGCTGCTGGAACCATTGACTTCTTCCGGTAGATAGTTTGTTGCTCCATTCCAGAGATTCACCACCCTCCGGAAGATGTTTCTACACACCTCAGTTTTAAATCACCACCCCTTATCTTGAAACCACATCCCTTGTTCAAGATTATAGAGTCGTGAGCACTACAGCACAGAAACAGGCCCTTCAGTCCATCTAGTCCATGCCAACCTGATCTTCTGCCTAGTCCCATCTACCGGCACCTGGACCATCTCCCTCCAAACTGCTCTGACCCATGTACCTATCCAAACTTCTCTTAAATGTTACGGTTGAACCCACATCTACCACTTCCAATGGCGGCTCGTTCCACACTCGCACCACCCTCTGAGTGAAGTAGTTCCCCCTCAGATTCCCCTTAAATATTTCACCTCTCACCCTAAACCTATGACCTCTAGGTCTAGTCTCACCCAACCTGAGGGGAAAAATCCTTCATGCATTCACCCTATCTATACCCCTCATCATTTTGTATACCTCTATAAGATCTCCCCTCATTCTCCTTGCACTCTAGGGAATAAAGACTGAACCTATTCAACCTTTCCCTTTAACTCAGGTCCTCAAGTCCCGGCAACATCTTTGTAAACTTTCTCTGCACTCTTTCAAGCTTATTCCTGTCTTTCCTGTAGGTAGGTTCCCCCACTAATGGAAACATCTAAACACCTGTCCTATCAAGCCCCTTAGGGTTTTATGATTTAATAAGATCACCCCTCATTCTTCTAAATTCTAAAGAATTCAGCCACAACGTGTTTAGCTTCTCCCCCTGAGAAAGGGGGACAATGTAAAAAGGACAATCAACAAGCTGACAAAGTGGGACAAACCTGGTGGTGGGACATACTGTGCGGAAGTGAGAAGTTATCCACTTTGGTGAACAAAATAAAATCAGAGTGTAATTTAAATGTTAACCGACTGGGTAATGTTAATGTTGGCTGTTACGGCACAGACGATAAGGAAGGCACATGGTATCACAAAAGAATTTGAATACAGGAGTGAGGAAACCTTACTTGAATGGTGTTGGATTGGTGAGACCTCACCTCTGGTTACTGTGGAGTTTACAATGGAGATGCTTGCCACAGAAGGAGTGCAACAAAGATGGACTCCACTGGTTCCTGGGTTGGCTGGTTCGCCATTTGAAGAGATGCTGAGTAAACTGAGACTATTCTCTAGAGGAGCTTAGAGGAATGAGAGGAGACCTCATTGAAATGTTTTAAATTCTGACAAGGCTCAACAGACTGGATGCAGGAGGGAGTTTCCTCTGACTGAGGAGTCAAGGAGCAAAGGACACAGTCTCAGAATAAAGGGTAGACTGTTTAGGACTGAGATGAGGAGAAATTGCTGCACTCAGAGGTTGCTGAATCTTTGGAATTCTCTCCCCCAGAGAGCTGTGGAGGCTCAATCACTGAGACTGATAGATTTCTGAACATGAAGGGAATTGAGGGATGTGGGGATAGTGCAGGAAAATGGTGCGGAGGTAGGTCAGCTCCTTGTTCTATATTCTCTTGTTGATAAGCCCAAGCTGAGGGAGATGGTCAGCACTGCACTGGAGCAGTCTAGTCTGGGGTGATGCTTCCTGCAATGGAGAAGCTGATATGGTGGGAGAGGGGCGCGTTGTTAGTGATGTTACAGGGGTTGGTGATAAATGTCATGGGGCCAAATCTGAGAGCATGAAGAGTCTGGTTCAGTGTTGGAATGTTCCCAAGGTGGGGGGTGGGGGTGTGCAGGGCCGGGAAACTCAGCTCCTGCCAAGACTGAGGTGATGGCTTTGCTCTTCCCAATACTTGGTTGTTGGGAATTTTGGCTCAGTGAGAGCTGGGTGTCAGAAACAGATGGACCGTAGAGTGGCAGGTTGGGGGAGATCCCTGGGGATGAGTGTGGAACAGGGAGAGAAACTGTTACAGGTGATCCTCTGGTTGTGACTGGGTGGTAGGCACCCCCACCCAGCCAGATGTGGGAGGATGATGAACGGGCCATGCCAATGACTGCAAAGGAAGAGATTAACATGATCTCAGTCACACGGAATGTCATGTGGGACTTAAAGCAGCATCGAGTCCACACAAGCACCCAGTTCCTGGAGATGGAACAACGAGGCAGGAAAGATGATCCTGCATCTGGGAACATTCGGAAAGTTTGGAGAGGGAAGGGAAGTTCCAGGTGGATCGTGGTTTGTGGGAATGGAGGGTCGGAGGACCCTGGAACGGGAGACACAATCAATAGAGTGGTTTCAGGGAACCGAGGACTGTGGGTACTCTTGGCTCCATCTTTGACTGGGGTGAACAATGATGGTGCAGGGGCAGGGTTTGGAGCTGGCAGCTTTCTGCACAAATATCAAGCATTTGATGGCAGCTTCATGTTCAAGGTCGGGATGTTGGGATGTGACATTCCCCATGGAAACAGGAACATGAGGACAAAGGGTCAAAGAGCACAGGTATCGGGAATATGACCAGACTGGAGAGGGCAGTCATCCACAATCCACATTGACAATGTCGCCCTCCCTTACCTCCCCGATTCCATCCAAACCCATCCCGTCCTCCCCTCCCACTCTTCCCTTCTCCCATTACCATCCCCCTGCACCTCTCCTCGCCCCACTCCCCTCCCCCACCAACTCTCCCCACCTCCATTCTCCCCTCCCCTCTCCATCCACTCCACCAAATCCCCTCCCCTCCACCAGCCCTATTCCCCTCACCCCCATCTCACTCTCCTCCTCCTCCCTCGTGCCCCTCCCTACTCCCCCCCTCCACTGCTCAGCTCCTTCTCGGAATGTTTTGGTGCCACGATTCCGGGGAGGGGCTGACTGTCTCCCTGCCCCCAGCCTGGCGTGGACCAGATGAGCCGCAGGGTCCGAATCCTGCAACAGAATCCTTCTGGGTTCAGGACCCACCCACCCCTTGCACCGTGTTTGTTTAGCCGGCCTGTTTAGCTTCCCACTGTGATCTTCCCTTATCTCCCGCTCCCTGTCTGTCCTCTTATCCCCACTGGCAGCTGCTTGTTGGTTTTCCCATGTAGTAGTTGGCCCATTAGCCATAACCTTTAACCTCCAGTTTAATCTCTCTGTCCGATGGCCCAGGGCTACTGGGAGGGTCAGGACGGACACTGCTGGGCGTTGGGACCTGCCTCCTGCTCCAGTTTCTCCAGACTCTGACCCCCGACACATGATACCTGCAGGTGCTGGTCTTCCCCTGCACCTGCTGCCCTGTCCCTCTCGCTGGGAGAGGTCACAGGTTGGGGAGGTTGTGTCGGTGTAGCCCGGGTCAGTAACTGCCCTGGGTTTTGTAGACAGCACACACTGCAGTCACCGTGTTCTGGTGCTGGAGGGAGGGAGCTGTAGGGTTGTCGATGGGGTGTGAGACAAGTGGGTTGCTTTTCCTGGATGGTGTCAAGTTTCCAAAGTGTTTTTGGTCTGCACCCACCCAGGCATGTGGAGAGTGTTCCGTCACACCCCAGAATTGTGCCTCGAAAATGGTGCGAGGGCTTTAGGGTGTAAGGGGCTGAGTCACCTGTGGCAGGATCCCCAGGCTCTGACCAACTCTTGTAGCCACATGTTTATGTGGCAGGTCCGGTTGGGATTCTGGTCAACAGTGACCCCAGGATACGAATGGTGCAGGACTCGGTGATGGTAATGTCACTGAGTGTCAAAGGTAGATGGATAGACTCTCCCTTGAGATGGTCGACAACACCTTCCAGCACTTTGCTGATGATTGAGAGTAGACTAATTGGGTAGTAGTTCGCCGGGTTGGATAAGACTGGGATGTAGCTGGGCAATTTTCCACATTGTCAGATAGATGCTGGTGCTGTACCTGTACTGGAACAGCTTGGCTCGAGGCACAGCCAGTGCTAGAGCACTGGTCTTCAGTACTACACCTGGGATGTTGTCAGGTCCCACAGCCTTTGCTACATCCACTGCACTCGGTTATTTTGTGAAGTCTGGGCTGGAGACTGCCTCCTCAGGCAGCTGACACATGCAATGGCACATCTGGACCAATACCAGATGTGCCAGTGTGTGTGTGACACACATCCTTGCACATCTGTACTGCCTTACAAATATATTCACAGCTGTATATACACCCACCCACACATACACACACACACACACACTCACACCCACACAGTCACACACACACACACACACACACACACACACACACACAGACATTCACCATACGGACACACAAACACAGACACACACAGTCATACACCCACACACATACACACTCATCAATATATATGCACACATACACACAGACACACACACACACACTCCTGTACCACATAAACCTGCAGTATCATTTGCACACGCTTCTATGACTGTACCGATACACCTGTACATGTACCAATAGGCACCTGCCGTCTGTACAATAGGGACACACCTGCACAGAGCAGGTATTGGAAGCCCAGAGAGTGGTTGGGGAACACTGCCACTCCACTTTAGGTTGAGATGCATGGGTAAAGTTTTCACCCCTCCCCAAGGACGCAGCCCCAGCTCTGCTGATGCTGGTGACCAGGATGTCTTCATCTGCCTCTGTACCAAGTGCGGAATGTTGAGGCCACCCCCGCTCCATCCAGAACCTTTCAGAGAGACGCCAGTCTCCCGGCCGGGCCCAGGTACCCACGGCTCCAGCTGCCCCCCACTCCCTGCTGGTCTGTGAGCGGCTGTTACCTCTGGGAATCCCAGCAGGGTGGCACTGGGACCAGTGGGCTGGAGCTGGCGCTGACTCCGGGCTCCGGGCTCCGGGCTCCTGCCCCGCTCGCCGGTTCCCCCGAGGGTTGGACGTTTGGTGTTTCCGCCTGCGGCTGAGAACTCGCAGCACTCACAGCCCAGCACCATTTCCTAAACCACTTGATGGTCTGTTTACTGTTTACCTCTCGCCTCCTTCGCGCCGTCAGTCAGCATCAATTAGTCGGGCCCGGCACCCAAACAAGCAGGCTGCCGTCTGCAAACACACAACAGGGTGTCAGACAGTCTGGAGCCGCCGTCAGCCGGCAGGGAGACAGCGGCCGAGTGTCCTCAGCACCCGCTCACCCCTCCGACCAGAGCAGGCAGCACATTCCAGCTCCGGTCGGTCCCAGTGAGAGTTTTAACAGCTCGAATCCATTGTGGGAAATGAACCAAACGCGCACAAGTTGAGCGGAGTTTATTGCCGTGCACAGTGCGGTGAGCTACAGGTACAGTGGGAAACTTGCAGCGGCAGTGGTACAGACAACACACAGAATAGAAGTTACACCGGACAGTGAGAAGTCACACGGCACAGGCCCTTCGGCCCAACCGGTCCATGCCCACCAAGATTCCCATCTAAGCGAGTCCCATTTGCCCCTGTTTGGCCCACATCTCTCTAAACCTTTCCTATCCATGTACCTGTCCAAGTACTTTTTAATTGTTGTTAATGTACCCGCCTTAACCACTTCCTCTGGCAGCTTGTTCCACACACTAACCACTCTCTGGGTGAAAAAGTTGCCCCTCGGTTCCTATTAAATCTCTCCCCTCTCACCTTAAACCTGTGCCCTCCAGTTCTTGATTCCCCAACCCTGGGGAAAAGACTGTGTGCGTTCACCCCATATATACCCCTCGTGATTTTATACACAAGAAAAAAAAAGACTGTGCTAAAACACAAGACATCAGTGCCAAAAAACCACAATCAGAGACGTCTGTGGCAGTGCGAGAGGTGGTCCATAGTGTTCTGTTGCTGAGGCAGTGATTAGGGTTATGCAAGCCGGTTCAAGAACCGAATTGGTTGAAGGGAAGTCACTGTTCCTGAACCTGGTGGTGTGGGACTTCAGGCTTCTGTACCTCCTGCCCAATGGTAGCTGTGAGAAGATGGCACGGCCCGGATGGTGGGGATCTTTGTTGATAGATGCCACCTTCTTGAGCCAGCGCCTCCTGTAGATGCTGTCAGTGGTGGGGAGGTCTGTGATGGACCGGGCTGTGTCCACTGCTCTCTGCAGCCTCTTGTGTTCTTGTGTGTTGGAATTGGCTTACCAGGCCGTGATGCACCCTGTTGGGATACTTTCTACAGTGCACCTGTGGATGCTGACTTGGGAATTCCCTGTCCGCGGGAATTCTGCCGTGAAATGTCGCCTCAGGTTCCGCGGTGCAAGGGAGACAGCACCAAATTCATGAGCGGGTGGGATCGATGTCAAACTAAAGGGGTCATGGTTACAGCAAAGAAAATGAATGGAAATAATTCAGGCTTGAACTAGTGTGCACTTTGCACATAATAAATCAGAAAATGCTGGAACATTCAGCAGGTGTACAAGTCCAAAGATCCTTGAGGGTGGCAGCACAGGTAGATAACTGGTTAGGAAAGTATCTGGGATACTGGCCTCTGTTGGCCACGGCACTGAGAACACGAGCAGGGAGGATGTGCTCCAACTTTATAAAGCCTTGGTCAGACCACAGCTGGAGAACCGCATACAGATCTGGTGACTGCAATGTGGGAAGGAGTTGACAGCACTGGAGGGGTGCTGAGGAGAATCCCCAGCATGTGGCTGGGATGGAGCAGTTCAGTTCTGAGAGACATTGGAGAAGATGGGTCTGTTCTCCCTGGGAGCTTGCTGTGCACAAATTGGCTTCTGAATTACTGCACTTCCACAATCCATTGGCTGTGAAGTGAGTTGAGATGACCTGAGTTTGGTGATACCAAAATGCAGCATCAGGAGGAGGCTCAGCATCAGAATGGAAGATGGACCTATGGCTCAGAACATGCCAGAAGGAAGGCTGGAGCCCCAGAGTTTTGGGGTCAGGGGTGGGGGTTTGGTCCACGAGCGATGGTACACAGTGGGGGATGAATGTGGCAGAGAAGAGGGAGGGGCAGGGCCCTGGGGTTCACTTTCAGGAAAAATCAGAAACAAACTTGGAATATTCACCAGGTTGTTGCCGGGACTGGAAGGCTTGAGTTACAGGGGGAGACTGGGTGGGCTGGGACTGTTTCCCTGGAGCGAAGGAGGCTGCGGGGTGAGTTTTACACACAGAGGGTGGTGGGTATATGGAACAAGCTGCCAGAGGAAGTGGTAGAGGTGGGTACAGTTACAACGTTGAAAAGACATTTGGACAGGTACATGGATAGGAAATGTTTAGAGGGATATGGGCCAAACGTGGGCAAATGGGACTGGCTTAGAAGGACAACTTGGTCAGCATGGGCCAGTTGGGCCGAAGGGCCTGTTACTGTGCTGTATAACTCTGTGACACTCTGTGACTCCAACATCCCAGGCAAGGGCAGTGCACAGGGAAACCAAGCTGAGGAAACAATGGCAGAAATGTTCTCAGGGGGACCCTGCTGAATGCAGTGTGTGCTGCCTGGAGCCACGCCTGGTAAAGACAGAGCTGCCCTGCCCCCATGCCCAGTCCCATCCTGCCCCCCAACTGCCCTCCTACCCCATCCCATCCTGCCCCCCCCAGTGATCACAGACATTGCCCCTCCAACCTGCCCCATCCTGCCCCCCCGACTGCCCCCCCAGCCCGTCCCATCCTGCCCCCCAACTGCCCACCTACTCCTTCCCATCCTGCCCCCTGATCACAGATATTGCCCCTCCAACCCACCCCATCCTGCCCCCTTGACTGCCCCACACCCCATCCCATCCTGCCCCCTCTGATCACAAGCTGCAATGAAGCACTGTGCCCGAAGTCAGAGAATTGCTCACACTCAGAGGAAACGGTTCCCAGCTGGATTCTCACTGACAGCGCGGTGAGGAGGAACCCATTACCATTGCAAGCCTTCAGTCAGCCAGGACCTGAGCTATGCAACAAGGTCATGGGAGAAATCTAATGGTCCGAGATGGGAGGCAGTGTGTCCAGAGCTGTCAGACCTCCCCATCCCAGGGAAGGACCGAGCAACGAGACAGGGGCCTTGAAACCACACGGCTGTTCATGCTTCCTGGGAATCGCTGCCAGTTCCATTTATCATTTCCTTTCTATTATCGCTCCCTTTTCAGACACTGACCTTTGAGAAGATGGGAACCCAGTGCTGACTCCTGAAGCTCTGCGTCCTGCAGCTCCCTCACGGCTGCTCGGTGACCCTGAGCCGCTTCCCAGAAGCGCCAGGAATAGCAAGTGACAACAGGGCATCTGAAGAGAGTTCAGTGCAGGTGAGTGGAGCTCAGGCAAAGAGAGGAGAGTCACAAAGGAGAAGAGAGAGGCGGAGAGTTCAGGGAGGGAATTCCGGGGCTCGGGGCCTGGGCAGCTGAAGGCAGGGTCGCCAGTGGTGGAGGAAATGATCAAGGGCCTGAACTAAAGGAGCTCACAGAACTGGAGGGTTGTATAGATGAGGAATAAAGAAAAGGGTCTGGCATTTTTCCCCCTGTCAAGACCCTAAAAAGGTACTGTGCCAACTCACACTGAGGGCTCAAATAATAAACTTTCCTGACTATGCAGTATTTCCTCAGTACCATCCCTCCCCCCACAGTGCGGGGCTCCCTCAGTACCACCAACCTCCCCCCCCCACAGTGTGACCCTCCCTCAGTACTGCCCTTTTTTTTTATATAATAAACGTTTATTCACTAAAAGCACTACAAAAGACAACCAGTCTCAATACACGACATCTAATACAGAAAAGAAGAAACTACGCAATGACATACTACGATAGAGAATGCAAACTAATACTAACGAAACACACACGCGATGCTACACCCGTCAACGCGACACGCGACACTTCAAATAAGAATCGCATTCGTACCGTCCACCACACACACGATCCCCTGAGGGGCCTCAGTACTGCCCCTCCTACAGTGTGAGGCTCCCTCTGTACTGCCCCTCCCACAGTGTGACCCTCCCTCAGTACCGCTCCCACAAGCTCTGAAGCCTGGAGGTTGTTGTCCACTCCTGAGATTGAACCTACGGTCTTACATCCAAGGGGCGTCTTTCCCGCTGGCCTGGTGTGCTTTGTTGTGATTGGATCGGTGTGGAATCATGTCAGCCCCAACCACTCACTTGGTTTATCTGTTGGATGTGGATTTGTGTGACCAGGCCCTGGTTGCAGCCAGTGGCTGGTGATTTCTGCATCCCTCTCGTGACACGAGGGCTTCATGTGAATGTTACCAGTCACAGGCTACCTTTGAGCCTTAGAAGCTTCCAGCAAACTTACATTAATAAGGCTACTCGGGGAAAGCATGAGTTGGTTCCCATTGGTCCAGCGACTTATCAGCCCTGACCCTGAGACCGCTGGTAACCTGAGATGGGATACAGCTGAGCAGCCATCGGCTCCCTGACAACAGGCCACATTGTGCTTGAAGATCTCTCCTCTGTCTGTCTCATGGGCTCAGAATGTAAATGGCACTAACCCTGATTCAGCTGTGGGGGGTTTCAGGTATCACTTTGAGCTGTATCCGTAATCTCTCACGGCTACTATCCTTCAGTAATCTGTTCCTGCTGAACCAAGTGAGATATGTATTCTCTGGATCTGGGGACTGATGGCATGCCAGTATTATCACCCATCCCTATCTGCCCTTGAGAAGCTGGACCTTTAAATTCAGTAAATGAATAAACCTGGAATGAAAAGCCAGCCTCAGTTACAGTGACCATGGAACTACCTTTCGTCATAAACCTTCAGGAAAGGGTCTCACTCCTCTTGCCTTTCAGTGACAGCAAAAGAATGGCAGAACAAGCCACACGGTTTGTGGAATAGTTCGAGTGGGCAATTAATGCTGGTGATGCCCTGGTCCTGTGAATGAATTTAATACTTTGGAAGCCTCAAAAGAAGAGGTTTAGCTGGTTGAGGGAAGGAGAAGTTTGTGGATCCAGCCTCTCGCTGTGAGCTGAGGCTGACACTCCAGTCTGATGTCAAAGCAAAGGTGGGAGATGTGATCCCCACGCCCTGTGGACACCTGGTGGCCCAGCAGCCTGTGTTTGGGTTATTCTCCTCTTTTAGCAAGGCTGGGTATGAACTAAATGGAGGTGTTGTACACAGCAAACACCATGATCTGTGTGTCTCCCCGGTGTCGAGGAGACCACACGATAAGAAGATAAGTTCTTGCTTTACCTGGTACCAGCCACACCATTCCTCATAGCCCACAGACACCTCACACCGCGATTACTCTTCCTCCCGCTCTGCTTCCTGGAAGGATCCCATTCTCTGCCACCAAATGATCCCACTTTTTACAGGTTATTCCAAGGATCAGTATTCCTTTTTCCTCAGCTGATGTTCCCATCCACATAGCTGACAGGGGCCTTGTCCACCTCTGTCCCCAATTCTGCTGCCATTCCTTCTCTCCACTCCCAGGTTCCCCCAGCCTTCCACCCACCAGCCTTCCACCCACCAGCCTTCCACCCACCAGCCTTCCACCCACCAGCCTTCCACCCACCAGCCTTCCACCCACCAGCCTTCCACCCACCAGCCTTCCACCCACCAGCCTTCACACTCAATGAACCACCCGCCTAACATTTCACCATCCCCAATGTGATGTCACCTCCGGACACAGCTGCCCCTCCCCCCAGCATTCCAAAGGGGCCGTTCCAACGTAACTCCCTAGTTCACCCTTCATTTCCCACCAACCACTCCCCCACTCAATGCACTTCCCCATTTAACTACAGGAAATGCCCTTTCACCTGTTGCCTTCTCACCATCTGGTGACCCAAACCTCCCTCCAGCAACAACTTACTTGTACTTTTTCCAATCCAGTGCACTGCATTTGGTGCTCACAACCTGGTGTCCTCTGCATTGGGGAAACCATGTCCACATTACAGAGCATGTGCTTTATGGATACAGTGCCTCTCATTTCAGGTCTCCACCCCACTCTGACCTCTCTGTTTTTGGCCTCTGACTCTGGTAAATCGGTAAATTGGTTTATTATTGTCACAAGTATCGGGGTACAGTGAAAAACTTTGTGTTGCATGCCGTCCATACAGATCAGTTCATCACATCAGTGCACAGAGGTAGTACGAGGGAAAACAATAACGGAATGCAGAATAAAGTGTTACAGTTACAGAGAAAGTGCAGTGCAGGCAGACAATAAGGTGCAAGGACATAACGAGGTACATTGTGAGGTCAAGAGTCCATCTGATTCCCACCAAACACAACATAAGTCTGAGAAACAGCACTTTGCCTTGTGACCGGTACATTACAAACTCAAGATTCAACAGCGAATTCAACACTCAGATCACCAGACTTCCCAGCATGTCTCCTTCAGGAGTTACACGTAAATGGGCGGCACCGTGGTGCAGCCAGTACAGCCGCTGCCTCGCAGTGCCAGCGACACGGGTTCGATCCCGACCTCCGGCGCTGTCTGTGTGGAGTTTGCAGGTTCTCCCGATGACCACGTGGGTTTCCCTGGGTGCCCTGGTCTCCTCACACATCGCAAAGACGTGCGGGTCGACAGGTTAATTGCCCGCTGTAAATTGCCCTCGTGTGTGGGTGAGGGGTAGAATCTGGGGGTTTGATGAGAAAGCGGAAAGTGTGGATTGCAGGGGAAATTGGTGGGGAATGGGATTACTCAGTGGTCCAGCATAGATGGGTCAAATTACCTCCAAAGTCATAAGGAAATAATGCATATAGGTAGTGATGTGAGCATGAAGTGTACGGGATATATGTTCCACATTCTCCATATATAACAGTCCGCGGCACAGAGACGTGCTCAGCTCGCACAGACTCTGACAGAACAGGCCTTTACACGACAGAGTGAGCGGAGATGCATCATACAGACCGAATGCATGCATGAGGTATGTCACGGAGAGAAGCGCCTGATCACTTGTTGCATGATGCAGCGTGTGAAAGATTCACGGCAGTACGTACACCCTGGGTACATCTGTGCAGACGCAGGGGAATCCACGCCTCTCTCTGCTCTGCACGTGTGAGGCGGTCGACCCGACGGCTGTAAAGTTGGCAGCGCCCTGAAATACACAGGGCTCGGAAAATCAGACAGGCGCTACAAAAATGAACAGCTCCCCCCCCCCCCCCACCCCACCCCTCCGCGCCACAAGGAGAGACGAGAGACTACAGACGCTGGAATCTGCTGCAACAATCAGTCTACTGGAGGAACTCAGCGCGCCGAGCAGCGTCTGTGGAGGCTGTGGAGGGATGCTCCACGTTTCGGGTCGAGACCCCACATCAGGACTGCTCAGAACCATTCCTCTGCCTCCGCAGACGCTGCTCGGCCCGCTGAGTTCCTCCAGCATCGTTTCCCCAAAATATGGAGAGGGAGGTGGGGAGTGGGGGCAGAGAGGGGGAGGGGGCCAGGGGGTGGGGGCAGAGAGAGGGGGAGGACAGGAAATCCGAGAAAATGTAGGATTGGGAGAGGGGGCAGAGCGGCGGGACGGGGGGGGGGGGGGGGGAAGCGGCAGATGAGGGTGGAGAAGGAAGGCGGGTCCGAGAGGGAATTACGCGGTGAGTGCGAGGGAGGGCAGCCGGCGGGGAGAGGGGACTCCCCCCGTCACCATGTCCGAGGTAACAGTGATCAGAAACAGCGGCTGATGCTGGACAGCGGAACTAAAGCCAGACCCCGCCGGTCAGGCAGCATCCGTGGGGAGAGAGAGCGAGTTAACGTTTCAGCTCGGGGTCACCCGTCTGAAACATTCACCCTGTTTCTCTCCACAGACGCTGCCCGACCGGCCGCGTGTTTCCACCAGTGTCGGGTTTTATTCCCCAGACCACGGTCCCGGGACAATCCACTCCATCACAGCCCGAGGGAGTCCGGCGGGCGGGGGTAAGTGCAGGAAATCTTCGTCCCTCCCACCCGCAGGACGGGTCCGATTGGGATTGGGGGGAGGGGGTGGATTGGTCAGCGTCAGGAATCCCCGCACTAAACTTTTAAACGGGCGGCGACCTCGGGATTGCCCTGACCCCTCGTTCTACAAAGCAGCCGCAATGGGCCGTAAGGTCGCGCTGGTGTGGGCGCGGGGTGGGGGGGGGGGTGTGGTGGTGTTGGGGGTAGAGACGCCGGGAGATTACTGTGGAATGGTGAGGTGACCAGTGTGAAGGGGCGGGGTCTCGTCGGGGATTGCATACAGTCATAGAGTTATACATCAGGTAAGCAGGCCCTTCGGCCCAACTCGTCCATGCTGGCCAAGTTGCCTACTTGAGCCAGTCCCATTTGCCTGCATTTGGACAATATCCCTCGAAACCTTTCCTAACGGTGTTCCTATGCAATAATGTTGTTATTGTACCTGCCTCTGCCACTTCCTATGGCAGCTCGTTCCACACACCCACCACCCTCTGTGTGGAAAACTTGCCCCTCAGGTCCCCTTTAAACTTTTACCCTCTCACCTTAAACCTGTGACCTCCACTTTGGACACCACTACCATGGAAACAGACCTGGCTAGCTACCCTATCTATGCCTCTCATAATTTTAAATGCCTTTATCATTTCGCCTCTCAGCCTCCTTCTCTCCAGAGAACACAGCCCCAGCCCATCCAGTCTCTCCCTGTAATTCAACCCCTCCAGTCCCGGCAACATCCCTGTGAATCTGTTCTGCACCTTTTTCAATTTCCTATAGCAAGTAAGGTCGCGCTGGTGTGGGCGGGGCGGGGGGGGGGGCGGGTTGGTGTTGTTGGGGGTAGAGACGTCGGGAGATTACTGTGGAATGGTGAGCGGACCAGTCTGCACACAATACTCCAAGTGTAGTCTCACCAACGTCGTGAACAAATGTAACGTGTTCACTGGAACTCTGCAGCAACACACACAAAATGCTGGAGGAACTCAGCAGGTCAGGCAGCATCTATGGAGGGAAGTAAACAGTCGACGTTTTGGGTCGAGAACCTTCATCAGGACTGGAAAGGAAGAGGGCAGAAGCCAGAATAAGAAGGTCGGGGGAGGGGGAGGAACACACGCAGGCAGGGGAGAGGTGAGTTCAGGTGAGGGAGGAAGGTAGGTGGGTGGGGGAGATGTAAGCAGTTGAGAGGTGGTTGGTAGAAGAGGCAAAGGTCTGAAGGAGGAACAATCCGGTAGGAGAGGGTAGTGGACCATGGAATAAAGGATGGGGGCGGGGAATAGATGGGCAGGTCATGAGGGCAGGGGAAGGGAAAAGAGAAGGGGTGAGAGGGCCACGGGAATGACGGAAGACAAGCCGCTGAGTTCCTTCAGCATTTTGTCTGTTGCTCCAGATTCCAACATCTGCAAAATCTCTTGTGTCTTCACTGGAACTCGATTTGGCCAAGAGCTGATGGGACTGTGAATCCAACCTCACAGATCTGCCGCAGAGAGTCAGAGAGTTGTACAGCGCAGAAACAGGCCCTTCGGC
The DNA here is from genome assembly GCF_009764475.1 of Pristis pectinata. Taxonomy (NCBI): domain Eukaryota; kingdom Metazoa; phylum Chordata; class Chondrichthyes; order Rhinopristiformes; family Pristidae; genus Pristis; species Pristis pectinata. The sequence continues at coordinate 1,484,135 of NC_067416.1, read as the reverse complement.
CCACAGTGTCTATGCTGACCATCATACCTATCCATACTAATCCCACCTGCCTGCGTTAATACCACCTCCCCCTGTGCCCTGCTCATTCAAGCACCTGTCCAGGTGTCTCTTCAATGTTGTTACTGTTCCTGCCTCCGTCGCCCCCTCTGACAGCTCGTTCCAGATGCCGCTGCTCTGTGTGTGAAATAATTACCCCTCAGATCACTTTTAAACCTCCCTCCCTCCCTCCCAACCCCGAGGGGAGTCAGTGTGAAGTCGAGTCGGAATCATTTAGGGTCGGGCTTAGGGCGAAATGACCGCTGGATTCCGGAGGCACCCTCCCCCCTCCTGGTGTGTTCCAGCCCGGTGTGGGACTCACTCTCTCTCTTCCCCCCCCCCCCCCCCCCCCCCCCACCCTCCCTCGCTGGATGAGGTTGCCGAGTTCCGGCAGTGCTTCTGCTCCGGCCTGAGGTTTGCCCCTCGCTCGCGATGTAGGTCACGATTCCAGCTTCCAGCGTTAATTGAAGTTTCACCGCTGCGGGAACGCGTGGCGCACAAGGAGCGGGTGGTGCGTCCTAGTTCCGACTCCCGCCTCTCGTTACCCAGCGGGGGACCACCGGGTGTCAGCGACCAGCGCCGGCGGCCGCCGGATCGGAGAGGTCTCCGCTTCTGAAGGACAAACATCAGAGCCTCACCGGCACCTGTCCGCAGTACACGCTTCTCCGTGTGTGTCTCCATGGCCCCGACTGCTCCCCACACACTCCCCACAGAGTTTCCCCGCCCTTCTACAACACGGCCGCAACCGCACGGGTTGAGAAGCAGCGGCTGCAACGCCGGGCCAGTGCACTGGTATGAATGCACTTTGTTTCAGAGCGGGCCGCACCTGGTACTGCAAACTGACCCATAGATCTGAAGATCCGCACAAACCAGATTCATATAAAATATCCATTTCTACATTATGTGTTCACATTCACGTCTGAGCTCTGAATATCTAAGTATGGACAGAGGATAATAGTTTTTATGTAAAGCAGATTTATATACAACATGAATTTAGATAAATTTAGATTTAATTGTGATAGGCTTTACATTGATATGTATTTATAATAAAAGTGCATATTATCGATATATGTAAATTAAGTGTGAAGATATAACAGATCTATAATCCAAATGTACATTGGTGCAGCGCACAATCAAGCCACAGGTATAATTCTGGGTAATCGAATGATGTAATTAAGATACATAAGGATTTACATTGTAATGTAGAAATGGTTTGGATAACAGTAATTTGTATAAAAGAGATTTATACATGATGGACTGTGATGTACTGTTATATAGATTTACATCAATAGAGATTTAGTTATAACAGATTAGCGCAAACATTTTCTTTAGGTGTAAAGTAGATTTATATGCAGAATAAATTTGAATAAGAGAGAAGCGCCTGTGAAATATTTATATAATGTAGATTAATGCACATGATGGGCTTTGAGATAGAATGTATTTATATCTGACACCGGTTTATGGTGGTAAATTGTTCTTTGAGTTTCGCCTATTGACCGGGTAAGGAATGGATAATGAGAACTACCCGTGACAAACCTCCGGGCTCCCTCTGCTCGGGTGAGACGTCCTCCCAAAGGGAGACAACCGGGCGGGGCAGCTGTCCCGATACGGGTAGAGACCGGCTCCTCTCCTCAGTTCCCTTCTATTTGGAGATCCTTAACCTCAAGGCCGAGCCGGGAGATTTTGGTGTCGGTGAAGCGCCGCCGGATTTAGAGAGAGTCCTGGGGGATTGAATGGTCGGGAGCCTCGCCCAGATTCACCTCCGGGATGGAGTTTCGACCATGAGGCGCGGGGTTACTGAGACTTTCACTAATCCGATAAATCCCAGCCTCCGACCCGGTACAATGAAGACAGATTCCCAACGATTGCAGGATCCCAACCCCATTCCTGAATTTCAAATCCAGCCCCTGAACCCAATCCCATTCCTGAATCCCAAATCCAGCCCCTGAACCCAATCCCATTCCTGAATCCCGAATCCAAGCCCTGAATCCTATTTCCATTCCCGAAACCCAAACCCAAGCCCTGAATCCCAGTCCCTGGATCTCAATCCAGTCCCTGAATCAGAATGCAAACCCCGAATCCCAAACCATTCCTGAATGAAGCTGATGTATTGACAAGGTAGTGGGTCGGTTAACCAGCAGGAATTTGTGATTTGGGAATAAATGGTTGTCTCCAGCGGGTGGAGCCGCTGCCTCAAGGCTCCAGAGACCCGGGTTCGATCCCGACCTCTGGCGCTGTCTGTGTGGAGTTTGCACGTTCTCCCCGTGACCGTGTCGGTTTCCTCCGGGTGCTCCGGTTTCCTCCCACATTCCAAAAACGTGCGGGGTCGGTGGGTTAATTGGCCGCTGTAAATTGCCCCCCTAGTGTGTGGGTGAGGGGTAGAATCGGGGATGAAAAATGCAATGAATAGACTACAGGGAATGTGGGGGAATCGGATCGCCCTGTGAGCCAGTATAGACTCGATGGGATGAATGGCCTCATTCCCGGTCATAGAATTCCATCCTCCGACCCCCTTCCTCTTTCCCAGCCGGTCAGAGACTCCGGGCGGCGGGGCAAGGGTGGGCGGGAGTTACGGTGCTGCTCTACATGTATAATGCTCTCTTTGCGGTATGTGTGTTGGGAGGCGGTGCCAGGATTTCTATAGACCTGCTTAATTCAACAGCGGGGCTGGCTAAGGAACCAGCAAGGACTGCGGCGGTTCAAGACGACAGCTCAGCCCCCCTTCTCGGGGGCATTTAATAAATGCTGGTTTTGTCTGTGACGCCCAAGTTTGTTTTAAAGAATGAAAGGGTGGAACGGTGAATGGTGGTGTTGTGGACGGTGTAGTGGGAAAGGACCCAGCAGGATACAGATCAGGTACAGGTACGGGCGGAGAAATGGCAGATGGAGTTTAATCGGGGCAAGTGTGAGGTGTTGCAGTTTGGGAAGTCAAATATAAGGGGAAGTTACACAGTTAATGGCAGGACCCTTAACAGCGCTGATGTACTGAGGGATCGTGGGATCGAAGTCCATAGCTCATTGAAAATAGCCACGCAGGTAGCAAGGCCTACCGCATGCTTACCTTCATCCGTCGGGGCGTTGAGTACAAGAGTCAGGAAGTCACGTTGCAGCTGTATAAAACTTTGGTTAGGCTGCACTTGGAACATTGTGTGCAATTCTGGTCGCCCCATTACAGGAAGGATGGGGAGGCTTTGGAGAGGGTGCAGAAGAGGTTCACCAGGATGCTGCCTGGATTAGAGGGTGTGAGCTTTCAGGAGAGGTTGGACAAAATTGAGTTGTTTTCTCTGAAGCTGCGAGGCTGAGGGTTGAAGAATATAAAATATTGAGAGGCGCAAATCAGGTCGACAGTCAGAGTCTGTTTCCCAGGGTAAAAATGTCAAATACACAAGGACAATCATTTTAAGGTGAGGTGGGAAAGTTTAAAGGTGCTGCCAGGGACATGTTTTTTACAGAAAGAGCAGTGGGTGCCTGGAACGGGCTGCCGGGGGTGGTGGAGGCGGATACCATAGTGGTGTTCCAGAGGCTTTTAGACAGACACGTGAATATGCAGGGAAGGGAAGGATAGGGATCATGTGCAGGCAGAAGGGATTTAGTTTGATTTGGGATCATGTTCGGCACAGACATTGTGGGCCCAAGGGCCTGTTCCTGTGCTGTTGGTAAATCGGACCGACACTTGGTTCGCCCACAGTTGGGGTTCAGGCCTCTAGCAAGAGGCGCTGGAGAAGATGGAACGGAAGATTGACGAGGGATGGTCACAGAGTCAGGGACAACGCGAGGAGCGGGGGCAGTTCTGGGGGCGTTGTCCGGGGAGGGGGTCTGATCGGGTATTTCAGGTTATGCTAGGTCTCGATAGGTTAATGTGGACAGGCTGAACCCGTCAATATTAGGCACTCACTGGTAAATCGTAAGCGGAATTCAGAGGGAAGGTGGGAGTGGGATCCGCTCCCACAGGGTGGCGAAGGGAACAGCAGAGAGGGGGTAAGGGGGGGTGAATAAACTCGTGGGAGGGGGGTGATGGGGAGAGGGGCGCGAGGAGATTGGAGAGGAGCAGAAAGCACAGCCCCAGCGCCGCGGGGGCAGTGGGCTTGAATCTCCTGTTTCTGGACAGTGTAATGCTCTGTAATGTGTACAACAGCAGAAAGATTATTCATTGTAATGAGGGCATTAATATTATACAAACGGCAATGGGAATATGACAACACCGCAAACAGCGTGTGAATGGCTGCAGTTCTTGGGGAATATTATTTTATCAAACACAACTAACTAACTGTCAGGCCGCGGGTCTGTGGTGAGGTGGGTGTGTAAACGCCAGCGTGGGTGTGTTTGTGAATACGGGTGTGAAAGGTGGGAAATGTGGATGGATGCTGAGAACGTTTGTAACTGCGTGGCTGCCTGTCTCTTCATACGTCTACACGTTAGGCCGAATTTCCATCGTTCAGAAGCCGGCTCGAGTTTCCGGTAAACGGTGAACGAACTGAAGCGACGGAGTCTGTCCCACAGCAGACAGACTCAACCAGAAACTGTGGACATCAGCCGCGCCAAACCGTGTCAGGCGTAAACTGTCTCTTTGAAGCAAAAGGCAGGAGTTCTGCACTTATATCATCCAATTATTCCATTTAGACCGATAATAGTTGTATAGAAATGTGTACACAATATTTGAAATAATTTCGTTGACTTCAATAATACATCAATACTCTACATGTTTTCCTTGTACATTATATACAATTCCTTTAATATCTGTGCAATGCATAGAATTTAATTTGCTTCACATAATTCTATTTAGTTTCTCGATATGTTTTCTGCATTTAGATTTGATAGATATTAGGGATAATTATTGACATTAATATCCCGCCGTGTGAGCGTCATTCCATTTTCCCGGATAAACGGATGTGGGATTTGTCCAACACCAAATGATTCCAAAACTTGAACCTATCCGTCTCGGTATCTCACTCCAGTTAAAGAGATTTCGTTTCCTTTGAATCGCCTCCGCTCTCCGTGGGTAGTACCGATTACCGGCAGCGTGCGGCGGGGATTCATCCCGTTTAACCTGCATTTATTGTTGAGGTTTGTGCGGCCTCCCATTCTCCAGGTCACTGCCGCTCCGGCTCCCGTTCCACGCGGCTTCTGAGCACAATTGTCAAAAATCAATGGTTAACGACCATCCCACCCCCTCCCCACCACCCCCCCAACACACACACACACACACACACACACACACACACACACACACACACACACACACACACACACACACACACCGATCAGGAGCGAGCGAAGTTGGCGGCCGAACCTGTTTTGCAATGTGTCCGGAGAGAGAAAATGCAGAAGGGGAGAAGAGAGAGATAGAGTGATGGAGAGAGAGAGAGAGAGAGAGATAACAGGATAGAAGGGGCGGAAGACGGAGAGAGAGGGGGAGGCAGGCAGAGAGAGGGACAGACAGAAAGAGACAGCAAGGGCTGCAAGTGTGTGGGAGAGACGGGGAGACGAAGACGGAGTAACTGAGACAGGAACAGAAAGTCGAAGATTCAGAAATGAGGGAAGAACGTGAAGACATCGGGAGACGGAGAGAAGCGTCAAAGATTAAACAGAGAGAGGGGGAGCGACGGACGGAGAGGTGTTAGTGAGAGAGGCCGGCCGGCCCGATGCGTGTCCGCACCCGCACAGGTTGACGTTAGCCGTTTACTGACGGCCAGTTTAACGGGTCGGCCCGCCAGGAGAACCCAGCAGACAGACTCCGGGAGCGGAGGTGGGGGACACCGGGCAGGGGGAGGGTGGATGCGGGAGGGTCAGGGGTTCAGGGTGTGTGGGCCCGCTCAGCGGGACAGCTCCCACTACAACGTGGACTCTGCGCCGGGACCGGCAGACGGACTGCGCCCGTTGGGAATGCTCACGTTTCACTCTTCACGGCGTAGTCCCGCAGAGCAGCAGTGCCGTGTACATCCGAGCGCGATTATCGGCAGCTCTCTCCCGGGCACAGTAATCCAGCGAGGACCCATTCCCGGCAATGCTGCCAGCCACCAGATCCCTGCCCCTCCGGCTTCCCCCATGTCATCCAGCGGGGGGAGTCTGCCGTCGTCACCCAGGCCGGTCTGGGTGTGACCCGGCCAGGGACCACACGGTGGGGTGACGGGCCCTGGGCGAGTGCGGTTATAAAGAGAAGCTGAGGTACAACAGTCTGAGCAGCGTCTGTGTGTGTGGGGGGGGGGGGGGGGAGGGAGAGGAATTGTTGACGTTTCAGGTCGAGACCCTGCGTCAGGGCTGAGGGTGAAGAGGGGAGGTGGCCGGTAGAAAGAAAGTTGGGGGGGGTGGGGGGAAAGGGGCCGGAGGTGATTGGTGGACCGCCAAGGGGTGAAGGACGATGGGCAGGTTGCCCCGGGAAGGGGAGGGGAGAGGGAGAGGAAGGGAGACAATTCCCCTCCCCGCACAGATGCTGCTCGATGCGCTGAGTCCCTCGGCACATGGCTTGTTGCTTACAAAGGAAAGTTGACGGGAATGCTGGTCGCGACAGGGTTAATAACACAGAAGCTGTGAGAGAGGGGGCTTGGATGCCGCGGCTGGAGAAAGTGTTCCTGTGTCCCAGCCTGAGGTGAGAGAGAGAGATGGCGAGGACTCTCCGCACCCACTGTTCCCCGCCCTCTGCCCCCTCTGTACTGCGCTGTAATACGGTTACCGTTCACAGGCAATTATCATTTATGATTTATGATTTTTAATGGTTAATTTAATAAAAGGCAGGATTTCCCTTAATGAAACTGTTGAACCAAATCAGAAACAATTGCATTGGATCTAATTACCCATCCAATCCATTGCGGGCGGATCAAACCTTCTCACAGACGCTCGCAGCTTCCTGTGTAATAACGGAGTGGGTTGTATTTGCTGATTTCTGTCCATTTGTTGCAGCGGTGGGTGTGTGTGCGGGGGGGGGGGGGCGGTGGATCGATTGTCGCCAGTTGGTTCAGAAGTGCCATCAGGGACAGGGCGGCCGTGAACCGACGCCGGCAGAGCGGAGGGCACGGCGGTGAATCAGCCAGCAGCCAATGGAACAATCGGGATGAAATCAGAATGTAGCCGCCAGGTACCTGACTACCTCCCCAGGGACACGGGGAGCGGCTACTCCCCTCCCCAAAACAGTTCCGCCACTTGTGAATGAACTCGTTCCCCACATCCACGTTCCCGAACCCGCAATTCTCTCACCTTTTCCGTTATTGTCACTTCAGCCTTTCTGTTCGGACGTCGGACTGCGCCACCGGACTTCGCACCATTCCGTAGTTTTGCGCTGTATTTGAAGTTGTGTTTATTATCACCGCGTTCACCGGTTACTCTGGGAGCTTCAGGCGAGCAAGGAATTTCGCTGCACCCTGGTGTATGCGACAATCAAGTCATCTGAATCATGTCCCGAGGGGACTGTTTCTCCCCGTGACACCAGCCCGTGGCCATACGGTCAATGCGATAGGAGATTAAACCTTTGTTAGAATCTCTTTATTCGTGTCAGCACAATGAAGCGTTGAAGGTGAACCGGTTGTAAGGGTGACAGTTTCGGGTTTGTTGGAGCAAGTCCCGGCCGTTCTGTTACCGTGTCAGGGGTGAGCCAGATGTCGGGTTCGGGCTCCCGGTCAGATCAGCGCGGGAGGAGGGAGGCAGCGAGCAGGTCACTGCTCCGATCGGGTAATCAGTAGAACTAAATTTAGCCATTCTCCATGAAAAGTGACTTGTGTTGTATTCAGAGGAGTGTCACGGAACAAACTGACACTTGCTGGAAGCCTCATTCTGCCCATACTACAGATAACATTGTAGCCTGGATTACACCCTGGGGTGGTTATCAATTTCCCCCCAAATTTAGCAAATATTTTCGAGAATAAATTTGGGGATAAATTATCCGGTTAACACTTCGAGATCGTGTTAATATTACAGCTCCCAGATCCACTGCCACTCCCTTCATGTAGAGAACAGGGAGCAGCAATAAAAGCGATAGGAGGAGGCCATTCCGCCCCTCTAGCCTGGAACTCCTAACCAAGAAAAGTTTCAACTCTCAGCCTCAGGAGAGTGGGGTTCCGGGTCCCCGTTACCATTGGTCAGTACCGCGTGCAGAGATTTCTTACACCAAAGTTCAAATAGGAATTCTGTGACACACGTTTCCAGGGTTCAACGTTTCCCTCTTCTGATCATTGGTTCTACGGTCAACTCCCTCCAGACGCTGCCTGAGCCGCCGAGTGTTTCCAATATTTTCTGCTCTTACTTCGAATGCCTGGCACCTGCTGAGCGTTGCTTTTATAACTCTTTCCGTTGAATTGGCCCGAGTGAACGCACCTTCACTGGTACACACCTGCCTGGAGGGAAAAATCAACCCCCTCCCCAATGCTGAATTTGTCCTCAAATGGCCAACTCAGTGCTAGCGTCTCCTGGGCCCCTGATCCTGATCCTGATCGCTCACGGGGCACCGAACAACACGGGTCAGTTCTAGCCAGGATCACTAGAAGGACAGAGACGGACTAACCCCGAGGTAACAGCATCAACAGAAAGTCCAGTCGCGTGTTCCGAGGGATCGGTGGTCGGATTAAAGGCTGCCTGCCATTGGGTAACTGTATTGATTGATAGACAGGCCAGGGAATAGAGTAACCAATACAGCAGAGCCCCGCCCAACACAGGGCATTCGGGAACGGGTACTCGCCGTCCAAATAGATCAGAACCGGTTTCACACGGTCCGCTGTGCTGGCTGTATCGTGCGGTACTTTATAGCAGCACACTGTCGGAAACAGGCCCTTCGGCCCAACTCGTTCCTGCTAACCAAGGTGTCTTTCTGGCCGGTGTCCCTCTGATTCCTACCTGTCCGTGCCCCTGCCTAAATGTCTTTTCAACACTGTACCTGTACCCGCCTCTACCACTTCCCCCGGTGGCTCGTTCCCCACACCCACCGCCCTCTGTAACAAAAGTTGTGCCTCAGGTCCCTTTAGATCTTTCCCCTCTCACCTTAAATCGGTGTTGTCTAGTTCCATACTCCCCGACCTTGGGGAAAGGACTGTGACCACCCACCCTGTCTACGTCCCTCCTGATTCTATAAACCCCTCTAAGGTCAGCCCTCGGCCTCCGTTCCGGGGAGAACTGTCCCAGCTCGTCAGGTCTCTGTCAGTAAATGAAAGGTTTCAGTTTACAGTTCACAGTGACTGTCAATGTGAATAATCCCAGAAGCAGATACGGCGCGGAAGGAGGCCACTTGGCCTGTCGAGTCCATGCCGGCTCCTGGTAGTGCAAATCCATCTCATGCAGCCCCCAGAAGAGGTGTCAGGTGACCGGAGGGCAGGGAACGTGGTCTCTTTGGACAAGTCGGACAGCAGGGATAAGCCGGGTAATTATGGTGCAGTCAGGTCTCACATCAGTGGGAGGGATTTATTGGGGAATACCTGAAGGATAGGATTAATCTGATCTCAGAGGCAGGGATTGATCAAGGCTTTGTTAGGGGAGAGCCTGTATCACTAATTTGAGTGGATCTTTCAAGGAGGCGACAAGGTGTGCCGATGAGGGCAGTGTGGTTGATGTGGTGTTTCTGGAACTCAGTAAGGATGCTGGCACTGTCTCACATGGGAGACTGGTCTCACTGGATCCGGGGTAATTTGGATCCAAAATCGTCTTGGTAATTGGAAGCAGAGGTGATGGTGGAGGTTGGAAGTCTGTAACTGGTAGAACATTACAGCGATCAGTGCTGGGACCCTTGCTGGCTGTTATAATTTTGTTAGAAATGTTGACCTGAATAAAGGAGGTATGGTTGGTAAATTTTCAGATGACACAAAAGTTGGTGATGGTGTTGGTTAGTAAGGAAAGTAGGCTTAGGCTACAGGAAGATGGGCAGAGAAATGGAATTTAATCTGGAAAAAATACTGGGATATTCACAACGAAGGACAGGACTCTGAGACGTACTGAGGAACAGCAGGACCTTGTGTTCAATGATCCCCAAGAGCAGCAGGACAGATAGTAGATTAGATGGCATACAAGACAGAATATAAGAGCAAAGAGATTACGGTACAATTATGTGGAACATTAGTTAGGCCCCAGCAGGTGTACTGTATGTACTACAGACAGGATGTGCTTACACTGGAGAGGGTACAGAGAAGAGGCCTGGGACGGAATATTTCAGTTACAGAGAGAGACTGGGTAGGATGGGATTGTTTATCTTGAATTGGAGGGGGCTGAGGGGGGACTTGATGAGGTGATAAGATAGTAGTAGGAAACCTTTCTCAATAGAGCAGTGTCTATGACCTCAGGACACAGGTTTAAGGGATGGGGGAAGAGATTTAGATGAACAGTTAGAAAGATTTTTTTCACCCAGAATTTGGTTGAATGTGCTTCCTGAGGGAGAGTTGGAGGCAGAGACTCTTGTTTTATATAAGGAGTAGTCGTTGAGTGTTTGAAACAGCTGAGAGTATCTCATGATTTTATATGCCTCAGTTTTCTCTGTTCCAAGTAAAACAACCCCATTATCTCCAATCTTTCCTCATAGCTTTAATGTTCCCATCCTGGCAACATCCTTGTACAGTTCCTTTGCACCATCTCCAGTGCAATCCCATCTCTCCTGCAATGCACACAGTGCTCAAGCTGTGGTCTGACTACAATTCCAGTATAACTTCCGTGCCCATACATGTATTACAGCTATTAAAGGAGAACATCTCATGTTTGCTTTCATCACCTGACTGACGTTCCAATGTTCTGGAAGGAACTGTACACTTCAAGGGCCCTGTTGCTCCACACATCCCAATATCCTTCCATTCATGGGGAATTCCATTCCTTTGTTGCACCAACTCAGATGCATTTCCCAATCCCACTTCCCTGGATTAAATTCCATGCCTATTTTCTGTCCAACTGACCATCAATATTTGCCACCAGTATGAAGCCTCCCTCCTCCCTATCACCCACATGGCCAAGTTCTAAATCAATGACAAACATAATTATCGCGCCTGAAGCAAAAAGCTGCAGATCCTGGAAACCTGGAACAAAACCAGAAAATGGTGGAAGCACTCAGCAGATGCTGCCTGACCTGCTGTGCATTTCTGCTTCTGTTTCTTCACCAAGTCCCTGCATTTAAGTCTAAACCATTAATATTTATTACAAGAAGCAAGGGACCCAAAAACACCCATCAACCAGTACACTCTGCTTCTGCCACTGAAATGCTTTTGGATCCAATTTTCCATCTCTTCAGATCCCAAGGGGTTCGAGTTTTTTGACCAGCCTGTCCTGTGGGACCCTGTCAAAAGCTTTGCTGAAATCCATGTCGACTACATCAAGTGCAGCATCGTGATCCACCCTCCGTGTTACCTCTTTAAAAACATACAAGAACAAGTCAGATGTGACATTTCTTTAACAAATCCACAGTGACTGTCCCTGATTGATCTGTGCCTTTCCAAATGACTCCAGTGATGTCCTTACTACCAGAGTTTAACTGGCTTTTAACTTCTCAAGTTTATCCCTCCCTCCCTTAACAATGGGACAAGGTTAACACCATTCATGTCATTAGGGAATTGGAAAACTATGGTCAGAGCCTCTGTCATTTCCCCATCATCACTACTGTCTGCAGGAACAGGCTTTCCCTCACATTCCCACAGTGTCTTTCCCCCTTCACTTTGAAAGGGACCATACCCTCACTGTCAGGTTACTCCCTCATCCCACACAAAGACCCACTGCAGTACTGACGGAGTGCCACTTTCAGATCAGATGTTAAACTGAGGCTCTATACACACCCTCATGTGGATGGAAAAAAATCCCACTGGATATTTTTCAGGAAAAGCAGGGAGTTCTCCCATCGTTCTGGCCAATGTTCCTCATTCAATATCTCCAGGACACATAGCCAGCCATTTATCATCTTCATGTTCAAGAGAAGCAGCTGTCTTAGACTGACTGAAGGACAAGCCCTGAACATCAAGGTCTTATGTTATACAAAGTTCTGAATGATTGTTTGACAAGACACTGGAAATGCAGAGTTTTGTTCAGTCAGCATTGGGATTGTGCCCGAGTGCCCCACACCTGTGCCACTGTTGACTGCTTGGAAGAAGCAAGTCTTTGACTCTTCCAGCTTTCCGGAGCAGTGTTAGATGGGTCTGGATAAAAGCCCTGCAGACTGTGCCGGCCACTGGAGACCTAACTCTGGGTCTGCATTCAGTGAGGCTCCTGCATCTAGTTGTGTGGATTACTTCCCATCCTCCCATTTACCCATCACCCCCAACAATGACTCAGTCCAACATTGCCTCAGTTCTAAATTTCTCCCTCTGGACTTTCTAATCTTTCCATGCCTTTACCTTCCCTGTGTTCAATCTCCTCCATCCTACAACTTTCTGAGATCTCTGACCTCTTCCACTTCTGGCCTGTAAGCATCCTTGAGTGTAATTTGTCCCCCATCACAGCTATGCCCACTGCTGCCTGTGCCCTGAGCTCTGGAAGTCCCATTCCTGAACCTCTCCACCTCTATCCTTCCTTAAGTTGCCTCATGAGCTTTTGGCAACTCCCCAATATCTTCTACAAAGCTTGGTGTGAAATCACATCTGATTTATGCCCTGTGCAGTGCCCTAGGATGTTAAAGACAGTTGGATCCACATCAGAAGCAGCTACATCATGACCCTAGGAGCTTTTCTGTCCCTGACCCTGCTAACACCACTCACCAAGGAAACCATTGGCATTATAGCCACCAATTAAGGGTTCATGTCTTTGGTGGATGAATGTGAGGAGAAGAATGTGTTATTGTAACAGGACCCATTGGTTACAGAGCTAACCCCACTCCGAGCTGATATATTATGATTAAGGCCATTGAAGGAGAGTGCGTGTCATGACCTGTCAATCAGCCTCTTCTCTCTGTGTGAAGAGAGTGAAGAGGATTTAACACACATTGCAGCCTCCTTAGAGTGGCAGGGAATGCACTGGATTTGTGCTGTCTGAATCATTTTGACAGACAGCCCTCATGTGCTCTGATTACAACTGATTGAATGATAGAGTCTAAATATTCCCCATGGAGTCTGACTCCAACAATCGCTGTTAGTTGTCGGCACAGCTGAGTTTACAGAAGCTGATGGATTCTGTTTGGGAACTATGTCTCGGGCTGGGACAGCGGAGGAAGTGAGGGCTCTGTTCAATGCGTCTCACCATCCTGCAGCTGCACACGGCTCAGTCTCAGTGCCAAATTAGTGAGGGTCACCTCACCTTAACCACCAGCAGCCTTTGCCTTTGCTTTTCACTTCCCATTAAATTGTTTCTTTGGGCAGACTGACATGTAATGATTTGTGAAAACCTGTCTGATCAGAGAGATCGAACAATTTAATATTAAAGGGGATCAAATAGGAGCCCCTCAGATCTCAGATCTGTGTCTTACCTCCATCTACCTACTGGTCCTGCAATCCCAACCCCACTTCCTCAGCTAAAATCCACTTAGTCTGGGAATTTCCCAGAGAGTTCCCAGATTCCTGCTACCCCTCTGTGTATCCTGATATCCCATGAATGTAACCAAAGGTCCTACCCCTGTCCTGGACTCCCCCCTCTCCCCCAATGAAAGAGCCTTTCTCTCTCTTTTAAGCAACCGGAACACCTCCATCAGTTGTCAGCACTGACAGGCTGCCTCTCCCTCTGTGTAACTGGTCTTCAGAATATCATCCTTTTAACCCCACTATCAAACTGGTGTCTCTGCCCTGCAACCCCTCCATAGCTAGTACAGCTCTCCTCCCAAAGATTATTCAGAAGGAACTTCTTGCCTTATAGCTGGGGCTCACATTGGAATAATCTGGAGGGGGCTACCTCAATTTTAAGTTCTCCTGCAAGGATCAGCAGACATCCCGGCGAACCTTCCACTACAGCCCTTGCACCAACTCTCACTGACTCTACAATTCCATTTGGGAAGCTGCGGTTGAATCTGCTCCTCCTGCAGTGTCCCAGATCACGGCAACTCTCTGCAGGAACCATCCCCCTCTCCTCTCTGGTCTCCCACATTCTGTGGTCACCAACACTCCTGCCCCTGCAAATGGTTCCTTCCTTCCGCTGAAACCTCTGGACACTCTGCAAAATGTCTGCTTTGATGACAACAGTGCCACTTTCTCCACAGCACAACAGCCCTGTTCCCGGAAAAGCTTGACCTGAATCCTTATGCCTTCTCCAAGTTCTTGACACCCTTCCTGCTCCCTGGGTCCAGAAGAGGACATGGTTTTTCATGTCAAAACAAGAATTTCCAAAGGACTTTCTCTACTTTTGTGCTCAACTTGTTAAACTAAAGATTCCAGATGCTTTCAGCAGCTTCGTCACCTTGTCCTATCACCTTCAAAGGTACAAATTCACCCTCCCTCCTCTCACCCAACATCAGTCCAATTTTTGTTATCTGTCCTGATCTTTCCTGTAAAGATTATCTTCATTACCTCAATTGGGTCCTCTCTAAACTTTCCACACCCCAAGGGATTGTATCGTTCCTGCCCTGCAGCACACCAATTGCTCTCCCAAGGGCAGAGGTTTGGAACAATGGGCCAAATAGGGAGCAGAGACCCAACCCAGGCATTGGGTGACTACACACTGCAGAGAATGTCCTTGGATCTCATTAAAAACTGATAATTCACCAGTTTCATAACATAATATAGAATTATAGACCAGTACAACACAGGAACAGGTCCTTCAGCCCACAATGTCTGTGGCAACCATGATGCCAATTTAAACCACATCTGCCTGCAATAAGGAACATTAATATAAAGTTGTCTGTACTAAAATGGAAAGGAGCAAAAGAGACAAAGAACAAAGGAGGATGAGGGAGGAACAAGGGGAGATAGAAATAGAAAGAAAAAGAGAGAACGAGAAGGGAGGAAATACACTTCCGTCCCAGTGGAAGTGCACTGGTCCAGCTGGATTCATCCCGGTAATAATATCAATCCTATTTGTTATTTTATTTTGACGAGAGACGCTGTGTGAAGTTTGCATGAGTTTGAGGCAATGTTTCAGGAACTGTTGCATCCAACATCTCCTTGACATTCTTCAGAGTTCGGGCGACTCTCTGCATATGCCAGATTGTTTAATTTATCACAGCACTGCCCTGGAGCCCAGCGTTAGATCCTGGAAGGGGAATTAGCTTTCTGTGTACCACTAAGTAAATATCAGTATATCACAGAGTAATTGTAGGGTGGAGCCACTCAGAGAAAAGGGTGATTAACTGCACTGATTAATGGCCAGTTAATAGAAGCGGAATGCACCAGGTCGGCTGTTTCCATTCTGTCCTAGAATTCTCCTGGTTGGTTTAAAAATTCCAATTTTGTTACTCAGACTTTGTCAGAAGGTTAACTTCTAGTTTCTTAAATTCAGTGTAAACAGAGTCCATGGGAGGTAATGGCTTCACTCTTGGTATTCATTGCCTAATCTCTGGTACTTAAACAATACGACTCTCCTCTCCCCATAGAATCATAGAATCTTACAGCCAATAAAGCCACTTGGCCCATTAAACCTGTGTTGGAGCTTTGAAAGAATCTCCAATTCTTCTCACTCCCCTGCTCTTAACATCTACGTCTGCCCATCAACTAACTGTCAGTTCATTGAAGCAGCATGTGGCAATTCCTCTGGGATCAGCTGCACGCTTACTTTTCCAAAGTCCCTTTAGACCATGCAGGGCTGAAGTTAACTCACTGTGTCGTTCATCCTCAACTTCCCTCCAGATCTTCCCCCAAATGTTTTAAATCTGTGGTTACAAAACCACTTGCTACAGCAAAAAAAATTATTCTATCAAGACCCCTTATGATTCTGTACAAAATTTGCTTTAAACTCTGCTCCAAGAGGAACAATCCCAGCTTAAAGTCAGTCATAGAGCAGTACAGAACAGATACAGACCCTTCAGCCCAACAGTCCATGCTGACCACATTGTCCACCCAGCTAGTCCCAATTTCCTGCATTCGGCCCATATCCCTCCAAGTCCCGCCCCTCTATGTGCCGATCCAGGTGCTTATTAAATGACACTATCGTACCTGCCTCACCCACTTCCTCTGGCAGCCCGTTCCACACACTCACCACCCCCTGCATTCTCCACAGGACAAGTCCCTCATCTCTAGAACTGTTCCAGTAGATCTCGCCAACCCAATCCAAGTTTTTACCTCCTTCCCATAGTGTGGAATCCACAATTGGACACAAGACTCCAGCTGGAGGCTGTCAGAGATAAACTCAGGTATTTACTTCTGTGTTCATTTATTTACAGAGTCAAGTATCCCAAATACTTTCTTAATCACGTTCTCACACCATTAATATTGCTGAGGGCCTGTGATCACTAAGTCTTTTGCACTTTGTCTGCAATGTCCCTGGGTCTCAGATACCCTGAAATCTCTCAGCCAGGGTGTAATGAAACGTAATCCAACCGCCACCACTGAGCCCAAACACTTCAGGGGGAATAACTGTACAACAGCCACTTCTTCTTATCACGCACCTTTAACAAGAAAATCAAACACCTAAGGTGTTTCACGGGACATTGTCAAACAAAGGAAAGGCCAAAATAACACTGGAAATGCTTGAAATACTCAGCAGGTCAGGCAGCAGCTGTGGAGAGAGTGACCTTTCATCAGAACTGGAAAATTGGAGATGAAACCAGATTTAAGAAGCAGAACAAGGGGAGAAGGTGGAGGGAGAAAACCAGAACAGAGTGAGAGGGTGAAGACCAGGAGACAGTGAGCGACACAGGGGATGATGGAGCTGGTGAAACAGTGTGGGGAAGAAAACCTGTGACTTACCGTGAAGTACTGGAGGGCCATCAGGACCGTCATCTCCACTAAACCCTCCAAATCCACTGGCAGGATAGATCACCCTCCCTGTCTCTGTAACCCCCTCCGGTCCCTACACCCTCCGTATCTCTGTAACACCTCCAGCCCCTACACCCCTCCCTATCTCTGTAACCCCTCCAGCCCCTACACCCCTCCCTATCTCTGTAACCCCTCCAGCCCCTACACCCCTCCCTATCTCTGTAACCCCTCCAGCCCCTACACCCCTCCCTATCTCTGTAACCCCTCCAGCCCCTACACCCCTCCCTATCTCTGTAACCCCTCCAGCCCCTACACCCCTCCCTATCTCTGTAACCCCTCCAGCCCCTACACCCCTCCCTATCTCTGTAACCCCTCCAGCCCCTACACCCCTCCCTATCTCTGTAACCCCTCCAGCCCCTACACCCCTCCCTATCTCTGTAACCCCTCCAGCCCCTACACCCCTCCCTATCTCTGTAACGTCCTCCAAAATTTACGTGCCAAATCATTGACTACCAGACCTTTGGTGCCAGCTCCATCAAGAGAAGCACTTGCTCACGGGAGGACAGGCGGTGGCCCAGACTACACCTGGGCTCCACCATCAGTGCCACCGTTCCCCACCACAGCCATGCCTTCAGCTGCCTGGGCCCCGAGCTCTGGGATTTCCTTCCCCTCTCCAACATTGTGAACCGTCCTCTGAGGCCCAGTCCTTGCCCGGGATTTGCACCCAGACCCTTGCAGCGTTTTGCTGGAATGTTAAAGGGAAGCAGGTTGTGGTGAGTGTCCTTGTGCCCCGTGTGTCCTGGTGCTCAGGTGGGTGGTCAGGGCTGGAGGGTGGGTGTGGGTGCTGGGGTGGGTCAGGGGTTGGGTGCTAGGGTGGGTCAGCGGTTGGGTGCTGGGGTTGGGTGCTGGGGTGGGTCAGGAGTTGGGTGCTGGGGTTCGGTGCTGGGGTGGGTCCGGGGTGGGTGTTGGGGTGCTGGAGTTTGGTTTTGCAGGTGGGTGCTGTGGGAGGGACGGAATGGGGGTGGGTACTGTAGTTGGGTGGTTGGGTGCTGGGGGTGCAGTGAGAGGGACAGTGTGGATGCTGTTGGGTGGTCAGTGTTTGGGGGCTGGGGGTGGGTGCTGGGGAGGGATGGTGGTGGGTTCTGAGGTGGGATGGGGTTGGGTGCTGGGGAGGAATGGGTTCAGTGCTGTGGGTGGGTGCTGGGGTGGGATGGGTTGGGTGCTGGGGTGGGACGGGGTGGGCACAGGGGGAGGGATGGGTTGGGTGCTGGCGGAGCGATGGGTTGGGTGCTGGGGTGGAACAGGGGATGGTGCTGGAGGTGGGATGGGGTTGGGTGCTGGGGAGGGATGGGTTTGGTGCTGGGGGTGGGTGCTAGGGTGGGATGGGTTGGGTGCTGGGGGTGGGACGGGTGGGTGCTGGAGGTGGGATGGGGTTGGATGCTTGGGAGGAATGGATTGGGTGCTGGGGGTGGGTGCTGAGGGTGGGATGGCGTTGGGTGCTGAGGGAGGGATGGGTTGGGTGCTGGGAGTGGGACGGGGTTGGGTGCTAGGGGTGGGACAGGGGTGGGTGCTGGAGGTGGGATGGGGTTGGGAGCTGGGAGGGATGGGTTGGGTGCTGGGGGTGGGTGCTGGGAGTGGGACGGGGTTGGGTGCTGGGGAGGGATGGGTTGGGTGCTGGGGTGGGACAGGGGTGGGTGCTGGGGGTGGGACAGGGTTGGGTGCTGGGGGTGGGTGCTGGGGGAGGGATGGGTTGGGTGCTGGGGTGGGACAGGGGTGGGTGCTCGAGGTGGGACGGGGTTGGGAGCTGGGGAGGGATGGGTTGGGTGCTGGGGGTGGGTGCTGGGAGTGGGACGGGGTTGGGTGCTGGGGAGGGATGGGTTGGGTGCTGGGGATGGGTGCTGGGAGTGGGACGGGGTTGGGTGCTGGGGGAGGGATGGGTTGGGTGCTGGGGTGGGACAGGGTTGGGTGCTGGGGGTGGGTGCTGGGGGAGGGATGGGTTGGGTGCTGGGGGTGGGTGCTGGGTGTGGGACGGGTTTGGGTGCTGGGGAGGAATGGGTTGGGTGCTGGGGTGGGACGGGGTTGGGTGCTGGGGGTGGGACAGGGTTGGGTGCTGGGGGTGGGTGCTGGGGGAGGGATTGGTTGGGTGCTGGGGTGGGACAGGGGTGGGTGCTCGAGGTGGGACGGGGTTGGGAGCTGGGGGAGGGATGGGTTGGGTGCTGGGGGTGGGTGCTGGGGTGGGACGGGGTTGGGTGCTGGGGTGGGACAGGGGTGGGTGCTGGGGGTGGGTGCTGGGGGTGGGATGGTTTGGGTGCTGGGGTGGGACGAGACGGGGGCTGGGTGGAGAGTGGACGGGAGTTGACACGACCCATTAGCGCGGGCACCATGCGCGCCACCGCTGGCTTGATGGAGCTGGCGCCAACTTCTTCTTCCAAAGGCCAGAAGTCAAGGACTCGGCAGGTAAATTAATCCGGAGAGTGCTTCCCGGAAGAGAAGCAGCGAGTCGGGGGCGGGCAGCGAGCAGCCCCACAGATAGGCTGTGCCGAAAGCCAGCACAGGGCAGCGGCATTCATTATTAACGCGGCTGCTCTGATACATAATTCAGGAGGCAGTCACTTAAAGAGACATTCCCAGGACAGTCGATGGGGACATGGAGAAGATTAAAGCAGGAGGAACGCATTACAGAGCAGCGAGGGGAGGCTCTGTGGTTCTTACAGGGAGAGATGAGAAGGAGCTGAAAGGAAATCGCGAGGGAGAGAGAGGAGAGCCCTTGGGTTGGGGGTTGGGGGTGTCCGTGGGCAGTCACCGAGCCGCCGCTGTTCTGGGATCAGCGCTGCTTCTAACCGTCCGTTAACGGGGGGCGGTGCGGATCCACCCGGGGACTAACGTCGTGGGGTCTGAGATCGTCGGGGGTAGAGAGAGAGGCTGGGAATGGGATGGGGTGGGGTTGTATTTGGGATTGAGGAAGGGATTAGGGTCGATTTGTGGAATGTGGGAATTTGATAGGAGCGGGATTGGGGAATGGGGTGAGAGTGGGGATTGGATGGGGGTTTGGACTGGAGGGAGTGGTGGAGAGTTGGGATTGAGATTGGGAATGGGATGGAGACTGGATTTTGCCCCAGATTGTCCCGGTTCCCTGTTAATTTGTTCATGTTGTTCCTTTGGGGGGATGTGATTTGGGGGTTCCGCCCCCCCCCCCGCAACCCCTCCCGGCCCCATCACACGCCTCCCACCCTCACCCCCATCCTCCTATCCCCACCCCCACACCGCACACCCCCGCCACCCCTACCTCACCCCTCAGAACCCACCACCCCTCCCACATACTCCCACTCCTCACACCCCTCACACCCCTGCCCCTCCCATTCATTCCACCCCACACTTCCCCCACAAGGAACGGGTGAGCTTCACAACTTTAATCTCGGACAGGCCAATAAACAACTCAGTCTCGCACTCAGAGGGAACTCACACACTCACCCACACAGAAACACACACACACACACACACACACACTCACACACACACACACACACACTCACCCACACAGAAACACACACTCACACACACAGAAACACACACACACAAACACACACACGCACAGACACACACATACAGATAGACACACACATACACACACACACACACACAGACACACACACACTCACACGCATAGACACACACATACAGATAGACACACACATACACACACACTCACACATACACAGACACTCACCCAGTCACACACACACACACTAACACACAGACACACACATACAGATTCACACACAGACACACACACACTCACGCAACACAGCAGCACGCAGACACGCGAACACACGCACAGAGGAAATATTTCTCTCTCCTCGCTTTCTCGCCGCTAAATGTCCCGAACAATCCGACAGAGACACCCCCGCAAACAAACCCCCGTAACTCCTGTGGGTCTGAATCTGTGTCGGTGCCTCTCTGTCTGCGCATGCATGCAAATGATTTACAGGCCACTCGGCCTATTGAACCCATTACTTCTCCTTTAATCTCGGAGAAAAATCACATCCTTTAAATCAGATCTCCTCTCCCCCCCCCCCCCCCCCACCACTGCTCCCCCACCCCCTCCCGCTATCCCACCCCCTCGCCCCCCCCTTCTCCAGCCCAGCACCCCACCCCCTCCCCGGGGTCAGCCCGCTCTGCTGTTGCTGGAACGGTGTATGTGAAGTGGGGCGGGCGAGGGGCTGACCCTGTACTGCGGAGGGACCCCCTTCTCGGGACCGCAGCCTCCTGCCACACCCTGGAAATAAACAGCGATTCAACTGAACTGCGGACGTTGGATCTAAAATAAAAACAGGAAATGCTGGAACTACTCACAGGTCAGGTCCTGAGGCATCGATCCTGTATTTCCCCCCGCAGATGCTGCCTGACCCGCTGAGTATTTCTAGCAGCTTCGAGTTCTATTTTAAACTTCTTCACTTGGCGAAGGGAGAGCGAAGTGGTCCTGCCGGGACGCCAGCCGGAGACCCTCCCCAACACACGCCGCCCGGGGGTGTCCCCCACCCTCCAGCACACCCCTCCTCGCCGCTGTCCTTGCCTCTCCGCCCCGCCACTCCCCCTCGTCCTCGCAAGCAAGAACAGGATGTTTGGCGGCGCGGGGGGCTGCTGTTCACAGTCAATCGCCATGAGGTTTTCTCCACTTGAATCTTGTTCCGATTTTCACCCTCGTTTCATCCAGTGAGATCTTCCTTCAATAGAAGTAAGGGCAAGAATTGCGTGTGACAGGGCTCCATGCGTCAGTCCGGGCTTGAGAGGCCCCGTCTGCAGCCTGTGTCCCTGCCTGTGTCTCGGCGTTTGCGGTGACTGTGATCCTGCGTCGGTCAGGGGGAGAGACTCATACGGTGACGAGGCTGGCTCTCCCCGTGTGTCTGGAGAGGTGAGTATCCATTCTAACACACTGCGAGAGCAGTTTCTGCAAGGGAACCGCGATTCTGCGGGACGCACGGGAACATTCGGCCCCTCGAACCTGTTCCGCTATTCATAAAAATGTAAGAAATGGCTTCAACATGAGACCATTCATCCCCTCGAACCTATTCCGTCCTTCAGCGAGATTGTGGCTGATCTTTTACCCCAGTGACACACGCTTGCACTAACCCTATCTCCAAAAATCGAGCGATCTCTGCCGTGAGTACGTTCAGTGACAGGGAACACGCAGCTTCTTGGGCGGAGAATTCCAAAGGTTCACCTTTCTCTGTGTGAGGACAACTTCTTCTCTTCTCGGTCCCGTACGACCGACCTGTCGTTCTGAGACTGTGACCCCTGGTTCTAGACACCCCACACAGGAGAAACACCCTCCCTGCATTCACTCTGTCAAGCTCTGTAATAATTTAGTTTGTTTCATGAGATCAACTCTCATTTTTCTAAATTCTAGAGATTACAGACCCTCCCTCTGCTTAATCTGTCCTTATATGGCAAACCCACCATCCTCAGAACCACCCGGCGAACCCTTACTCCCTCTAACACCGGTATCCCTCCTTAGGAAGGGAGACCAGCCCTCTACAGAGATGCAGTTCCCCCAGAGCTCCATAGACTTTCAGTGAGATGTCTCTACAATTGTAATCAAATCCTCTTCCAATTAAAGTCAACGTGCCGCCTGCCTTTCTGATTGCTTACTGTCCCTGTATCTGCAGTGACACCCAGGTCTCTCTGAACACCAAGACCTTTCAATCTCTCACCATTTAATACTTCTACTTATTAAAGTGGACGACTTCACATTTTTCCACACTATACTTCATCCGTTGTGTCCCATTCGTTTAGCCCACCTCTAGCTCCCTGAAACGTTTCTGTATCCACCTCAGAACATACACTGCAAGCCAGCTTTGCATCGTGGGCAATATCAGGTACATCACACGTGGTCCTCTTATCCAAATCACCAATGTAGAGTGAGAACAGCTGGGGTCCAACTCCGATCCCTGCAGCACCCTGGTGGTCACAGCCTCCCAACCCATGGATTCCCATCCTGCTTTCTGTCCATCGACAATCCTCAGTCGGTGTCAGCACCTTACCCCCAACATAACGTTTTCTAACTAATGACATGTTTTGTTGTTTCCCCGCAGGATGTGGACACCACTAACCACCAACATTTGTTCTGCATTCCCGGCTGCCCCTGAACTGAGAAGACATTGGTGTGGAGTCACGGACACGCAGGAGAGGGCAGTGGACGGCAGGTTTCCTCCCCTCACGCGGTGAACCTCGTGGCTGCCGGTGAGCTTCCCATTTACTTAATTACATGAATTTAAATTTCACAGCTGCCTTGGGATTTGAAGTCATGTCTACCTCAGACTATGTCTGCTGGTTCTGTAACTGAACTGATACAGTACCACAAGGACACAATAAAAGGAGCAAGAGTAGGCCACGGCCCCTCTAACCTGCCCCACCATTCAATACGACCATGGTTGATCTGTGCTGGCTCCAACTCCTCTTCTGTGCCAGTTCCCCATAAGCCTCGATTCTTCCATCTTCCAAATATCTGTCTACCTCCACCTTAAATATATCTAATGGTCTGACCCCCAGCACCCTCGGGGCAGAGAATTCCAGAGATTCACTGCTCTCTGAGAGAAGACATTTCTGTGCAGCTCAAATTTTCAATGACAGGCTCCTTACTTTGTAGTTATGTCCCCTGCTCGTGACTCTGCTCCCATTGAAAGTGTCTCAAGAGTTACTCTGTGAAGCCTTCTTAGAATCGTATACGTTTGAATAAGGTCACCCCTCCTTCTTCTAAACTCCACATACAGACCCAAACTGTCCAGCCTCTCTCGACAGGACAGCCCTCTCACCCCAGTGAACCTGCTTTGGACTGCATCCAATGTAACCATATACTTTTTTAGGTAAGGAGGCCACAACGGTCCGCAGTGCTCCAGGTGAGGCCCCACCAACACCCTGTACAACTGGAATAAAACCTCCCTGTTCTTCAGCGTTTTGCACTAAAGGCCACTTGCCTTCTTAACAACTTGTTAGACCTGCCTGCTAACTTTGTGTGATTCATGCACCAGAGCACCTCGATCCCTCTGAACTGCACTCATTTGCAGTCTCTCTCCACTTGAACAATAATCCAACTTTTAATTACTTTTACCGAAGGTACTCCACCAGTTACACCCCTGCAGTCTGACAGGGACCCATTTCCTTATTTTCTATGTGACATACCCACCGTACCTATTCACCTTCTGTGTAGCACCTGATCAAAACCCTTCTGAAAGTCCACATGCACCACTAACTGGTTTGACCTCATCAATCCTGCTTGTTACAGCCTCAGAAAACTCCAACAGATGTATCGAACACAATATCTCTTTCATGGAGTCCTACAGCACAGAATTGGGCCCTTTGGCCCACCACATCCATGCTGACCCTTTTACCCATCAATACTAATCCCATTTGACCACATTAGGGCCGTATCCTCTACACCTTGCCTAATTAAGTGCCTGTCTAAATGCAGCTTAAACATGTATCAACCATTCTCTGGGCAAAAAATTTACCCCTTAGACCCCCTTTAGAACTCCTTCCTCCCACCTTTTGATGGCCATATGAGGGGAAATAAAGATTCTGACTATCTACCATGTTTATGCCTCAGGTCACCCCTCAGCCAATCCAATCTCTCCCCATAACAAAGTCCTCCATCCAGGCAGCATTTCTCCCCTCCTCCAGCACAGCCACATTCTTCCTGTAGTGTGGGGCCCTGAACTCCAAGTGCAGTCTGGCCAGTGTTTCGTAAATTTTCAACATAACCTCCCAACTTTTATATGCTATGCCCCTGTGAAGGCAAACGTGCCACACGCCTTCTTCACCACCATATCTGCCTGTGTTGCCACTTTCAAGGAACTATGGACTTGAACCCCAAGTTTCCTCTGTTCATCAATTTCCTTCGTGCCCTGCCATGTACCGTATACGTCCTACCCACGTCTGACTTCCCAAACTGCGTCACCTCGCACTTGTTCGGGTAAAATTCAATCTGCCGATGCTCCGCCCTCATTCTGATCTACAAAACGCTGTACCTTAGACAACCTTCCTCGCTATCCACAACACCACCAACTTTCATGTCATCGACAAACTCCCTAATCACACCTGTTGACTCTTCTCAATCTTCCCATTATTTACCATCTGCATTGTTACCACTTCTCAAGAGTAGATTCTAGTATTTTGCCCTCTGCTGAAGTCAGGCTAACTGGTCCATAGATCCCTGTTTGCTCCCACCTATGTTTTAAAGTTGGGATCATGCTTGCTACCTTCCTCTGTGGAAACTGTTCTGGAATCTATGAATTCGGGAAGATGCCAACTAGTGCATCCGCTGTCTCCATCACCTCCTCCTTCAAAACCCTCTGATGCAGCTCGTTGGGTCCAGGGTAGGGATCACCTTTCAGCCCCAGTGCTACACTTTGCTCACGTCAATTTCATTCAGCTCCTTGTTATCTCTGAACCCGATGTTCGCCACCAGCCCTGGGAGGGCGTTCTTCCTCTAGAAGCAGACACAAAATATAGAACATAGAACAATTACAGCACAATTCAGGTCCTTCGGTCCACAAAGCTGTTTAGTGATTATGAATATAATCCCCCCTCTCTCAGTTTATAAGGAACCTAGATCAATATTTAGTCACAGAGGGAGACACAGCACGGGGAACAGGCCCGTCTGCCCACCGACTCTGTCAACCAGGCACAAACTCTGAGCCATTCTCCGTTTAATTTTCCTCTTTTCACATCTGTGGATGCCGTTACCGCCTGCCCCTTGGATTACTCTGATTCACCACCACCTCTTTCCTTTTCAATGTATTTATGCTCTTCTGTTGATCCAACGGCTAATCGGCAACCTCATTCCATACATCCCTCTCCATGGAAGAACCCAGCGAGATTTGCAGTTTGTGGAAGCAAATCCCGACTTTCTCCCACTCTCCCTCTGGTGTTTCCAAACTCTGGAACTGAAAATCATCAAAAAACTGCGGAAGCTGAAAATCTGAAATAAAAACAGAAAATGCTGGAAACACTCAGCAGGTCAGGCAGAGTCTGTGGAGAGAAACCGCGTTAAATGTTTCAGGCCCAAAACTTCTCTTCAGAACCCAGTTTCTCTCCACAACGTTTCCTGGTTTTATTCCATTCTGATAACAAACATCTGCTGGAGGAACTCGGCGCTCCGAGCAGCGTCTGTGGGGGAAATGAAGTGTCGACGTTTCAGGTCGAGACTCTGCATCGATTCCTTTCCCGCCACGGGTGCTGCTCGACCCGCTGAGTTCCTCCAGCGGATTGTGTGGTGGTCCAGATTCCAGCATCTGTAGTGTCTTGTGGTTCTATATAGTCCCTGGTCACAGTTTCAGAGTCTGACCCCGCCTCAGAATTCCCGCCCAGTGAGAATAAATTCTCTCCGTCTACTCCATCACTTCCATTGATATCTTCAAAACTTATTGGAATCTTTCATCAAATTGCTCCTTCGTTTCAATGAAATACAACCTCAGTTTGTGTCGACTTTCCTTGTAATTTATCATCCTGTGTGTGTGTGTTGTGTGTGTTGTCTGTGTGTGTGTGTGTGTGTGTGTGTGTGTGTGTGTGTGTGTGTGTGTGTGTGTGTGTGTGTGTGTGTGTGTGTGTGTGTGTACTTGAGCCTATATGTGCAGCATTGTAGATCCACACGCCGAGCCCCGTGTGCTGGAAGGGGATTGGACAAAGTGTACAGGTAACCCATAATCGCCTCAGCGATGGCCACTCCAGACCGGTGCAAACCCCATTTAGGGAGTGGGCAGCTTGTAAACACCAGGTCGTTCCTCCCTTTCAGTGAAACCCACTGAACTCATTCAATATTAAATACCGCCTGGTTTACAAGACAATAGCCCCAAGGCCTGGGGCCGCAGTGCCCGGTCAGAGGAAAGGGTCGGGGCCGGGAGAGCCAGCGGTGTGGGGGCGGAAGGAGAACCATTCTGTCTGACAGTGGCCCCAATCTCTGCCCGAATGGGCAGTCTGCGGATTCTCAAGTCAAGTGTTGACGGCTGCGTCTGGCAGGAGGCGAGAGAGGCACAGAGAGAGAGAGAGAGAGAGAGAGACAGACAGACAGACAGACAGACAGACAGACAGACAGAGACAGAGAGGGGGGGAGAGAGAGAGGGAGAGAGATAGAGAGGAGGGAGAGAGAAGGGGAGGGAGAGGGGGAGGGAGAGGTGGGGGAGATGGAGGGGTGGGGGAGGGGGTTGGGGAGGGGGTATGTGTCAGGAGGGGAGAGAGGGGGTATGTGTAAGATGCTGAGAGGGAGTGTGTGTGAGGTGATAGGTCCGGGTGAACAGTAAGCAGAGTGAGAGGCAGTGGGGGGTAAGGAAGGTGAAATGTGTGGGGAGGGAGGAAAAGGGGAAAGGAAAGAATGTGAAAGGAAACATGACAAACAAATGGAACCGAGCAAGAGAGAAGGATCGTGAGAGACGGTTTGAAGAGAGGAAACGACGTGTGATATTATCAACGAAGGAATGTTTCGGAGAGAAAGCGAGAGTGACAGGGGTTGGGAGAGTGAGAGGGGGAGTTATAGTGAGAGGGTGGGTGAGACAGGGTGAATGGGGAGGAGGAGAGCGTGAGTGAGTGAGAGGTTGTGTGAGTGTGTAAGTGGTTGAGTGCGAGAGTCAGAGATGTGGATGAGAGGCGTGAGTGTGAACATGAGGGCAGGCAAGTGTGAGGGAAGGTGTGAAGGTGTGGGTGTGTGGGAGTGAGTGAGGCGGAGTGAAGAGAGAGGGGAAGGAGAGAGGGGAGGGGTGAGGGGGAGGGGTGAGGGGTGGAGGGAGTTGTGGGGGAGTGGTGGGGGAGAGAGAGGGTGGGGTGGGGGAGGGGTGGGGGAGAGAGAGAGAGACAGGGAGAAAAGACTGAGAACCAAAAAGTAATAGGTGAAAGTTAAAACACAAGAAAATAGGAGCAGGAGTAGGCCACTCGGCCCCTCAAGCCCGTCTCGCCATTCAATATGACCATGGCTGATCTGCCCCAGGACTCATCTCCTCTTCTGTACCTGTTTCCCGTCACCCTCAATCCCCCCAACCACGTCCAATGATCCAAGCCCCACAAGTGCACAGATTCACCACCCCTGTGAGGAGTTCCTGTGCACCTCAGTTGTAAATGTACCTTGTAACTGGGGGGGAGGGGGGAGGTGAGAGTGAAGTTCAGTGAATCCGTGAGGGGGATGTGTGATGTAGTGAGGGGGATGTGTGATGTAGTGAGGGAGCTGTGTGATGTAGTGAGGGAGCTGTGTGATGTAGTGAGGGTTATGTGTGATGTAGTGAGGGAGCTGTGTGATGTAGTGAGGGAGCTGTGTGATGTAGTGAGGGGGATGTGTGATGTAGTGAGGGAGCTGTGTGATGTAGTGAGGGAGCTGTGTGATGTAGTGAGGGGGATGTGTGAGAGTGGGGGAGGGTGGGAGTGAAGCCGGGTGGGTGTCAGAGGAAGGGCTGAGTTGGAGGGTCTTGGGGGGGGGGGTCCAATGGAGGGAAGGTTTGAGAAACAATAACCAGGGGTAAAGTACAGGCACCGGACGAGGCTTCAGTTTCTGAAGGGGAACCGGTACTGATTTGTACAAGGCAGGCTGTCTTTGAAGAACCTAACTGACATGTTGGTGAAGTAACAGGCAGCTGCAGCGGACGTCGTTTCCGTGGACTTTTAAGAAAGCATTTTAAAGAGTCCAACCGAAGTTCGCGGAATAGCAGGTTGGTGACAGATTGAATGAGATGTTAGTTAAAGGGCAGAAATCAGTCATTACCGGAAGGCCAGCAGGCCAGGCAGCCTCTGTGGAGAGAAAATCGAAGTCAACGTTTCAGATCCCAGACCCTCGGTAGCTGGGTGTTTTTGAGACTGTGATTAGGCAGTGAGTTCCCTGATGGTCACTTCTGGGCCTACCACATATGCAATGACTTGGATATTGCAACAGAGTAAAGTTTCACAGTCAGTAAGTTGGAGACCGGCAAACGGCGGGGACCATACATCAACAGTAACAGGGTTCAGCCAGCCCGGCACAGTGGCCGGTGGGCAGCTGATGGAACTTAAACAGGGAAGTGTGAGGTGTTGCACTCTGTAACGGCACACATCTGAAGAATGTGCAGGAACAGAGGGAGCTGGGCTTGGGCGGAGAGTTTTGAAAGGCCGGGACATACTGAGTGAGGAGTTAGCAGGGAATGTGGGATCTGGGCTTGTAGTGTAAATTGCACCAAACTCTGGCGAGGCCACGTGGAGCGGTGTGTCTGGTCATCACACAGTGGGCACTGAGGGTCCCAGAGGGGTGCAGGGAGGATTAGCTGGAACGTTCCCAGGGTGAAGGATCTCAGCTCCAGGGGCAGACTGGGGAAGCCGGCGTCGTTGTGCCCGGCGGTTGAGAGGTTTGTTACCGGTGATGATCAGTGCCGGCTGAGATAAGGTCAACAAAAAGCGGTTCCCGTGATCTGACGGTGCGAAGGTCGGGTTTAAGGGTCTGGGCAGGGGTACGGGGGGACGTGACAGCGAACTCGCTGCTGGGAGGGGCGATTAGATCCGCGCTGGGGAGGTAACGAGCGCTCAGAACTCAGGGGACCGAGCGGGACTGACTGAGAGCCGGGGGGAGGGGAACGGCGGGCTCGATGGCCTCTTCCTGTGCTGCACCACCCTGGAGTGAGAGGGACGTGTGAGAGTGAGGCCGAGCTGAGGAGCAGGACGTCCTGAGCCGGGACATCAACGTTAAATCGTTCAAACCCGCCGCTCCGCTTCAACCCCGCGGTGACAGGAGAGGGTTCGGAGCGTCGGGAGTCCGGGCTGCGAGTGTTACCGGGTCTGGGCGCAGATGCAGCCGCCGCCACGCTGACAGGCAGGGAGCGGGCAGGTGTCGGGGCAGACACTGAGCAGGAGCGCGGGGGCCGGGGTGTGAAACTGGGCGCGGGTCCGAGCTCTGCTTCTTGTATCTCGGGGGCTGACAGCGGCCCCGCGTACTCTCTCGGACGCAGCAGAACTGTGGTGTGTTTGACCTCCGCGGCTTAACTTTTACACTTTGCTTTATCTCCAACACCAGGCGTTGAATTCGGAGCAGGAACCGCCGAGCTTGCACCCCCACCCCCACCCCCAGCCCTGCTCCCCCCTCGGTTCCAAAACTCTCAGACCGCCGCCTTGACGTTGCCCAAACGCCGGAACCTCTCCATCTCCCTGGGACAGAATTCCAGAGATTCCTGGCAGCGACTCCCCCGGAGCCGGTCTGATCCCGAACGGTCAGGTTCGCTTCAGGGACTGAAAGGACTTGCAATCTGCGTTCAAGGAACTGAGCCCTAAATTCGTTCCCAATTAAAATAGATCAACTTTCCCAACGTTTTAACTGTACTCAAATTACCAGAAATTTATAGTTTATGCCGGATATTTTCCTGCAATGAATTAGTCAAACAAATATTCCGATGTTATAAAGCAGAATAAATGAATTACATATTATTAATTTGCGAAGATTTTCGTGAGTGTTTCGCTGCCCGCTTGAACCGTTTCAGATGTTGTTTTGTGTGTGTTCGGGGCTGCGTTTGGGATATTTATTCTTCCTAGTTTTATGTTCGGGATAGTGCACGCTCCTCGGGCCCACTTCTCGCCCTGTTCGATCTTTACTATTCCACAAGATTTTTTTTTCTAAAACTTACATTTAATCTGTTCCACAAAAGACAATTCACGTTGTGGCCACGTGAGGGGATTTTCTGAATTATTAAATGTTTTTATGACCGTTTTCAACGGGTTTATTGCATTTTCGGTAGGAAACTGGCGGTTTCTTCAGCTGAGAGATGTGGCGCTGGCGGTAAACGCAGCGGCCCGGACACCGATACGGGTCACCTCTGGCGGCACCGGGCCGACACGTACATTCCAGTCCGACCGGAGGTTTGGCCCGTGGGGGTAGAGCTGAGAGCACTTCATGGTAACGCACCGCCTGATCCGTCCTCAGCGCCTGTCTATGAGTCATTGCGGGATATTGAAATGAATAATTCGAGAATCCGAAAGGGGTTTTGGCATGAATTTCTGGCCTGACTTTATAAGGTTAGGTCCCGCCGTTCCTCTCTTCCCTGCCCTATTAAACCCCCTCCCCTTGGCTCCCCGGCTCTGTCACTGCGATCCCAGCCAATAAAGAACAGCCCACCCCCTCCCCAGTCCCACGAGTCCAGGATGCATTCTGTCTCGGAGTTCCTGGCAAACAGTGATTGATGTTTTGGTTTGGAAGCCGCCTCTGAAACCCTCTCTGCAAAGTAAAACCAGCCTCCCGGCTGCCGCCTCGACCGCTCCGAGGAGCCGCAGAATTGCAGCGAAATTTAATTGTTTGTGAGGCTGGGGGAGCGGGGATCGCGCCCCGGAAACGCCACGGTTACCGCGCAGCCCCACCGGCCCAGGATGGATCCAATGGGTGGCCCCCATGCCCACTCTCAGCACGAACCCATCAGCTTTGGAATAGACCAGATCTTGAACAATCCGGATCAAGGAAGCTGCATGATCCCGAATTCGCGGCTGCAGGACGTTGACTACGGTCTGGGGTGCATGGTGAGCGGGAGTTACAGCAACGTGCCGGTCAATTACGCCAACAACGGCGGCGGCGGCGGCTACAACAGCGCCTGCAGTCTGGCCTCGCTGGCCAGTCCGTACGGCGTCAACCTGGGCATGAACAGCAACGGCCTGAACCCAGCCGGTGTCATCAGGGTTCCTGCCCACCGGCCCATGGCCACCGGCGTTCCCCAGCCCATGTCGGCGGCAAGTGCGCCCGGCCCCGCCGCCAACAACGGCCTGGGCAACATGACGTTCCCGTGGATGGAGAGTAACCGGAGGTACACAAAGGACAGATTCACAGGTGAGGGGGGACGGTGGGTCAGCGCCACCCAACCGTTCCCTTTGATTTAATTAGTTGCGATTCCAACCCACTCTCTCTGCGGAGAGAGGTGCCTTCTCTCGGCCAGAGTGCGGCAACAGTTCCCAATCTTTCCTGTTCGTTCCCTGAAATTGTCAACGCGGAGACCGGGGCGGTGTGTCGGTCAGGAATTGTCTTTCTGATATTTTAGCAATCTCTCAACCGCTGTCACGGTCAGGATTTATTTTAATTTAGTCGGTGTTTTTTTACAAGTTAAAAATAACATTAAACCAATCGATCTAAAATTGGAACTGAATCAGTAAAACCACGGGATAAAGATGGTCTGAGCCGCAGTGATAATTCCCCACAAACTCTCGCTTTCAAAACATTTAACAAAATTAAAGAACTGACTGTCGAATGTCCGGAATATCGACCGAGATTCCTCCGAAATTCATGAAGATTTTAATTAAAAACCGAACGAATAAATCCGTTCGGATTGGCTGGATTTATTTAAAATTTAGCATTTGAATTTCCCCTTCACTGAATAAGTTCAGTCGGTAAAGGTTTGTCCGAACACTGCCGCTGGAATTAATCCTTTGGACGAACTCTTTCACTACAAATACAAAAGGTAGCTGGAGGTTTGGAAATTTAAAATATTTTATATTTCCAATGAAAAATAAAGCGTTGGTGTACAAATCAATCAACTGTAACGTGGGAGATTGTACAATTCAAATATGTACGTTTTATTTTATGAAAATATAGTTGAGTACTTAAATACGTTGACCAATATCCCCTGGTTCCGTCTCACATTAATGCTAAAAGTGTGTGTTTTAAACCCTGGCTTTAAATATAATAATCTGCCGGGACAGATTCTGTTTCAAAACTGTTAGTTAAAAACGACATATATTGATTCTAATTCCACGTCGAATATTTATAAAAACGAATACAGTTTAGAAGGCGATATTTTTGTAATTCTGTTTTTTTAACAACGTGTACATTAGGAGGGCCTGAGATTGAGTGTGTGGGGTTGCAGTTGTCATTCTGTGGGACTCTGTCCTCAGGCCTGTCTGATGCGGCGGCTCGGCCCCTCTCGCAGAGGAACGAGACACATTTCAGCCGCTGCGCTGCCGGGTCAAGGCTTCAGATCCTGGGGCAGCCTCGCCGCCTGTGCTCGAGGCTGCCAGCCCACGTTCGCGGTCCCCGGGCCGGGCGGGGCCGGGCCGGGCCGGGCCGGGCCGGGCCGCCGCGCTCAGTCGCGGGAGACGGGTGGTATATATTTACCCAATGACTCTGATATTTCCAAACGGGTTTTCATCGAATATGAAACAGGTTTCCGCTGCCTCCTTCACCCCCCCACCTCCCTACCCTCCCGCCCACCCCGGCAGGGCGGACCGTCCCCGGGGCGCGCCTAGCTCCGTGAGCCGAGGGCTCAGGGTGTGCCGCTGCTGCACAGGCCCAAACCCTCCGCTCTGTAACTTTGTCCCAAACCTCCTCCCTCGCCCTTCCCACTCTCCCCCTCCTCTCTCCCCATTTCTCCGTCACGTCATTTGTTCCCTGCTGACATCTAATCCCATACATTTAATTAATTTCCCCACTCCTCCGCCCATTCCCTCCCGGGACCACTGCCGTCTCCCAGTTTGTGTCCGCTCTTACAGTCACTCCCGTCCTTCCCCTCCTGCTCTCTCTCCTCTCCTTCCCCTCTCATTCTATTTTCTGTGCCCCCGTCCTTCTCTCCCCCCCCCCACCCTCTGCCCCCTCTTCCCCTTCACAGCTGACTCAACTAATCCTTGAATATTTAGTGGTAATTTTGACCCCAGTAAGTTGCCGTTTGTTCATATCGAAGAGAGAAAGCATCCTCACACATTACACACACGGAGAGCGAGGCAGGCCGGCCAGGGAGGTACTTGCAACCTCCGCGTTGGTTTGTGAAATCATTCATTTAATGTATGAAACGTTTGAAGCGGTTTAGTCAGTAAATGGCCCGCAGAAGCCGCCGGCCGTGCGCCCCCGAGCTCTATCGGTGGCCCCGGATTCGCGCCGGTGTTCGCGCTCCGAGATTCATCACTTCTCGCCCTCTGTTTCAGTGGCTCTTTCGCCGTTCACCGTGACCCGGAGGATAGGTCACCCGTACCAAAACCGGACTCCGCCGAAGAAGAAGAAGCCGCGGACGTCGTTCACCCGGCTCCAGATCTGCGAGCTGGAGAAGCGCTTTCACCGCCAGAAGTACCTGGCGTCGGCCGAGAGGGCAGCTCTGGCCAAGGCGCTGAAGATGACGGACGCTCAGGTCAAAACCTGGTTTCAGAACCGGAGGACCAAGTGGAGGTAAGGGCTGGGCTGGGCTGGGCTGCGGCTCATCAACCCCTGGGATGAAAACCCCGGCCTTCCTTCTGCCTGTCTCTCCAACACCCCCCCCCCACCCCCCACCACCCCCAACCCTCCCACCCCGTCCTCCCTCCCTCCCTCCCTCCTCGGCGATAACACCAGCAAACACGCGGAATCACCGGCTGATGGGAGTTAGGGGTTAGTGTGCATTTTGTTACGAAGTGAGTCACAAAAATTCTCGGAAAATTATCGTCCAAATGAAGTTGCGGGGCCCGGGAACACAGGCGGGCGAACAAAATGATCGACCCGGATTAAAACTGCCATTCCTGTGGAACTACTGAAAAGCAGGGAAAGTTGTGCTGAACTTTCCAGAACTTGTTTGGGCGGTACGGAGTATTTTACACCTTCCTACAAACATTGGGGTTCAGAGCAAGAGGAGGCCGCTCGGCCCCTCAAAACTGACCCGCCATTTAATGTGATTATAACTCCACAGTCTTATCTAACCCCTACCCCACCCCCTCGGTTACCTACCCCAGCCTTGGAAATATTCAAAGACTCGACTTCGATCGCCCTGTGAGGAAGAGGTTTCCAAAGACCCTCAATCCTCTGAGAGAAGAGAGGGGTGGAGAAATCCTTTAACCTCTGTCTTAAATGGGGGACAGTTTGTTTTATGTCAGCGTATGCAGCCGTGGGGAGAGCGGGAGCAGCGTTTCTGTGGGATGCTTCCAGTGAGGGGGTTACACAGAGCTGGAACTGGTTTTCCAAGGGCAATGATTTGGTGAAAGGTGTAAGACCGTGAATATAAGACTGACAAATCCAACGGACAATTCAGGAGGAGCCTCTTTCTCCCGAGAGCGGGGCCGATGTGGAACTCTCTCTTTCACGGCGAGGGGGTGACCGGAGAACGGGATCAACACGGGAGCGGTGGAAAAAGGGATCTGGGGAAAGGAGGCTGGTGTTGGGGAGAAACCTCGTTAGGAGCAGTTGGGCGGAACGGCCGATTCCCGTAAAAATCAGCCGGCAACGACCCTTCACCTCGTTTGCCCGTTTGAATTTGGTGACCATGATCATACATATTACAAGCCGGCGTTCCTCCTGCCCCCACCGGGACCGCAGGCACGGCTGAACTCATCACTTTTCGTTTACTTAGAAATTACTTTTCGTTTACTTAGAAATCATTTAATTGGGTGATTGTTTGACGCCGAGGGAACGGGCAAAAAGTGGTCAGTTTATACCCTTTCCGGCCGCTTCCCGATGAAACCAGGCAAAACAATCCTGGAAAAGAACATTAAAATATGTTGTAAACGAGAAAGATTTTCCGTAGGGTCAGAAGGAGTTTATGGCCAACTCCTGCCTACCCCCGGCAATCTTTCACCCCGCTCGCTGGTCAGGAACCGATCTACCCGTGCCTGATCCGGTGTCAGGCGGCGATCGGCGCTGAATTTCGCTCACGGAAGATAAAGGCAAACGGTGACGGTTCCTGGAAATAAACACTGACCCGGTTCTCGAACCGGGCCGGTCTGGCCGTGTCTGTTGCCTGAGCTACTGTGCAGAGATGGGGGAAAGCGAGAGGTGCGGTCAGTGTCACGACAGGGTCCCCACAGGAAGTCCCGATCCCGGGGAGAGGGGACGGGAGTTGCCGGTAAACGGGAACCGGGCGGCCTGGAGCCCCCAAGAGAGGGAGATCGGGTGGAGAGCGAGGGGAGGGAGGGAGGTTGGCGAAGGGTGGGAGGGGAGTGATAGGGAAACTGAGGGGGAGGAGAGGGGGTGGAGGGAGGGTAGGGAGGTATTCTGAAGATTGAGCTGGTTTAGCGGTGGAGAAATCCTTGGGCAGGAAATTACTGGCGGGGAGACGTTGGTGACGCATTTAAACCGCAGGCAAGTTTTCAACCATCAAACGAATGTGTCTGCAAAAACAACACGTCGCCTCACCTCCCTCTGCCCCTGTTCTAACCCAACCTCAATTAAAAGAAGTCCTGCCCTCCGCCTCGCCGGGAGTCAGTTCCTTCTTCACCCCGCTCTCTGGGAAAGACTCCTCCTGGATTCCTGGCTCGCGTCTGCCCTGTGCCCATGACACCTCTCCGAATCCTAACCGGGGTACAATCCTTTAACCATCCATCCCGGGGAGAGGTCCCGGCCTCTCCCGTCTCCAGGAGATCCCTGTACACCTGTCCCAACCCCTCCACAGTCAGGACACCAACAGTCCACTGCAAAGCACACGGGCAGGGGACGCCGGGCTCAGATGGTTCCTCGCCTTTACCCGCCTCACCGAAACACTGCAGCCATCCGGGAAAATGCCGGAAGCACTCAGCGGTCAGGTCTGATGGAGGGTCACTGAGTCCGTTTCCCTCTCTACGAATGCTGTCCGACCCACTGAGTATTTGCAGCATGTCCTGTTTTGTGTGGCTGTTGTTGGTGATGTGAGTGTGCAAGCCCTTGTCTCTCCGCCCCATTCGCATCCTGATTTTCAATGCCCGTCGCTTCCATATCGTCCTGTCCTCAGTGGTGGGTCCTGAGGCTAATTAGCCCACGCCCATCCTAACATGTCACTGCGTAACCGCCTTGTGCATTCGCCACACCCACCAGTGGCCGTTCAATCCCTCCCGCCCCGGACACAACCAGACCAGCGGAGAATCTCTCTCCATCCCCGCGGTTACACTTCCACAGTGGGGAAGGGGTCTCCCCTCTCCACCCTCCACCCCAACCCCCAACCCATCCCCACCACCCTGGGCTGCTGCGGGTTGTCCCGGGTTCTGGTCTGGACAATAACTGCTGTCCCGGCACACAGGTGCCCGGTGATTGAGAACTCGGAGCGAAAGGTCCCGGGACTGTGGAAGTCGTTGGAAGAAATGTTAAATACTCCCCCTTCGTTACGGATTTCGTTCTCCACCCACCCCGCTTTCTCACCCCCCCCTCTCTCCATCTTACACCCCGCCTTCCCACTCCCTCTTATCACCCCCTCTCCCTCCCTCTCCCCCTCTCTCACACCCTCCCTCTCCCTCCCTCTCACACCCTCTCCATCCCTCTCTCTCCCTCTCTCCCTCCCTCTCCATCCCTCCCACCCTCTCCCCTCCCTCCCTCCCTCCCTCCCTCTGCCTCCTCTCTCCGATTTCCCGCCCTCACTAACTCACACAACCTGAACCAGTTTTTGAACTGGAAAAACGAGGTGATACGCGGAGCGGCGTCGGACCGAACCGGTGCGGGAAACGGACAGTTAGCCTGAAGCGAACAGTTCCCAAGAACAGCCCATCCCGCCAGCCGCTCCCCGGTTCCCCGTCCTC
Organism: Pristis pectinata; assembly: GCF_009764475.1. Classification (NCBI taxonomy): domain Eukaryota; kingdom Metazoa; phylum Chordata; class Chondrichthyes; order Rhinopristiformes; family Pristidae; genus Pristis; species Pristis pectinata. The sequence continues at coordinate 1,446,978 of NC_067416.1, read as the reverse complement.
TCTTCCTTCCAGACTCTGTCCTTTCCTGAACTAACTTTTCCTTGACACCAGCTCCACCTCCTCCCCCTTCTCTTTCTCACCCCTTCCTCTGTCTCCATTTCCCCCACAGCTTTCCCTTTATTTCTCCCTCTCTCCCTCCCCCTCCATCCCTCTCCCTCCACCGATCTCCTTCCACCCCCTCTCCTTCTCCCCCTCCCTCCCTATCCCCTCCCCCTTTCCCCTCTCTGCCGTCCTGTTGATGAGACGCAGCTTTCATTAGCTGTGTGTGACCCGCCCGGGCGGCTGTGAAAGGTCAATTGTTTGGATGGGTCACTGAAAGTAGGCCGTAAATCGGGGTGAAACTTCTCACAGCTGTCTCAGGGCTGCGGCTGTAGATGAACCGAGCGGCGCAGATTCCCAGCGTCGTGCACCGACCGCTCCCGACCACAATTCACGCCTGTGGCTCCGGAATTAGATGTGGACGGTCAGCAAACGGGGGGTTTGCAATTCTCCACGGGAAAGTTTCCGTGAACTCGAGGGATGGGCCGGTGGGGCTGAGCCCAGCGAGGTGGCGAGAACGGGGAGGTCAGGTTGAGGGTGGGGGTCTGGGTGCGGGGGAGGTGCCACAACGACACCAGTCACCACAGGTTGTGCCACGGGCAGCAAGGCCTTCCAACAAAGCATTTGGGGTTGTTTCTCGAGGGACTGAAAGGAGGAAAGTTGTGCTGCAAACTGGGGTGGAGAGTCGTTCGGCTGCTCAGTGCTTGAACTCTGGCTGACGTGTGAGACGTGAAGGTGTCTGTGGAGAGGAAGCAGAGAAAAGTTTACAAGGAATGTCCGAGAAATGCCGGGGCGCTGGCACCAGGGAAACGTGAACTGATGGGAGTCTTCGCTTGAAAGAAGGGAGACCTCGTGTCGGTCTGTAAACTGCTGGAAGGTTCTGACAGAGCAGACAGAAGGTCTCCGCTTGCGGGGAAGAGGGTAACCAGAGGCCGTCAGAAGGTCAGCAAGAAATCCGACGGGGAATTCCGGGGAAACTCCTTTCCCCAGAGAGCGGTGAGAACGTGGAGCTCCCTCCCACAGGGAGAGCTAGGGGTGGAGAGTGTCGACATGCTTAAGGGGAGACTGGACACGGGAGGGGAAGGGAACAGAGGGTCACACTGAGATGGGGAACGAATGGGGAAGAGGAGGCTCCAGTGGAGCATAAACGCCAGCACTGACTGGTTGGGTCGAGTGGCCTATTTCTGTACTGTCCAACCTATGTTAGCCTGTATAATATGCGCTATCAGTCCTGTGTAATCCTGTGTCAGCCAGCCTCCGGAATGACTCCAGAGATGAGGCTCCTCAGATGTGCGGGCAGAGTGGAGACGCCGGGCTTGGAGGGTGTTGCCGGGGGACCTGAGAGAGGGGGTCGGAGCCACGAAGTGTATAGACAGAGCAGAAAGTTTCCGCTGGTACTGGGTTCAGAAGCAGCGGGCATGAAATAAAGGTGATTGGCAAAAGAACGAGGAGGATTGCCTTCAGGCAACAAGTGCTTCAAGCCCGAGAGGGGAGCTGGGTGTGTACCTGAAAGGGAACAATGCAGGGATTTGGGGAGAGGGCCGTGGGTTAGAATGAATTCAACATCACAATTAGGACCATTCTGTGGCACTGTGATCGGTACGGGCCTGTCCTGTGCTGTAGCGTTCCATGTTCTGTGAACTGTGGTTTGAACAACGGTGGAACCTCTTCTGCCGGTGACATTCAAACAGGATCTGGACACTCGCTGACAGAACCGTGACCTGCAGGGCTATAGATCAGGGATAGTTGGATTAAGCTGGAAACTCTTGTTCCAACGGTACATACACGATGGGCTGAATGGCCGCCCCGTGTTGTAAACGTTCTATGATCCTGGCATAGGGTTACAGAGACCCACAGGTTTATCGCCTTGAGCCCAGAGGGGCGAGGAGCTGGGAGATTCACACTGGGACAGAATAAACGGAGACGCCAGAGACTTCAGATGCTGGAATCTGGAGCAGCACAAAACGCGGCGGAAACTAGGCAGGTCAAGCAGCGTCGATGGAGGGAGATACATGGGAGCAGTGAAGCAGGGTTAAGCAGGAAACTCTGGCACTGGGACTCTGATCATCAGCGACGGGATGGTACCGTGTAGGTGCAGAATCGCGCAGCGGGGAGAGGGGATGAACCAGTGTCTTTGCAGAGGAACAACAAACTCAGCGGGTCGAGCAGCATCTGTGGTGGGGAGGAATTGTCGACGATTTGGGGTCAAACCCCTGCATTCGGACCCGGAACGTCGACAATTCCTTTCCTCCCGCTGAGTTCCTCCAGCGGATTGCGTGTTGCTCCAGATTCCAGGCCCGCCGTCTCTCGTTGTCCCCGTTGGGTTTTTTGTGCATTTTTTAGGGTTTGGCCATTACCACGAGTTCACAAGACGAGGGAGCAGAAGTAGGCTATTCGGCCCATCGAGTCTGCTCCAAGGAAGAGGGAAAAAAAGAAATGAGAAATTGGGGGGGGGCAGGTGCAAAAAAACACTATTCTAACCCCAATTTCCGGCCTTATCCCCATATCCCTTGATACCCCCACTATTTAGATATCTGTCTATCTCTTCCTTAAACGCCCCCACTGATCTGGCCTCCACTGCTGTAGGTGGCAAGGAATTCCACAAATTCACTACCCTCTGGCTAAAGAAATTTCTCCTCATCTCTGTTTTAAACCTGTACCCTCTAATTCTAAGACTGTGCCCTCTGGTCCTGGACTCACCCACCAAGGGAAACAGCCTAGCCACATCTACTCTGTCCAGTCCTTTCAATATTTTAAATATCTCTATGAGGTCCCCTCTCATTCTTCTGTACTACAGTGAGTACAGTCCAAGAGCCGACAAACGCTCATCATATGTAAACCCTTTCATTCCGGGAATCATCCTCGTAAATCTCCTCTGAACCCTCTCCAACATCAGCACATCCTTCCTGAGATATGGGGCCCAAAACTGTGCACAGTATTCTAAATGAGGCCTCACTAGTGCCCCGTAGAGCCTCATCAACACTTCCTTACTTTTATACCTCGGGCCACGTCAGGGGCTTTTGGGAATCATGGCCAGTGCAGAGGTGATGGGCCGAATGGCCTGTTCCTGCGCTGCACTGTTCTGATTGGTCTACCTCGAGTTCCTCATCCGTGAGCCACGTGGAACCACAATCCATCAGCCTTGTGGACATCATTACCACTGATTCCAGATTATTGACTGATATGAGGGCACTGGCGGGATCGGAACCCCGGCTCTTTCGGTTGTTGGTGCAGAGCCGGTGAGTTACCGCCGCACCGCTGCCTTCCCTGGTGGAGGCGACAGTCTGTACTCCTGTGTACACCGGGGTTTACCACTGTGCCGCTCGGTATCTCCAGGCTGCAGTTTCTGTGGATCTGTGACCGAGAGCGATCGGCATTCACTGGGGGAGGTTAATCAGCAAACTGAGAGCAGTGGGTTTGTGCCAAAGGGTCACTATTGGTTGGAGATAGCGAGCCGAGATAAAGAATGCCTCCTCTGATTGGCGGGCTGTGACTGGGGCTCCTCCTTTGATTGGCGGGATGTGAGCGGGGGCGGGGTTGGGAGGAAGCACCTCCTCTGATTGGTGGGCTGTGACAGGGGCTCCTCCTTTGATTGGCGGGATGTGACAGGGTGCTCCTCCTTTGATTGGCGGGATGCGGGCGGGGGCGGGGTTTGGAGGAAGCACCTCCTCTGACTGGCGGGCTGTGACAGGGTGCTCCTCCTTTGATTGGCGGGATGTGAGTGGGGGCGGGGTTTTTGGGTAGCACCTCCTCTGATTGGCGGGATGTGACTGGGGGCTCCTCCTCTGATTGGCGGGATGTGACTGGGGGCTCCTCCTTTGATTGGCGGGATGCCATGACTGGCGTCCCGAGGATCCGTTCTGGAAATTCCCCAGGAACGGAACTGACTGCTGAGTCGGAATAGAAAGCTGCACATCGGAAACTGCGGGATCTTAGGGGGAGACGAAATGTGAACCGGGAGTCAGAAGTGGGCAAAGACAAACTAACTGAATGAGCAAACCTTGGGGGTTCAGGGCTCGCTGCAGGGACAGGCGTCCGCCGCGCTGTGGCGGAGAGTGAGGGGCCCGTGAGGGACCCTTGAAGAGGGTCCATGAAATTACTGATGCAGGCCCGCAAGTCTGAAGTGCGGAGGCGCCGGGTACTTGTGTGTGTGTGTGAGGGGATCTGTGACTGAGGGAGTTCTGTCCCTCTGTATATGTTGGGGGGGGGTGGTGGTCCATCTCCCAGCACAATGTCTGTTCACTTTGTGAAGGTCTCTGGCCCTCCGAGTCATCCGTTTGAATAGTTCCCACCGTCTGCCCAGAAGCTGGTCCCTATACACCAGGCTGCAGTGAAATTCCTTGCTTGCAAGTCAGGGAGGGATAGGAGTCCCAAACGCGGCACCAAGGGGCGTGAAAGTGATGCAACAAACTGTCCTGATGCAGCGTTTCGACCCGAAACATCGACAGTTCTTCTCCCCCCACAAACGCTGCTCGGCCCGCTGAGTTCCCCCCCCCCCCCCAGCGGATTTTTTGTTGCTCCGGATTCCAGCGTCCGGTGTCTCTTTGCGAAAGTTGTGACTGGTTCAGGAGTCTGAGAGCAGTGGGAGAGCAGCTGTTCTAAAGTCGTTTATTATGAAAGGCCTGGACAGAGTGGGGAGGATGTCACCATCAGTGGGAGTGCGGGATCCGAGGGCACAGCCTCACAATAAAGGGACGTCCCTTTAGAACCGAGATGAGGAGGAATTTCTTCAGCCGGAGGGCGGTCAATCTGTGGAATTCGTTGCCACAGAGGCCCCGGGGTGGGGGGGGGGGGGGCAAGTCACTCGGTGTATTTAGGTTCTTCATTGTGAGGAGTTTAAGGGGAGAATGGGGTTGGAAAAACCCGCCCATTATCTAATGGTGGAGCCGCCTCGATGGGCCGAACGGCCTAATTCTGCTCCCACGTCTAATGGTCTCATTACCGAGGCATTGTTCGGGGAGCGGCGTTGACGGTATTTACCACCCGCCGCTAACTGCCGGCGAAGAGGTGGGGTGCAGGGGTTCCCACAGAGTTGTCAGGGCTGGAGACCCGGTCTCACACTGACTCCCCCCGGGGCGCGGGGCGGGGGCGCGGGGGAAGGAAGGTTGACTGACGGAGTCTCTATCTCTCTGTGTGTGTTCCGGTCGCTGGTTGCGCGCCGGTGCAGGCGGCAGACGGCGGAGGAGAGAGAGGCGGAGCGACAACAAGCGAACCGCATCCTGATGCAGCTTCAGCAAGAAGCCTTCCAGAAGTCGCTGAGCCAACCCATCCAGCCCGACCCCATCTGCCTGCACAACGCCTCGCTGTTCGCGCTGCAGAACCTGCAGCCCTGGTCCGACGACAGCGGCAAGATCGCCTCCGTCACCTCGGTGGCCGCATCCTGTGAATAGCGGGGCCGGGCGGGCCGCCCGTCGGTGGGGCTTCCCCCTCCACCCCCGCCCCTCCCCGCCGAGCGACCGCCCGGATCCCGCACCCTTCCCCCGGGCTCCTGCTCCTCGCTCCGGCCCGAAACGCTGGCACCCGCCGGCGCCGGAAGATCAGAGAGCCGAGGGCGAGGTCCGGTAACCGGGGCCCCGGCCGACGGCGGAGCGCACGCACAGAGCCCGGGACACGGACCGGCAGAGAACGGCGCGGTGCACCTGGAGACAGGGAGAGACCGGCCGGGACTGGACCCTCCCCGTGCCCGCCAGCCCTCTGCCCCAGTATGCGAGCGGACTCCCACCAACTCTCCGTCGGGTCTGCAGCGCGGGCTGGGAAGTGGCGCTGGTGAAATGTGGGTCAGGAGAGCGGGGGGTGTGGGGGACAAACCGGGCAAAGTGGTGGCGCTGGGTGAATCACCGACCTTCAGTGAAGCAACTGGTTCTGTGACAGTGTCTCCTCTCCCCCCCCCCCCCACACAGTGTCTCCCCCCACAGTGTCTCTCCCCCACAGTGTCTCTCCCCCCAGTCTCCTCTCCCCGTACAGTGTCTCCTCTCTCCCCACCACAGTGTCTCTCCCCCCCGTGTCTCCCCCCCCCCACTCAGTGCCCCCCCCCAGTCACTGTGCTAACACCAGCTTCTGATGCCCATATTTAATTGTTTCAAATTCTTAATCAGTTTGAGGAGATTTGAAACGCTGGAAACGCTCAGCAGGTCGGGCAGCGTCTGTGCGGGGAGGAGCGGAGTTCACGTTTCAGGTCGAAAACTCTTCCCCGCATCTGACGACCTGAAAGGTGAGCTCCGCTCCTCCCCGCACAGCCGCTGCGCGACCTGCCGAGCGTTTCCAGCGTTTCTGTTGTACTTCAGGCTGTGGGCGCCCGCAGGTTGTGTTTCCCCGTTTGGGGAGGTTCGAGCGGGTGTTTAGTGAACAAGGAATACGCCCCCCTCCACCACCGACTGCCCGTGCACCCGAGCGGCATCACACCGGCATTGGGCGAGTGTGGCGTGACCGCCAGCGCTTTCCCCTGGGTGGCCGAGGGGTTTTCTCATGAAGATCCAGGTCTACAGAGCGCGTCCTGGTGGGAGAGGGCGCCGGTTCACAGCTTACACACCTCCTCATAACACTGACAAAATATGTCTGCTCTCTGCCAAAGGCAAGTAGCAGGAAGATCAACGAGGTCCTGGTTCCCATTTTAAACATAAAGAAGCTGAAGTTATCCCTGAGCTGCAACAATGGGGCTGATCCTCCTGTAGATATAGTGAGTACACTCTAAAGTATATCTGAAAGCGCGCCTACACACACACACACAAACACACACACACACACACACAATATAGAAACATATAATTGTATAAAATGGTAAAAATAGTGATGAAAGTATTTTGTTTTCTGGAGGTCAATTTTAACTTTAATCGTGTGTGACAGAAATCTTTGTTGGAAGAAAGTTCCAGAGCCACAAAGAGTTCAGCACACCGACCCGTCCTTAGAAAGGGACAAAACTTTCAAATAAGTTATGCACTTATGATAAATATTTTCAGTAATCACCTTTCTATGTTTCCTGTGTAAATTATGTCTAAAGTGGGGACGGAGAAGCCGCTTCCCGTAATGGGCTTGGTGTATTTGAAGAGTCCCGAATTTATTTTTCTATGAGAGTTGCTTCCGAGACCAGAGACTTCACGGTGAAACTGTTCCCGTTTCAACAGCCAACTGCTCCAGAAGAGAGCAAAATGCACACCGGGCCGGTCAGTCTCCAGAGAGGGCAAATGTCCTGCATTCATATAGTGCCTGTCAGAGGCTCGGGGCATTCCAACGTCCCTCGCGGTCAACCAGGCAGTTTTGGAATGAGATTTAAAACTTTGGTGGGCAGGAAAGAGCGACACGGGGTGTCCGCACCGCCTTGCCGTCTGAGGCATCAGTCGTCACCGGCAGAGCTCTCCGGCCACGGGTGGGGCGGGGAACAGGGCGAAGATGTAACCTGTCTTCCCGCCCCACTCGCTCGGACCCTGAGGGTTGCTCGGTCCCTCCCCACCCCGTCCCTTGGCCCCGCTTTAACCGCAGAGAAGTAGTCGAGATGTCACTGAATTTCCGTTAATTGTACCTCATGCGCAGGTGTAGGCGCCCAGGTGACAATCCTCGGTACGGCGCCCTTTGTCCGCGGGGGAGCCGGCGGGCTGTGTCCGTCTGCCCCCGGGGACCCTCCGTGCTGGGACGGTGATTCCCGAGGGAGTGGGGGAAGCCCGTGAGGAGGGAGTTCAGTCGGCGGCGGGCCCCGAGAGTGCTCCCCTCTCTGACCCAGGGATGCGGGGGGTCCGCTCCCCGGAGCCGTGCGTGCGGTGTTCCACAGACTCACTTGTAAACAGTGTAAATAAAACAGAAGTTGTTTTTTTTTGTCGGTGTTGTTTCTGCGTGAGTTCCGCCGGGACCGAGTTTCCTCGCCACCGCTGCCGGCGGGGGTTGGGGAAACGGGGGAGGGGGCGGAGAATTTGGGCGTTAAAACATCTGCTGCAGGGTTCTGGGGATGGGGTTCCCGGCTCCTGTTCCCAGTGGGTGTGGGGTGGGGGTGTGAGAGAACCTCACCACAGCCGGGTGAAGGGCTCTCCCCTCGCCACCACCCACCCTCCTTCCCAGGCCCGGCGGGGGAGGGTCGCACCTCTGCAGGCGGGGTCCTCAGAGCTGAGGGCCCTCCCGCTCGCACCCGCCGGAGAGACCCCCCGCCCGGGCCCGAACCATAGGACTCACCACAGGCGATGGCGGAAAATGCACAGCACAAAAGGAGGCCGTTTGGCCCATCGCATCTGTTCGTGGAAGTGCCCCCCACCCTGTAAGGGAGGTAGACCCATGCCATCTACTCTTTCCAGGCCCCTCGTTATTTTACACACCTCAGCCTCGTCCACACACTGGTATCGCAAAGGACAGCTCTCCAGCCGAGCCAGTCTCCCCGGAGCTTCACTTCAAGCCCCGCATCGTCGCTGTTAATCTGCCTTTTCTCCTTTGTTTTCATTTTGTAGATTTACTTTTAAAAACTCTGTCCCATCACACATTCCCAGAGTACAGGTCAGACACGGAGTGAAGCTCCCTCCACACCGTCCCATCACACATTCCCGGGGTCAGACATAGAACCATAGAACAATACAGCACAATACAGGCCCTTCAGCCCACCATGTTGTGCTGACCTTCAAACCACACCTAAGACTATCTAACCCCTTGCTCACACAAATCCCTTTAATTTAAATTCCTCCATATGCTTATCTAACAATCTCTTGGACTTGACCAACGTATCAGCCTCCATCACCAGCCCAGGCAGTGCATTCCATGCCTCAACCACTCTCTGGGTGAAAAACCTCCATCTGACGTCTCCCTTGAACTTCCCACCCATTAACTTAAAGTCATGCCCTCTTGTATTGAGCATTGGTGCCCTGGAAAAGAGGCGCTGGCTGTCCACTCTATCTATTCCTCTTAATATTTTGTACACCTCTATCATGTCTCCCCTCATCCTCCTTCTCTCCAATGAGTAAAGCCCTAGCTCCCTTAGTCTCTCCTCATTTTCCATACTCTCTAAACCAGGTAGCATCCTGGTAAATCTCCTCTGCACCCTTTCCAACGCCTCCACATCCTTCCTATAATGAGGCGACCAGAACTGGACACAGTACTCTAAGTGTGGTCTAACCAGAGTTTTGTAAAGCTGCAGCATTACTTCACAGCTCTTAAACTCGATCCCACGACTTATGAAAGCTAACATCCCATAAGCTTTCTTAACTACCCTATCCACCTGTGTGGCAACTTTCAGTGATCTGTGGATATGAACCCCCAGATCCCTCTGCTCCTCTACACTGCCCAGAATCCTGCCATTTACCTTGTATTCCACCTTGGAGTTTGTCCTTCCAAAGTGTACCACCTCACACTTCTCCAGATTGAACTCCACCTGCCACTTGTCAGCCCAGCTCTGCATCCTATCAATATCCCTCTAAGCTTCGACAGCCCTCCACACTATCCACAACACCACAAATCTTTGTGTCATCTGCAAACTTGTTAACCCACCCTTCCACCCCCTCATCTAAATTATTAATAAATATCACAAAAAGTAGAGGTTCCAGAACCGATCCCTGTGGGACACCACTAGTCACAGCCCTCCAATCCAAATGCACTCCCTCCACCACAACCCTCTGCTTTCTACAGGCAAGCCAATTCTGAATCCACATGGCCAAGCTTCCCTGGATCCCTTGGCCTCTGACCTTCTGAAGAAGCCTACCATGCGGAACCTTGTCAAATGCCTTACTAAAATCCATGTAGACCACATCCACTGCACTACCCTCATCAATCTGTCTGGTCACCTCCTCAAAGAACCCTATCAGGCTTGTGAGGCAAGATCTTCCCTTCACAAAGCCATGCTGGCTGTCCCTAATCAGTCCATGATTCTCTAAATGATCATAGATCCTATCTCTTAGAATCCTTTCTAGCAGCTCACCCACCACAGACGTAAGGCTCACTGGTCTGTAGTTCCCTGGACTATCCCACTACCTTTCTTCGCCACCCTCCAATCCTCTGGTACCATCCACATGGTAAATGAGGACTCAAAGATCCTAACCAACGGTTCAGCAATCTCCTCCCTTGCGTCACAAAGCAGCCTGGGGAATATTCCATCAGGGCCCATGGACTTATCTGTCCCAATATTTTCTAACAGCTCCAACACATCCTCTCCCTTGATATCTACATACTCTAGAAGATTACCCTTACCAACACTGTCCTCAGCATCATCAAGACCCTTCTCCTTGGTGAATACTGAAGAGAAGTGTTCATTGAGAACCTCACCCACTTCCGCAGCTTCCAGGCACATCCTCCCACCTTTGTCTTTAATTGGACCTACCTTTACTCTAGCCATCCTTCTGCTCGTCACGTATGAGTAAAAAGCCTTGGTATTCTCCTTAACCCTACTCGCCAAAGCCTTTTCATGTCCCCTTCTTGCTCTCCTCTGCCCCTTCTTAAGTTCCTTCCTTGCTACTCTATATTCCTCACGAGCCCTGTCTGATCCTTGCTCCTTACACCTTATGTATGCTGCTGCCGCCTTCTTCCTAACTAGTTGTTTCACCTCTCTCGTCACCCACGGTTCCTTCACCCTGCCATTCCTTCTCTGCCTCACCGGGACAAATTTATCCGTAACATCCTGCAAGAGATCCCTGAACATCGACCACATCTCCATAGTACATTTCCCTTCAAAAATGTCATCCCAGTTTACACTCTCAAGTTCTCGCCTTATAGCCTCATAATTCGCCTTTCCCCAATTAAATATCTTTCCGTCCTCTTTGCTCCTATCCCTGTCCATGACAATGCTAAAGGTTATGGAGCAGTGGGCACTGTCCCCCAGATGCTCACCCACTGATGGATCTGTCACCTGACCCGGCTCATTACCTAAAACTAGATCTAATATGGCATCCCCTCTAGTTGGCCTGTCAACATACTGTGACAGGAATCCATCCTGGACACACTTAACAAACTCTGCCCTGTCTAAACCTTTGGCACTAAGCAGGTGCCAATCAATATTTGGGAAGTTGAAGTCTCCCACTATAATAACCCTGTTATTTTTGCATCTTTCCAAAATCTGCCTCCCAATCTGCTCCTCAGTATCCCTGCTGCTACCGGGGGGCCTATAGAATATTCCCAGTAGAGTAACTGCTCCTTTCTTGTTCCTAACTTCCACCCATACTGACTCTAGAGAGGATCCTTCTACATTATCCACCCTTTCTGCAGCTGTAATAGTGTCCCTGACCAGTATCGACACCCCTCCTCCTCTTCTCCCCCCCTCCCTATCCCTTTTAAAACACTGAAAACCAGGAATATTCAATATCCATTCCTGCCTTGATGTCAGCTGCGTCTCTGCAATAGCCACAATAATGTAGTCCCATGTACTTATCCAAGCTCTCAGTTCATCTCCCTTATTCCTGATGCTTCCCACATTTAAGTAAATGCACTTTAGCCCATCCACCTTACTACTTTTATAGCCTGTACTCTGCTTCTCCTTCCTCAAAGCCTCTCTACCTGTTAGATCTGACTTTTCCCCATCCCCTTCTACCTCTGACCTACTACTCCGGTTCTCTTCCCCCTCGCAAACTAGTTTAAACCCTCCCAAACCACCCTAGCAAACCTGCCTGCTAGGATATTGGCCCCCCTCAGGTTCAGGTGTAACCCATCCTCTCTGTGCAGGTCCCACCTTCCCCAGAAGAGATACCAATGATCCAAAAATCTAAAACCTTCCCTCCTGCACCAACTTCTCAGCCACGCATTCATTTGCCATCTCCTCCTATTCCTACCTTCACTATCGCATGGCCCTGGCAGCAATCCCGAGATTGCTACCCTTGAGGTCCTGTCCTTCAGCCTTCTGCCTAGCTCGCTAAACTCACTTCTCAGGACCTCATCCCTCTTCCTACCTATGTCATTGGTACCAACATGAACCACGACTTCTGGCTGTTCTCCCTCCTGCTCAAGAATCCCGTGGACCCGATCAGTGACATCCCGGACCCTGGCACCTGGGAGGCAACATACCATCCGGGATTCATGCTCACTGCCACAGAACCTCCTATCTGTTTCCCTGACTATCGAGTCCCCTATCACTACTGCCCTCCTCTTCTCCTCCCTTCCCTTCTGAGCAGCAGGACCAGTCCCAGTGCCATAGACCTGGCTACTGCTGCTTGATCCCTGCAGGTCATCTCCTTCAACAGCCTCCAAAGCGGAGAACCTGTTACTGAGGGGAACAGCCTCCGGGCTCCTCTGCTCCATCTGCCTGTTCGTTTTCTTTTTCCTTTTCCCTCCCCTGACAGTCACCCTTCTGTCTACTTCCCGGACTCCAGAATTACCTGCTCTAAGGGGGGTGACCGTCTCCTGATGTACAGCATCTACATAACTCTCTCCCTCCTGATGCTCCACAGTGTTTGAAGCTACAACTCCAGCTCATCAATTTTGAGCCGAAGTTCCTCCAACCTCAAGCACCTATTGCAGACGTGGTCATTGTGGACACAGGGTGAAGCTCCCTCCACACCGTCCCATCACACACTCCCGGGGTCAGACACAGCGTGAAGCTCCCTGCACACCGTCCCATCACACACTCCTGGGCTCAGACCCTCCGGCCCATCCCATCACACACTCCCAGAGTTGGATACAGGGTGAAGCTCCCCCTGCACCGTCCCATCACACACTCCCGGGGTCAGACACAGGGTGAAGCTCTCTCACCAGACCCACAGATATGATTGAATACTTGCTTCCCCACCCAATTTCTTTGTTGTAAAGTTTGTGAGTGCCCACGGTTCAGTAACAGCTTTTTTGACTTTGGTGTCAAACTGATTTGGTGTCAAAACTGGTGCTTCTCCAGTGTGTACATCGACAGAGGAAGGTCCCTCCACAGAGGAAGGTGCAGTCCTTGTTTCAAATTTATCTAGATGGTCAGAATTCACTATATGATTTTTGGGTGGTGTGGGTTCTTGTTTTAAAATTGTATTTTAAAATCATTTAACAAAAAAAATGTCAAACTAGCATTTTCTAGCACCACAGAGGGTCTCCAGTGAGCCAGCAGATTAAAAAGTATCGAAAAGTTAGCAGAAGATTTGGTAAATCTGGTTACTACATGACCTCTGCACAGAGGAAGGACATTCAGACATTTCCCTGTGAGGTGACCCCATCAATCCCATCCCTCCACTCCTTCCCCATTCGCTGTAAATGTTATTTGCCCAAGCCCATCCAATTCCCTGCCACACCCGTCTGAGCAACACCCCCCATCAGAACAACACCCCTGTCCGAACAACACCCCCGTCCGAGCAACACCCACATCTGAGCAACACCCCTGTACAAACACACCCCCATCAGAGCAACAACCCCGTCCGAGCAACACCCCCGTCCAAGCAACACCCCTGTCCGAGCAACACCCCTGTCTGAGCAACACCCCCGTCCAAGCAACACCCCCATCTGAGCAACACCCCTGTACAAGCACACCCCCATCCGAGCAACACCCCTGTCCGAGCAACACCCCTATCCAAGCAACACCCCCATCCAAGCAACAACCTCATCCGAGCAACAACCCCATCCGAGCAACAACCCCATCCGAGCAACACCCCCATCCAAGCAAAACCCCCATCCGAGCAACACCCTTGTCCGAGCAACACCCCCATCCAAACAAACATGTTAAAAGGAGGAAAGAAACAGTGAGTGTAGCTTCTGGAGAGGCAAGGGATTGGGGAGGTGGCTCAGTGGAGTTGGAGGTAACGGAGGAAAGTGGGCCAGAGGGGGTGAGGGTGGGATATGGGGAGTGGGTGGGTCTGAGAGTGAGGGATATGGAGTGTGGGTGGGTCAGTGGGGGAGGATAGGGGGAGTGGGTGGGTCTTGGTTAATTTATTTATGATTAAAACAGATGAAATTGCCGGATTACGTTTCAGAAAGAGCATCTCTTGTGACAGTCCGGAGGCGTACGGCTTGCTTGCCTTTATTCATCAAGGCACCGAGTTCAAGAGTCAGGAAGTTGTGTTGCAGCTTTATAAAACTTTAGTTAGGCCACATCTGGAGTGTTGCATTCAGTTCTGGTCGCCCCATTACAGGGAGGATGTGGAGGCTTTGGAGAGGGTGCAGAAGAGGTTCACCAGGACGCTGCCTGGATTAGAGGGCATGTGCTATACAGAGAGGTTGGACAAACTTGGGTTGTTTTCTCTGGAGTGTCGGAGGCTGAGGGGAGACCTGACAGAAGTTTATTAAATTATAAGAGGCACAGATAGACAGCTGGTGTCTTTCTCCCAGGGTCGATGTCTGATACTAGAGGACATGTATTTATGGTGAGGGGGGAAGTTCAAAGAAGGTGTGCGGGCAAAATTTTTACACAGACAGCAGTGGGTGCCTGGAATGTGCCCCCAGGGGTGGTGGTGAAGGCAGATACGACGGGGTACTAGATAAGCACATGAATGTGCAGAGGATGGAGGGATGTGGACCACGTGCGGGCAGAAGGGATCAGTGTCATTACCTGAATTAGTTTGGCACTACATAGTGGGCCGAAGGGCCTGTTCCTGTGCTGTCCTGTTCTGTGTTGTTTAGTGTACTGTATGTCCCTGGCTCGAGATGCGAGCCCAGTGGAACTGTCTGAGAATTGTCAGTGGGACAGAACTTGCCCATCACCAGAACCCATCAGTAGAGCCCCTGCTGTACTCTCAGTCACACCTCTCCCCTCCCTTTCTCTGCTTCAGTCTCCCAATGTGTGTCTGCAGCAGGATCCTGGTTGGAAGCAGGGGTCAGAGATGGATTTGTATGGTTTGACCAGGGCCACCGAACTTAAAAGCAAATGGGAATGCTATTTACCTGCTCACTTTGAAATTCAATATCGATCACTCCAGCCTTTCAAACACAACACTGTCATCCCAGAGAGCATCGCAGAGATACTTAGCAAAGTGTTCAGTTACAGATTGCCTAATCACTCACAATATGAGTCCAATTTCACCTCTCAAAGTTGTGAGAAAATAAAAGGTTTCATCTTCAAAATGCAAGGAAACAATGGATCATCGTTTTCCAGTTTGAAACTCTGCATTTACTCCCTCCGCACCGTCAAAGCCGCACACCTGCTCACAGTTACACGCTCATTCTTAATTCACACATTCACACCCTCGTTCCATGCTTACACAATTCCTCTCATTCACACTGTCGGTGGCATAGAACAAGACAATATTTCACATTTGGTAACGGTTTGAATCTGATGAAATGTTAATGAGGTGGTTTCAGTATAAGTGTCCTTGATCACAGTGGCACATTGTGTTGCTCTGGGAGTTTGTATTGAGTTTCATTGAGTCAATTGCCCGGCACCAGTACAGGAGAAGGAGTAGACCACAACAGGATTACTGACTCCACCTTACAACTGGATCAGAAGTCTAATTGCCTCAAGCTAACTTGGATCCCTGTGTCAAATATTTAATTGAAAAACGCCAAATTTTCTTTGAGTTGTTTTTTCTAGAAATTGTTCACAGAGTTAAAGTTAAGTTTCAGCCTGAAGTCTTGCAGGTTTTTTCCTGAGTTGCAACATTCAGTGATAAACATTAACAGCTTCAACACAATGAAAATCATGGGACCCAGCTCTGATTCTAGTGTTTCATTCGAGCCTCAAGTAGTGATACTTGGTCTGGAGAAATGTGCCACCAGTTTTATATTATAGTGAACAGTCCAGTGTGCAAAGAGGCAGCAAGAACCAGTGACACAATGGTAATGTCACCGTGTTTGGGCCAGGCTCATTGGATATGCTGTGTTTTTGTTAATAGATCATCAATAAATTAACGCAGCAGCCTTACTCTGTTGTAATGAGGCACAGTTTCAGTTTTAACACAACTGCATTAACATCTGAATTTATATAGAGCACTTGGTGCAATAAAAAAAGTCCCAATGAGCTTGGCAGGAGTGTTGGAAAACACAATCAGCATCAAACTACCCAGGAAGACAGGGCAGGTTACAGAGGTAGAATTTAAGAAATTGTTTAAGAAAGTCAGAGAGGTTTAGGGAGGGAATCTCCAGCTCACTGCTCAGGAAGTTGAAGGCATGGCCAACAGGGACAGGAGGATTAAATATGGGGATGATTAAGAGTGGAATTTGAGGAGAGATCTCAGAGGGTTGTTGGATTGGGTGGGGCAGAGGGTCAATGAAGAGATTTGAGGACAAGGATGATTTTATAAAAACTTGGTAATGCTAACGTTTCTACAGCTCGAGTTGTAATCTCAGCAGCACCAGTGACAGATTGAAGTCAACACTGCTGGTTGACACCAGAAAACGCTGCAGTGGAAGTGAGAGCTTGTTGCCTGAACTCACCGAGAGTCTTCAGTCATTCACTGAAGGGAAGGGCCACCTCTATCGTTCAGGTACAACTGCCCCGAAACATTGGCCCTAATACGTTTCAACCGTGTATGAGGGTCACAGACTCACACAGCAGAGAAACAGGCCCTTCGGCCCACCATGTCCATGCTGGCCATCATACCTACCTACTAGTCCCATCTCCCAGCACTGAGCCTGTGTAGCCTTCCACACATCTCAGGTGCTCATCTAAATAAATATTGTGAGAGTCTCTGCCTGCTTCTTAGAGATTCTAAAAGAAAGGACATGGACATTTGGAGAAGCATAGGCTGATTAGCAACAGTCAGCATGGCTTTGTGAGGAGCAGGTTGTTCCTCACAAGCCTGAGTGAATTCTTTGAGGATGTGACAAAGCACATTGATGAAGGTAGAGCAGTGGATGTGGTGTACATGGATTTTAGTAAAGCACTTGATAAGGTTCCTCATGGAAGGCTCATTCAGAAAGTCAGGAGGCATGGGATCCAGGGAAACTTGGCTGCGTGGATTCAGAATTGTCTCGCCCATAGAAGACAGAGGGTGGTGGTAGAGGGAGCGTATTCTGCCTGGAGGTCGGTGACCAGTGGTGTTCCACAGGGATCTGTTCTGGGACCCCTGCTCTTTGTGATTTTAATAAATGACTTGGATGAGGATGTGAAAGGGTGGGTTAGTGAGTTTGCTGATGATACAAAGGTTGGTGGTGTTGTGGATAGTGTAGAAGGTTGCTGTAGATTACAACAGGATATTGATAGAATGCAGAGCTGGGCTGAGAAGTGGCAGATGGAGTTCAACAGAAAAGTGTGAAGTGATACTCTTCGGGAGATCAAATTTGAAGGCAGAATACAAAGTTAATGGCAGGACTCTTAGCAGTGTGGAGAAACAGAGGGTTATTGGGGTCCATGTCCATAGATCCCTCAATGTTGCCACGCAGGTTGATAGGATTGATAGGCATGGAATGTAGACCTTCATTATTTGGGGTATTGAGTTCAAGAGCTGTGAGATAATGTTGCAGCTCTATAGAACTCTGGTTAGACCACACTTGGGGTATTGTGTTCAGTTCTGGTCATCTCATTACAGGAAGGATGTGGAAGCTTTAGAGAGGGTGCAGAGGAGATTTACCAGGATGCTGCCTGGATTGGAGAGCAAGTCTTATGAGGATAGGTTGAGTGAGCTCGGGCTTTTCTCTTTGGAGAGAAGGAGGATGAGAGGTGATTTGATAGAGGTGCACAAGATGATAATAGGCATAGATCAAGTGGACAGTCAGAGACTTTTTCCCAGGGTGACAATGGCTAACATGAGGGGGAATAATTTTAAGGTGATTGGAGGAAGGTATAAGGGGGATGTCAGGGGTAAGTTTTTTTACAAAGAGAGTGGTGGGTGCGTGGAACGCACTGCCGGCAGAGGTTGTGGGGGCAGATACATTAGGGACATTTAAGAAACTCTTAGATAGCCACATGAATGATAGAGAAATGGGGGGCTATATGGGAGGGAAGGGTTAGTTGATCTTAGAGCAGGATAAAATGTCGGCACAACATCGTGGGCTGAAGGGCCTGTGCTGTGCTGGAATGTTCTATGTTCTGTGACCTTAACCCCATGCCTTCTGGTTTTACACACCTCTGCAAAGCGGAAATGTTTCTCACCCCTCTTGCCGATCCAACCAACCCCGCACCTCAATCATCCCTCCTCAGCCTCCTCCATTCCAGGGTAAACAAACCCCTCCTATCCAGTACCTCCTCATAGCTGAAAGGCTCTGTCACAGGCACCATCCCTGATTGGACGGGGCTGCTGAAGGCTGCCGAGGGCAGCACCAAGCAGCAGGATTACTCCAGCAGTTTCTGCTCACCTCCTGCTCTGTTGGACTTTAACAAGCTGGGAGCAGGCTTTGAACGAAACTTTGGAAGGTTGTGGAGCAACTATTTGGAAGGCAGACACACGAGCTCTGCAGTTTGAGGTTTTATATCATGGAAGGAAAATCAAAGAATGGGAGTTAATTCAGGAAAACCGGGGCTGGTGATGGATGTTCAGGGAAATCAGGTTCAATTGTCAAATTCCTTGGATGGAAAAGCGAGAATTTGAAATCAGTTTGAAAATCTGAAAATCAGTGTTTTGCAGTAACAGCGATGGTGAATCTGCCTAATGATGCTAAATCCCACCTGGTCCACTGATGCCCAGCTCCGGAGAAGATTCAGGAGAAGAAACTTGCCACTCGCCCTCCAGCCTGCTCCGCCATTGAGTCAGATATTGGCTGATCCG
Source organism: Pristis pectinata (assembly GCF_009764475.1). NCBI lineage: Eukaryota > Metazoa > Chordata > Chondrichthyes > Rhinopristiformes > Pristidae > Pristis > Pristis pectinata. The sequence continues at coordinate 1,428,439 of NC_067416.1, read as the reverse complement.
CCTGCGGCCTCAGCACCACTTTCCTGCTCCCTCACACCTGTCAATCCCTTGTCGTTCAAATGTCTGGTACTTTCCAACAATATAATCACTAACTCTGCCTCCTCGGCTCTCTGGGGAAGAGAATTCCACAGGTTTGCCAAGCCACTGGGAGAAGAAATTCCTCCCATCTGACAGGGAGACCCTTTATCAATGCCTCCTGGTTCAAGATACCCCAACTAAAGAAAACATGGTCTCAGCACTCAGCTTGTCAAACCCCGTCAGAGTCTTATGTTTCAATGAGACCACCTCTCATTCTCCGATATAGCAAGAGTACAGGCCCAACCAGCTCAATCGTTTTTCATTCGTCAACCCCCTTTCCCAGGAATCAACTGAGGGAACCATCGCTGAATTTTCTCCAGTGCAAGCGAATTCTTTCTCAGATGTGGAGACCAAACTGCATACGGTACTCCAGGTGTGGTCTCATGAACACCCTGTCAGCTTGCATCAGGACTTCCCAACTTCTATATTCCATACCTAATGAGTAAAAGCCAACAATCCATTCGCTTCATAATTTCCTCCATGCCACCTGTTTGTTTTCTGTGCCAACAACACTGAACCCACCGTCCCACAACATGTGTGTCCCATCACCACAGGTCCCTCTCCCCCACAACATGTGTGTCCCATCACCACAGGTCCCTCTCCCCCACAACATGTGTGTCCCATCACCACAGGTCCCTCTGTCCCACAACATGTGTGTCCCATCACCACAGGTCCCTCTCCCCCACAACATGTGTGTCCCATCACCACAGGTCCCTCTGTCCCACAACATGTGCGTCCCATCACCACAGGTCCCTCTGTCCCATAACATGTGCGTCCCATCACCACAGGTCCCTCTGTCCCACAACATGTGTGTCCCATCACCACAGGTCCCTCTGTCCCATAACATGTGTGTCCCATCACCACAGGTCCCTCTGTCCCACAACATGTGTGTCCCATCACCACAGAACCCACCGTCAGGTTTTTGATTAATAATAGATTCTTCACCGAATATCAGAACAATTACATTTAAGTACCTTCTCCCCCACCAGTCCTGCCCTATACCAACCTTAGAATATTTGTAGCTCAAGGATTCTGCTCACAGTCAGCTGGTACATTAGAAAGCTTTCAAAACGTCAGCTCCTTCAGGGAGACTATTAGTCTGAGGTGGAGGTATTTATAGAAAAACAGTATCAGGTAGCCTCGTTCACAGAGAGCAGACACACAGACCGGAAATGTACAGTCCACACCGACAACCTTGGACAGGGACCCAGGGCCCCTTGGTCCCAGGGTGAGGGATGGGGTTGGCCCATGGGCTACCTCAGCCTGAGTCTGACTGAACCATCTAGGGGCAGGGGTAGTGCATCAGTCTGCATCTAGTTCGTGATGCCCGATTCTTTCCTCTCTATCTCTCTGCCTCGTTCTCATTCTCTCTCATTCCTTCTCTGTTCATGTTTCCTTTAATCCTCTCTCATTCTGCCTCTCATTCTGTCTCTCTCTTGCATTCTGATTCTCTCCTCCCCTTTTCCCATCTCTGTCTTTAATTGTCATTCCCTTTAACACTGTCATTCTTTTCACCAAGACTCCAACGGCCACAAGTGTTCAATGGCAGTTAGTGATTTCACTAATTTGTATATTAGTCACGTTGAAAACTGAGAAGGTCCATAGACAGGAGCTTACCTGGGGCTGAATGTGTCTCACTCCTGACAAATAAATTGGGGCGGCATGGTAGTGTAGCGGTTAGCGTGACACTATTACAGTGCCAGCGATCGGGGTTCGATTCCGATCACCGTCTGTAAGGAGTTTGTACGTTCTCCCTGTGACTGCGTGGGTTTCCTCCGGGTGCTCCGGTTTCCTCCCACATTGCAAAGATGTACAGGTAGGTTAATTTGGGGGTTTAAAATGGGCAGCGCGGACTCGTTGGGCCGGAAGGGCCTGTTACCATTCTGTAAATAAAATTTAAATTTAAATTTAAAAACGTCCCCATCCAGTGAATTTCCTTTGCTTCCTTGATCACGGTCAATTCTCTCACATGTGAACAAGGGGCATGTGTTGGGACAGTGCAGAGGGAGCTTCATTCTTTGGCTAATCCCTGCTGCCCCTGCAATGGGAGTGTGTGACAGGTCAGTGAAGAGGGAGCCTTACTCCATATCTAATCCATCCAGTCCTTGCCCTGAGAGTGGGGTGGGATAGCGGAGAGGGAGACTCACGATTTGCTTATCCGCACCTGCCTTGGGAATGCGTGATGAGACTGTGTAAAGGAAGCTTCAGTCTGTGTCCAGCCAGCACCATGTCTGCCCCTGGAGTGTGTAACAGGTCAATGGAGAGGGAGCCTTACACCCGTTCAACCTGTGCAGTACTCATCAAGTTTGTGGGAACATTCTTGCACATTAAGAGGTGAAACAACATTCCCCCCAGTGGCCGTCCTCCGCCACCGATGAAGCTCATCATTTAACTAGTCCGTTTTTCTCAGTCAGGTCTTGGTGCTGTAATCCCCCTGTGATTCTGAGGAACATTTCCACAGACTCAGTAAGGCAGCAGCAATCCTTCAGTACATGACTAACAACAAGAAGAATTTTAGGAAAAGATTTTAACACTGCAATTGAAGAAAAGTTTGGACCCCGTTACATTGCACAAAAATCTCATAATTCCCCATCACCTGACAAATGATCCAAATGGACCATCCCTTCCCACTCACTAACACCACGCTCAATCCCAAAGGGTCAATTGCCTTCCTATTCACCACTATTGTACAGAATTCCATTGGGTCAATCTCCTTCCCACATTCCCACTAGACGTAGGCCCAGTAGACCAAACCACTTTGCATTCATTCCCATTGTACAGAATCCCAACAGAACAAACATTTCCCTTCCCACTGCCCACGCTGATTATGACTGCCCATCTCTCTGTTCACTCACCACGTTCAGCAGTCTGCACTACTGCTGTCTTTTGTGTTTCTACTGAAAGATGAAATGAGGCTAAGGGCAGGTGATTCTTTATTTCTGTGGTTTGAGGATCAGACACAACCTGCGTTGTCTGTGGACTGAGAACGCCTCTGTTACCGGAAAGGTCCCTGGGTTATGGAATGGGACCCTTTACTCAGTTGCTCTGCTCTATCCAATTAAATGGCCCTCAGTCAGGAGCTCTCTGCCAAAGGTGATGGTCTGTTTTCATTTCATTTTCCAGATTTCCCATGTCTGTTTGCTGATGGATTCAGATTGAAGCCCTGGGAATTTGAGCTGGCTTCTGGCCTCAGTCACCAACAGATCTTGGGCAGGTTGTACTGTGGCTCTGATACATCCCTTATTTGGCGCACGGCATGAGGGTTTGAAGGGTCTTCTGCTTAACCGTCTGGCTCCCACAGAAGTCGAATCTGCGAGGGCAAAGCAAAGATCTCAGAATCCTTGGACCCAGTCATATTGCACAGAATTACAACCCATCCCATAATCTCACAATTCCCTTTCGCCTATTGCACGATCCAAATGGTCCATTCCTTCCCAAAGGAGTTCAGAAAGTTATGTAGTCTGTGGTTTACCCCACAATCCATTCGGTCCCAGCCTTCAGAAAACAACCCAATATCTCCCCCTTATGACCATTCATTCCCCCCAACTGTCCACCACACAGTGAGACCATGTGCCCAGCCACCTGCCTTGGCCCCATGTCCGTTATGTTGTCCGAGGTCCAATCTGTCCTTACACTTCCCCACAAAATCCTGGAAATCCTGACTCAGCCTTCAACCTCCCGCAGTTCAGGACTCATGAATCAGGACTGGTAATCAATCCCTCAGGGAACACTTCCTCACAGCACTCCTTCTGAGGGAGCTATGTCCTCATGTCTTACAACTGGATAGGGTCAGGGTAATGGTCAAGGTCGGGGTCCTGATCAAGGTCAGGGTCAGTGAGGGGCTTAGTCAGGGTGACGGTCAGGTCGGTGTCAGGGTAAAGGTCAGTATCAAGGTCAGGGTCGTGGTGAGAGTGAGGGTCAGGGTCAAGGTCAGTGTGGGAATAAGTGTAAGAGCCAGGATCACAGTCACGGTTAAGAAAAATGTAAACACATCACTCAGTGCAGACTCACTGGATCATTACTGCACAGAAGGAGGCCACTCGTTCATCGGTTCCATACTGGCAATTCTGTCTGAACATCCCCACTCATTCCCCACAGCCCTCACTCCACTGTACCTTGGTACATGTGACAAATAAACCAATGAACTCATTCCATCTCACAGTCCCAGAGCCACAGAGAGGTACAGCATGGAAACAGGCCCTTCAGCCCATCAAGTCTGCTCTGACCATCAACCGCCCAACCCCTGATGAAGGTCCTGATGACTTGTCATCCCCAACGTGCAGACAGCTCCAGGTCTCATTTGTATCTTTTGCCCAAGATGTTAAATCTGTGCCCTCTGCTCCTTGAACAACCCACCAATAGGAACAGCCTCTCTCCCTCCACCTTCTCTAAACCCACACTGACCTTCCACCTCCAGACAACCTGCCATGAATCTTTTCCTGGTGTGGGCTAAATGTCCTCCTTGAACAACACTGCATGATCCCACAGAGTCAGTCCAATGGGCCTTGCAGGAGCTTTGCTCTCCTGTTTGATTGTGTGGCCCCCACACAACATGAATCAGAGGTTCCTGAACTAAGTCCCACTGCCTCTGCCTCAGTCCTCAGCCTTGGTGTCCCCTCCGCACCACCCCAGTGCTGTCACTGAATCAGCGAATCACGGGATCCTTACAACACATCACCTGGCTGTGCAGACCATCCCTCCGGCTTCCAGCTGCCTGACTGACCTGGCATGGTCCTGCCCTCGGACCAGGGTGATGTCCTCTGCTCCTAGCTGAGGGTGAAATATGTCTATCACGCTGTTGTCCCAGAGGAACTTCACTTTGGTGATGTCTCCCACATCTAGCTCTAGGTCAACAAGGGACGTGTACGTGGTGCCTGGGTGGAGTTTAGCTCTGGAAATCACACAAAGAGAAGGTTGCGTTGGTTAGTTCACTAGCCCAAGTCCCCAGGGTGAGGGCCCCATGAGTGACTCAGTGATGCAATGGGAGTCCCTCCACACAGAGACCAACCCAATGCCTCCACAGTTGCCCAGTCACTGGAACCAGACATTGAAGACAGGGGTGACACATTCCAATCAGTGAAAGCAGAGATTTTTATAATAGAGTTGGCACATTGAACAGTACAGCACAGGAGCAGGCCCTTCGGCCCAGCATGTTGTGCTGAGTTATCATATTAAGTGACGGAACATTAAGGGCCACGGTGTTTTACTGAAGGCCGGACATGTTAATGAAGTGACGTTTTGATCAGGCTGCTGAGAGGCTGCTGCTTACTTTGTGATTCTGTGCTGTCGGGAGTTCCCTTTGGTACCACACACGGCAACGGTAATGAAACCGGACACAGAATGAGAACCGGAGAGTTTCACCGACACCTTGTAACGCCAGACTGTGGAGAAAGAGTGCACGAGTCAGGCAACATGAGGGAACGCACGGGCAGAGGGGCAGGGCAGAGGGGCAGGGTGAGAGGGGAAGGGGCAGAGGGGCAGGGTGAGAGGGGCAGGGTGAGAGGGGCAGGGGCAGAGGGGCAGGGGCAGAGGGGAAGGGGCAGAGGGGCAGGGTGAGAGGGGAAGGGGCAGAGGGGCAGGGGAGAGGGGCAGGGTGAGAGGGGCAGGGGCAGAGGGGAAGGGGCAGAGGGGCAGGGTGAGAGGGGAAGGGGCAGAGGGGCAGGGGATACTGGGAGAGGGGAAGGGGAGGGGCAGGGGAGGGGCAGGGGGAGGGGCAGACATTAGATATTCAGTATATACAGAAAATCTAATTGTGGTTATTGGTCCAAAGGAAAGGGGGAGGGTGACTGGGCCAAGGTGGGGGGGGGGTTCATTGGGTTGAAGAGGTGGGGGTTATTAGGCAAAGGGACGGGGCTAAATGGGGCAAGTGGGGAGCTCATGTCAGGAGGAATAAGGGGGGTGGTGGAATGTTGGACCAAGAGTTGGGGGTTATTGGTGGGGGGAGGTGGGGGGGTTCATTGCAATTGTTTGGGAGTTATTAAGCAGGGAAGTTTTGGATGGTGGGGGGAATTTGGGCAGTGGGGGGTTATTGGATTGTCGGGGGCTGTTGGATGGAGAGGGTTCATGTATGGGAGGGAGAGGGGGCCAAGCAACTCAGGTGGGCTGGCATGGACATGAGGAGCTGTTATTGGATGGTGGGATGGGGGGTTATTGGATGGAGGGGTGTTATTGAATGAAGGGGGGTTATTGGATGGTGGGATGGGGGGTTATTGGATGAAAGGGGGGTTATTGGACAGAAAGGGGGTTATTGGATGGGAGGTTATTGCATGGAGGGGTTATTGGATGAAGGGGGTTATTGGACAGAAAGGGGGTTATTGGATGGAGGGGGGTTATTCGAAGTTGCGGGGGTTATTGGACGGAGGGGTTATTGGATGGAGGGGGTTATTGGACAGAAAGGGGGTTATTGGATGGAGGGGGGTTATTGGATGGAGGTGGGGGTATTGGATGTTGCGGGGGTTATTGGACGGAGGGGTTATTGGATGGAGGGGGTATTTGGATGGAGGGGGTTATTGGACAGAAGGGAGGTTATTGGATGTTGCGGGGGTTATTGGATGGAGGGGCGTTCATGGATGGGAGGGAGTGGGGCCACCTCTGATGTCGGGCGGTGGGAGTGGACACAGGGACCTGCTGGGCTGCTCCCGGCTGTGACTCACCTGCGAAGGGACTGGACTCGCCGGTGTTGAGGTAGAGCAGCTGGTGCAGCAGTCCCGGGGCAGGGCGATATGTCCCGATGTCATAGCCCATGGTGGGGCAGTTGTCAGAGGGGCAGGCAAAACACTTCCCCTGGAATATACACATCGCCGGATCAGAACCAGCCAATCACCACTAACTCTCTTAGTGATATGTCTCCTCTTGTGTTCACTGGTGCAGAGAGTGATCCCACCAACCAATAGGAGGTCAGGAGGACCATAACACGGCGGATGTCAATCCCTAGCCATCTATTCCTCTGATTATTTTATACGCCTCTGTCAGGTTACCCCTCAGCCTCCTTCACTCCAGGGAAAACAAGCCCAGCCTGTCTAATCTCTCCCCATAATTAAAGTCCTCCAATCCAGGCAATGTCCTGGTGAATCCCCTCTGCAACCTCTCCAATGCAACACACCCTTCCTACAGTGTGGTGACCGGAACTGCACACTGTGCTCCAGTGCGGTCTGACCAGTGTCTTGTAAAGCTGCAACATAACGTCCTAACTTCTGTATTCTGTGCCTCGGCCCATGAAGGCGAAGATGCGTATGCCTTCTTCACCACTTCACCACCAGATCTATTTGTATTACCACTTTCAGGGAGCGGTGGACCCTGTTCATCAACGTTTCTCAGTGCCCTGCCATTTACTGTACATGTCCTACCTCTCTTTGTCTTCCCAAAATGGATCATCTGCACTTGTTGGGATTAAATTCCATCTGCCAGCGCTCTGCCCAACTGTCCATCAGAACCATACCCTGCTGTAGCCTTGGACAACCTTCCTCACCGTCCACAGCACTGTCAGCTTCCATGTCATCCACAAATTAACTCATCAAACCTCCTACACTCACATCCAAATCACTTATATACACCACAGACAACAGGGGTCCCAGCACCGATCCCTGTGGTACACCACTGGTCACAGACTTACGGTCAGGAAAGCATCCTTTCACCGCCACACTCTGCCTCCTGTCACCAAGCCAATTTTGGATCCAATTAGCCAGTTTATCTTGGATCCCATGTGCCTTAACCTTCTGGACCAGCCTACCATGCGGGACCTTGTCAAATCCCTGTACAACCCCTGCACCACCATCTTCATTAATCTTCTTGGTTACCTCCTCAAAAACCTGAATCAAATAAGACAGGATATAGAATCATAGAATCACAGAACAGTACAGCACAATACAGGCCCTTCAGCCCACAATGTTGTGCCGACCTTTAAACCTCACCTAAGACTATCTAGCCCCTTCCTCCCACATATCCCTCTATTTTAAATTCCTCCATATGCTTATCTAGCAATCTCTTGAATTTGACCAATGTACCTGCCTCCACCACCGCCCAGGCAGCACATTCCATGTTCCAACCACCCTCTGGGTAAAAAACCTTCTTCTGATATCTCCCTTGAACCTCCCACCTATTACTTTAAAGCCATGCCCCTCACAAAGACATACTGACTATCCCTGCCTTCCCAAATGTACATAAATCCAGTCCTTTAGGATTTTCTCCAATAAGTTCCCTACCACTGACTTAAGGCTCGCTGACCTGTCGGTACCTTGCTTATCCCCACTGCCTTTCTAAATAAAGGAACAGCAACACTGTGTGTCACTGAACCCGTAGTGACTGCCTGTGACTGCAGATCCTGGAAAAGTCCTACAGTCTTACCCATAGGATGGGTGTAAGGGAAGGGGATTGCAGAGAGGAGACTCAGTGTGAGTGAGATTGGAGGAGCTTTGAACTGAAGAACGAGAAAGCTCACAGACACCACCTTGTGGCCCTGAGGAGACCTGGTGCCTGAAACATGCCCAAAGCTGCAGGACTGGGAAATAGCCCACTGAAGGTTTCACGTTAAAGTATCCGGGAGAGGAAGCATTACATTCTTAAATGTGTGTGTGTGTGTGTGTGTGTGTTTGTGTGCCTGTGTCGGTGTGTGTGCCTGTGTCAGTGTGTGTGCCTGTGTCGGTGTGTGTGTGTGTGTGTGTTTGTGTGCCTGTGTCGGTGTGTGTGCCTGTGTCGGTGTGTGTGTGTGTGTTTGTGTGCCTGTGTCGGTGTGTGTGCCTGTGTCGGTGTGTGTGTGTGTGTGTGTTTGTGTGCCTGTGTCAGTGTGTGTGTGTGTGTTTGTGTGCCTGTGTCGGTGTGTGTGCCTGTGTCGGTGTGTGTGTGTGTGTTTGTGTGCCTGTGTCGGTGTGTGTGCCTGTGTCGGTGTGTGTGTGTGTGTGTGTTTGTGTGCCTGTGTCGGTGTGTGTGTGTGTGTTTGTGTGCCTGTGTTGGTGTGTGTGCCTGTGTCGGTGTGTGTGTGTGTGTGTGTTTGTGTGCCTGTGTCGGTGTGTGTGCCTGTGTCGGTGTGTGTGTGTGTGTTTGTGTGCCTGTGTCGGTGTGTGTGCCTGTGTCGGTGTGTGTGTGTGTGTGTGTGTTTGTGTGCCTGTGTCGGTGTGTGTGAGATAGAGAGAGGGGGAGCTGTGCTGTCTGACTAACCCATGTAACCCCTGTTGTCCCTGCCCCAGCAGTGTTTGATTCCCACACATGGGGTGTACAGAGTGCCCTCCCACCCACCATCCCTCTCACTGAACATGCACCAGGCCCAAACTATAATCTTTATAAAGGTTAATCCCGAATCCAATTTGTTGGCCTCAAGTCTAACCACGAGCATCGATCAGCCATGAGCTGTTGACTTGGTTACTGTGATGGGTTCACCTGTGAGTGGAAGGATTTGCTTTCCGTACTTACTGCCTGAAACTCCTGCTCACTGGCACATGGAAAGGCCACAAAACCATCCGGTGATCCCACACTCTCTGTGAAGTACTTCACGGCACGGAGGTGGTTGCAGGAGAAAAAATTCTTTGTGCCTGTGGGGAGAAAAACATTCTTCATGGGGAGTCAGCTCAGTCTTTGATCAACACAGGTGACACCACAGAATGGGAAAAGCCTTGTGAGGGACGGTGCCCTGTACAACCCACTGAACGTGTGAAGAACGGTGCCCTGTACAACCCACAGAACGTGTGAGGAACGGTGCCCTGTACAACCCACAGAACGTGTGAGGAACAGTGCCCTGTACAACCCACAGAACGTGTGAGGAACGGTGTCCTGTACAACCCACTGAACGTGTGAAGAACTGTGCCCTGTACAACCCACAGAACGTGTGAGGAACAGTGTCCTGTACAACCCATAGAACGTGTGAGGGAACGGTGCCTGTACAACCCACAGAATGTGTGAGGAACGGTGTCCTGTACAACCCACAGAACGTGTGAGGAACAGTGTCCTGTACAACCCACAGAACGTGTGAGGAACGGTGCCCTGTACAACCCACTGAACGTGTGTGGAACGGTGCCCTGTACAACCCTCACATTGTGTGAAGGAACAGTTCCCTGTACAACCCACACATTGCGTGAGGGAACGGTTCCCTGTATAACTCATAGAACATCACAGCCAATATTAAAGGGAACGGCATCTGTTAACATAACATTGAACTCACCGTCACGTGTTACAGGAGAGAGAGCCCATTGTGAAAAGCACATCATACAGCAATTGTTCCTTTAGAAATCACAGTACATGATGCCGTGTGCTCCAGGTAGCAGGGGTCCCCACAGGATTGGACACAAGGGGCAGTATTCGCTGTAACCAAGATGTGACCTTCTGGACAGGGCATTTGTTGCTCAAACAATCCCATGGCCCTCAAAGGGAATGAGATGGACACGAGACAGAATCATTTTCAGAGCCCAGGGGAATGGGACTGACAGGCGTAGACTTGATGGACTGAATGGCCTCAATAATTCTATGATGCTATGAAAGTGTGGCATCCTCTGCAGACATATCCAGGACACAGAACTTGCACTGTTCCTCATGCATTGGTGGAGAATCCAGTGGGTCCACACTCCTCCTCCAGGCACAGCCTGTGGGCATCCAGCTGGACGGTGCCCCTTTAAGGGGTGGGCTCTGGGTCCACCACAACGTCTGAGTGACACCAACACCTTCCGTCACTCACCTTCCCAGATCCCATCCACGTCCAGGATGGTTGAAATGAGGTTCTTCGAGCAGCCCGGCATGTTCTCGCCTCCATTGGGGTAGAAGTCCACATGACCACAAGGATAAGTCATCCCGAACCCTGTGACAGAGGCAGCCAATCAGACAGGCCAATGGAGAGGTAACACTCTCCAAAATTCCGCACAGTGAGAGGCCAGTGCGTATCCCTCACCGTCTTCCTCATCCTTTCACTGCTTCTCTCACACTCTCTCGCTCTCTCCTATGCTCTCTCCTTTGCTCTCTCCTTTGCTCTCTCCTATGCTCTCTCCTTTGCTCTCTCCTATGCTCTCTCCTTTGCTCTCTCCTTTGCTCTCTCCTATGCTCTCTCCTTTGCTCTCTCCTATGGTCTCTCCTTCGCTCTCTCCTTTGCTCTCTCTCCCCCTCACACACACATTCTCTCCCTCACACACTTTCTCTCTCTCACACATTCTCTCACACACTCTTTCTCTCTCTCTCTCTCTCTTTCTCTCTCTCTGTCTCTCTCTCCCAGTGTCCTACCCCATTATTCCCAACACTACAACCCTTGTGAATTCTCTGGGTTCCATCACCACCAGGGTTCCTTCAAGCCCTGTGACTCTACCCCCTCCCTGTTACTGGTGGGTGCCTGGTCTGGGACAGATCCAGTGCCCCTCGACTGCCTCTGTGCCTGGATGTGTGATGGGTGTTTCAGCAATGACTCCTACCTTTGTTGGGGAACTTGAAGGAACCATCCGTGTGAATGACATCAACAAACAGTGCGTCGGTGGGATCCAACCTCACTTCAGGAGGAGTGTTCTGGAAGTATGGGGCAACGGGATCAAGGCCTGCGGAATAACCTCAGGATCAGTCCAATGTCCCTCATTTATGAGTCTAATCCTGGGTTGTTCCCAGGAACCATTGCCATTCCTTGCAATGAACTGAACCTCAAAGATCTAACCCTTATCTCCACATATAGAAGAGGACCATTCAGCCCATTAAGACAATGCTGGCACATTGAGCTATCCCATACCCCATTCGTTTTGCTGTAACCTGTTCTCCCCACGTTCCCTTCAACTGTCCCCAGATTCTACCCCTCACCCACACGCTGGGGGCAACTTACAGCGACAATTAACCCACCAACCCACACGTTTTTGGGATGTGGGAGGAAACCGGAGCACCTGGGGGAAACCCACGTGGTCACAGAGAGAGTGTGCAAACTCCACGCAGACAGCACTGGAGGTCAGGATCAAACACAGGTCTCTCGACCTGAAATGTCAACAATTCCTCATCTCCCACAGATGCTGCTCGACCTGCTGAGTTCCTCCAGCAGACTGTTTGTTGCTCAAACACTGGTCGCTGGAGCTGGAGGTAGCGGCTTGACCTTCTGTACCACTGTATGGCCTGTCCCCATTGATATCAAACTGTCTGCATTCACCTCTGTGAACTCCCCATCCCCTTCCTCCCCTGTGCAGAACCTCACTGAGCCATGAGCACTTCTCCCATCCCGACACCAACCATCCCCAATCCAGAGAGAAGGTTACCTGTAATTCTGGCGATGCCCGGCTTCCTCCGTCCTGCCTCACCAGCAGCGTGGGCACCCAGTCCATGCCCCACCAAGTACACATCAGGCAAGGTGTAATTGTAGTTACTCTGGGGCACACAAGGAGAAGGAGCAAGGTGAGCTGACACAACTCTGACTCAGCATCCCGTGGTAGCCAGAGCCCAGCCCAATCTCTTTGTGGACTCTTTCTGTGCTTCTGCTGACCAGGTCATGCAGCAATGCTCTGGTCTCTCTGGGAATCCAGCTCATAGAGAATGGGGGTGAAGGGGTATCAGGGGTGGACCGGTGAAGGTCCCCGGTATCAGTAGGACCATCTCATGGCCGAGCACGTTTTGACATCACACCCTTACTTCCCCTGTGTGGCTGCAGATAAAGTTACATCTATTGAGACAATTACCCTCTTTGGTAAGCTGTATACTCCTGAGCCAATCAACAATTAACAATGTTCTACAGGCAGATTGCTCCTGTTGTGTTACAGTCCACACTCTGTTCTACAGGGAAATTACAACTAAAAGCAGAAAATACTGAAAATACCCAGCAGGCCAGGCAGCGCCTGTGGAGAAAGAAAAACTGAGTTAAAATTACAGACAGACCACTTTACACAAGAACTGACACAAGTTGGAGAGACTGGTTATCTGAAGTTGTTAAATTGTACAAGGCCTTGGTGAGACCTCACCCTGAGTATCGGGCCAGGTCTGCTCTCCTTACCCGAGGGAGGATGTTCTCACCACAAAGGGAGCACAGCAATGGCTCACCATCTGATTCCTGGGATGGCAGGACTGGCGCGTGGAGAGAGATTGGGACGATGGCGCATATTTGCAAGAGTTTGGCACTCAATGGCCATGAACCTGGAGTCACAGCCCAGTTAGGACAGAGGAGGGGACATTTCATCTCTAGAGGGTGGGGAACTGGTGAATTCTCCACCACAGGAGTCTGTGGAGGACACATCATTACATTTTTTGAAGGAGGAGCCAGACATTGCTTTGAAGGATAAAGAGATCGGGAGATGTGGGAAGAGAGCAGGAACAGGAGAGAGTGCGGATGATCAGTCATGACCGTATTGAATGGTAGAGCAGGCTTGAAGGGCTGAATGGCCATCTCCTCCTCCCAGTTTATATGCTTCTACTTAGATTGAGTCACAGGGACTGCAATGTGTCTAGTCAGAAGATGAGGAACTGTTTCTTGAGTTCAACGTTGGGCTTCTTTGGAACTGTGTAGGACCCCAAAGACAGAGGTCAGAGAGGGAGTGGACAGAGAATGAAGGTGACACGAGATTGGAAGCTCGAGGTCATCTTCCCAGCTGACTGGAGGCATTCTGCAGAGCAGTTGCCCAACCCGTGTTTGGTTTCTCCAGTGTGGAGGAGACCACACTGTGAACATCAGATGCAGTACACTAGACTGGAAGAGGTGCTTCACTGGGGAATGTTTGGGTCCCTGGACAGTGGGAAGGGAAGGTGTCACACCTCCTGTGGATGTGTGGGAAAGTGCTGTGAGCAGGAGAGCGGACACTGGCGGAGATGGAAGAGTTGACCAGGGAGCTCCAGTGGTGGCTCCTCAATCCACATGACAGAAATGTGGAGGCTGGTGGGTAGAAGGTGAGGACAAGGAGACCCCGTGATAGTTCTGTGTGGGAGGAGGGGGTGAGAGCAGAAGTGGGGGAGATGGAGACCACGTGTCTTCCAACGATGGGAGGGGAAATCATGGTTATGGGAACACTGGCGTGGAAGATGCTGCAATCAGAAGTGAAGGAGCTGGAGATACTGGGAGAATGGGATGGAGTCCTTGCAGGAAGCAGGATGGGAGGAGGTGTGGTCACAGGCTGTGGGAGCCCGTGGGCCTGTGGTGGATATTGGTGGCCAACCCTGTCCCCAGAGATGGAGATAGAGATGTGGAGATAGGGAAGGGAAGAGTCAGGCATGGACCGTGGGAATGATGGAGCAGGGGGAGACTGACAGCAGACATGAGGGGATTTTCGAGTTCTGTACAAGAGCAGGAAGCAGCACTGATACAGTCATCACCAAACCTCATTCTATGGGCGGTTCCTGCTGTTACAGACCACCTGTTCTACAGGCAGGCTGTTCCTGTTACAGACCACCTATTCTCTGCAGTAATCATAAGGTGATGTGCAGTTATTGCCACTCACCTCCAGTGCATGGAGGAAGAATGCGATTTCAGCTCCCACCACGCGGATGTTCTGAGCAGCTTGGCTGAACGGACACTGCGAGCCACCTCTCCAGTCCACACAGACGCAGTTGATGTTATCCACTTGCAGAATTGTCTCAAAGGAGAGGAAACAAAGCCTGAGTTCGGTTGAAACCTTGCCGGTTAGCACCCCTCACCACTGATGGTGTCACAGAATGAATTGAATTGATGGCACAGAAATAGGCCACTCAGCCTATCTTTCCCATGCTGGTAACCTGGCTCCAAACCCTTCCCCTCCCATCCTGATTCCTACTTCCCCAGGGAGTGCCAGCTCTGGTTGGGTAAATTCCCAGAGGTTTATCTGATGACGTGCCATGGTCCGATCCCAGGATTTATCAACTTTTATCAATGAAAACATCTAAAGAAAGTTTAGAAATGTTTAAAGTTCTCATACAATTATTCACATGAGGGCCAACGAGATTAAGACCAAAGTCCTGGTGACTGCCATGCAATAGAACATAGAACATCGATCAGCACAGCAAAGGAACAGGCCCTCAGGCATCGTGTCTGCACTGACCATGATGCCAAACTATAGTAACCCCACCTGCCTGCACGTAGTCCATCTCCCTCCATTCCCTGCCTGTTCCTACGTCTGGCTGACTGCCTCTTAAACGTTGCTGTTGTATCTAGTTCTACCACACCCCGGTAGCCTGTCCCAGGCACCCACCACTCTCTGTCTAAAAAAACTTGCCCCACACATCTCCTTTATACCTTCCTTCTCTCACCTTAAACCCATGCCCTCTGGTACTTGGCATTTACACGCCAGGACAGACGCCGACTGTCTATCCTATCTGTGCCTCTCATCATTTTGTAAACTTCCATCAGGTCGGCCCTCAGCCTCCGCTGCTCCAGACAAAACAACCCAAGTTTTTCCGTCCTCTCCTTATAGCTCACGCCCTCTAATCTAGGCAGCATCCTGGTCAACCTCTTCTGCACCCTCTCCAAAGCCTCCACATCCTTCCCATAACGGGGTGACCAGAACTGTACACAATGCTCCAAGTGCAGCCTGACCAAAGTTGGATACAGTCGCAACATGAATTGCCAATTTTTATACTCAGTGCCCCGACCGATGGAGGCAAGCGTGCTGTACACCTTCTTCACCACTCTGTCTACTTGTGTCACCACTTCAGGGAGCTATGGACTTGCATTCCACGATCTCTCTGTACATCAATGCTCCTCAGGGTCTTGCCGTTTACTTCATAGTTTCCTCTTACATTTGACCTCCCAAAATGCACCACCTCACACTTGTCCGGATTAAACTCCATCTGCCACTTCCCTGCCCACATTTCCAACCAGTCTATATCCTGCCGTGTCCTTTGCCAACCTTCCTCACTGTCCACAACCTCACTAATTTTAATGTCATCTGCAAACTTACTAATCAGATCACTGACATTTTTGTCCATGGCATTTATATATAATCACAGATCACAGGACACTGACCACAGATCTCCAGACAGAATAACACCGCTCCACCACCACCTCTATCTTCTATGGCCAAGCCAATTTTGGATCCAATTTACCAACTCTCCATGGATCCCATGTGACTGAATCTTCTGGATCAGCTGACCAGGAGGAACCTTGTTGAAAGCTTCACTAAAGTCCCTGTAGACATCATCCACTGCCCTACCTGCAATTATCCTGACCACCTCCTCAAAAAACTCAAATTTGTAAGACATGTCCTCCCCTGCACAAAGCCATGCAGACTATCCCTGATAAATCCATGCTTTTCCAAATGTGAGTAAATCCTGTCCCCAAGAATCTTCTCCAATAATTTCCCTACCACTGATGCAGTGCTGGGATGGGACAGACACCCTTCCTTCCTGTGCCCGTAGTTCCTTCACTCACCCACCACCCCACTGCTGGAAGATCACTGCTCCCTGCTCCAGCCACACCAATGGCAGAAGGAACACAACACAGATCACACCTTGCACTAATCCATCGGTCACATCTTGCACTACTCCAGGCTCACACCTTGCACATATCCACAGCTCACACCTTGCACATATCCACAGCTCACACCTTGCACTAATCCATCGCTCACACCTTGCACATATCCACAGCTCACACCTTGCACTAATCCACAGCTCACACCTTGCACATATCCACAGTCCATTTGGAATCTCCATTTTCCAGGTGTCCGTGGATCACTAGGACAGTTTTCTGATTGCTGCTGAAGTTTGAGACGGTGACTGTCTGTGGATTGGTCCTGCTGATTTCCTACATAAAGAACACAAACACCTGTAAAGGATGCTGCAGTTCCCGAGCAGAGTGTGCAGTGTGGGACACGGGAAGGGCCAGCCAGGAGCAGGGAGCACAGCGCTGCGACCTGGAAAAGCGGGCAAGGGTCAATCTTTCCCCTGAACTCCGAGCTGTGCCTGAAGGAACTCTGGGAAAAGACTTTGAGTTCCAATCTCACCCTAAAATCCTGGTTTAGCAGTAGCTCCAGGCTGCCACAGCTGTGCAGGACTGAGGGAGTGCAGCACTGCCTTTCACCAGGCCATGAAGGGCTTTGTGTAGTCACAGATGTAATGCAGGAAAGTAACCGTGCATAGCAAGATCCAACAAGGAACAATAATGCCACGGCCATCTGTGTCTGATGATACCGGCTGTGCAGAAACACCCAGCACACCAGGAGAAGCCTCCTGCTCAGCCTTGCATCAGGGTCCTCTTGTGTTCCTGGGTTGCAGGAAGGACCTCTGGAAGACAGCACCTCTGACAGTGTGGGAGTGTCTCAGTGTGGCACTGAGGGGTCTACAGAGTGCTGGTGTGAGGCCACGGCGCCACTGTGTTTATTCATTTGCAGGATCTAGCGAAGCCAGCGTTCACTGCCCATCTGTCGTTTCCCCTGAGAGGTGGGGGTGAGGTGACATCTGGAACTCCTGCAGTCCTCCTGGGGAAGGTGCCCCCGCAGTGGTGTTGGGGAGGGAGTTCCAGGGTTTAGACCCAGTGACGATGGAGGAATGGGGATATATTTCCAAGCTGGGACGGTGTGTGACCTGGAGAGGAATCTGCAGCTAGGTCGTGATGTTCCCATGTGCCTGCTGCCTTAGTCCTTCTTGGTGACAGGGGTCAGATTACTTAATGGCCACCCCATTCCCCAGTCCCTACCTGTTGCTTCTCTGTCAGAGTTTCATAGATTCATAGAGTCATACAGCACAGAAACAGGCCCTTCAGCCCAACTGGTCCATGCTGACCAAGTTGCTTGAACTAGTCCCATTTGCCTGCATTTGGCCCACATTTCTTTAAATCTTTCCCATCCATGTACCTGTCCAAACATCTTTTAAACATTGTAACTGTACCCACCTCTGCCACTTCCTCTGGCAGCTCGTTCCACACACCCACCACCCTGTGTGAAAAAGTTGCCCCTCAGATTTCTTTTAAATCTTTTCCCTGTCACCTGAAACCTGTGCCCTCACGTTTCAGCCTCCCCTACCCTGGGAAACAGATTGCCTTATCTATGCTCCTCATGGTTTTATAAACCTCTATGTCACCCCTCAGCCTCCTTCACTCCAGGGAAATCAGTCCCAGCCCGTCCAGCCTCTCCTTATAACTCAAGCCCTCCAGTCCCAGCAAGGATCTTTTCTGAACCCTCTCTAGCTTAGTCGTGTCTTATGACTGCCTTTGGCAGCCCGGCCTGGGTGGAGGAGGTGTTACCTGAAAGTTGTTGGGGTTCTGTCTGGTGTAGAGGAGGAAACGGGTGTTGATCTTCTCAGGGCTCCAGGGGGCCCTGGTGATGGGTCTCTCCTTTATCCCTGTCCATGGGTATCCAACGGGAAAACAGCCCAGTCTGTCGTAGCAGATTGGTTCCCCTTCACCTGTCGACAGGGAGCAACAGTGAGAAACCCAACTGAATCGGCCCAGAACAAGCCAGCACATACAACCCCTGTACCTCGGTCACACGGTAACCTTAGGCAGCTGATTATGTCCTGATGCAGGGTCTCCACCTGAAACTTTAACCATCCCTTTGTCTCCACAGATGCTGCCTGACCTGCTGAGTCCCTCCAGCAGTTTGTATTTTGCTCAAGATTACAACATCTGCAGTCTCGTCTGTCTCTGACCTTACACGGCTGCTGCTGAAACCCTCAGCATTGCCTTTGTTATCTCTACACTGCAGTTCATTGCTCCCTGGCAGGTTCCCTCATTCCACCCTCCAGATCCAACATCATTCCAAAGCTCTGCTCCCTGTACGTATCCTGACTGGTGACAAGTTGTTCACCCATTCCCGCCTCTGTCACTGAGCTTCTGATTTAAGTTGACATTTTAAAACTCGCATCCTTGTTTTCCAGTCCCCTGTACCTCCCCACCATTATCTCCTCCAGCAGCCTTGAACAGATCTCTGCCCTCCACCTCCTGACCTCCGATTCCTCTTGCCCGGGCTCCAAGCTCTGGAATTCTTCCCCTAAGCCCTCCCTGCCTCTCTCCACTCCTTGAAGGTGTCCCTTAAAACCTACTCCTGTTTGAGCATTTCTGCCAATATCGCTACATGACTTGGTCATGTTTTATTTGATAAAGTTCTGATTGGGATATTTCGATACATTAAAGATGCTATAGAAATGCAGAATGTTGTTCTACAGCTTGTGTTTATTCACATACCGCACAAATTACCAGACTCATGAATTCATTTACGCAACGTATCCTGTTTGGGTTCGAACTCACAAGTTTGGGTTGAGTTCCCAAAGGATCAGGCCACTGTGGCTGCCCTTTTACCACCCGCACAACTGGTACAGTGTAATCCCACATTATGGAAGTTCGAATTCACCCAACAGAATTCACAAATCACTATCAAAAATATGACATGTAGAATAAAAATTCACTCTTATGGAATTTATGTGAAAAAAATACAAAATGATACGGATAACTGAACTAGTTCACAAAGGACAATGATCAGAGGCTGCTAATTCACAGCGGGAGGCCACTTAAGGGATTTGCTTTGGAAACTGACAAGGCAATCTCTTCTATTGACATGTATATAACGATACTTCATCAAACAATGTAACATCCATTTCTAGTTAATTAAGACAACAGCCTTTTCTCTTCTACCTACAATTCATAGAACATAGAACAGTACAACACAGTACAGTAAATCTCCTCTGCACATTCTCCAAAGCTTCCACATCCTTCCTATAATGAGGCAACCAGAATACAATCAGAATTCCCTTGCCTATACTGACAGAAGCATTACTCTTGAGAGATAAACGTCCTGCAGGAACGTAGCTCCAATTATTACAGGGGATTCAATGGGAAGAAAAGGCTCACATTACGGAAAATTGCAATGTGGTTGGGTTTTCTAAAAACGTAACCCCTCCATAACATCTCTCAGTTTAAACACCAAAGGAACCAAGTCTTTAAGAAATGTTTCCTGGTCACTGACCGTTGATTCCAGTGAGAAGGAAAGAAATTGGAATCCACAGGCTCAGCATCTGAAAGAGAAATGGAGCTGCTTCAATCATTCTGTGCATAGAGAAGGCTTCCAAATTGCTTACATTGGCAATACCTTTAAGCAGGGGATTGTGTTCTCCAGGGTTTAGAAGAATAAGAGGAGACTTCATTAAAACAAACTTCTTCAAAGATTTGACGGGCTGGATGGGTGGTTTCCCCATGTGACGGGTTGAGGACAAGGCGGCAGAGTCTGAGAATCGGTCGGCTGTTTAGGACAGGGATGAGGAGAAATTTCTTCACTCAGAGGGGGTGAAGATTTGGAATTCTCTCCATGGAGGCTGCGGACGCTCCGGCACTGAGTTTATTCAACTCAGAGACCGATAGATCTCTGGATATTGTAGATACCTTGTAGGCCGTATCTCCAACAGCAATGAGTCGGAGTACAGGAAGGAGATAGAGAGCTTAGTGGAATGGTGTCATGACAACAACCTTTCCCTCGATGTCAACAAAACAAAAGAGCTGGTCATTGACTTCAGGAAAGGGGGTGGTGTACATGCACCTGTCTACATCAATGGTGCTGAGGTCGAGAAGGTTGAGAGCTTCAAGTTCCTGGGAGTGAACATCACCAACAGCCTGTCCTGGTCAAATCACATAGATGCCACGGCCAAGAAAGCTCACCAGCACCTCTACTTCCTCAGGAGGCTAAAGAAATTTGGTTTGTCCCCTTTGACTCTCACCAACTTTTACTGATGCACCATTGAATGCATCACAGCTTGGTACAGCAACTGCTCTGCCCAGGACCGCAAGAAGCTGCAGAGAGTTGTGGACACAGCCCAGTACATCACGGACACCAGCCTCCCCTCCTTGGACTCTGTCTTTACCTCTCGTTGTCTTGGTGTAGCAGCCAGCGTAATCAAAGACCCCACCCACCCGGGACATTCTCTCTTCTCCCATCGGGTAGAAGATACAGGAGCCTGAAGGCACATACCACCAGACTTAAGGACAGCTTCTACCCCACTGTGATAAGACATTGGAACGGTTCCCTTATAAAATGAGATGGACTATGACCTCACGATCTACCTTGTTTTGACCTTGCACCTTATTGCACTGCACTTTCTCTGTAGCTGTGACACTTTACTCTGTACTGTTACTGTTTTTACATGTATGACATCAATGCACTCTGTACTAACTCAATGTAACTGCACTGTGTAATGAATTGACCTGTATGATCGGTTTGTACGACAAGCTTTTCACTGAACCTCGGTACACGTGACGATAATAAACCAATCCCAATCCCAATAATGAGGAAATCAGGAGATATGGGGCAGTGCAAGAAAGTGGTGCTGAGGTAAAGACCTTGATGACTGGTGGGGAGGCTCAGAGGGCCGGGGGGCTCCCTTGCTGCCATTTCTCCTGTTCTGATGCTCCACCTGCTGCACCTATGGCTGGGGTGGTCTCACCTGTGAACCAGCAGTTGAATCTGTTCCCACTGCCCTTTCAGGTAGAGCACTCCAGATCACAGCCCACCGCAGCGAACACATCTCCTCCCCGAGACCCCCTCCACCGGAGGTCACCGCGGGGAGGGTTTACCAGGAAGTTTCCCGAGCTGGGAAGTTATGGTTTTGATGAGAGACTGACCCGAACGAGATTCTTTTCTTTGGAACAAAGGAGGCTGAAGGGAGATTTAATCAGGGTGTAAAAAATAATGAGAGTCCCAGAGGTGAGAACTTCAGAACAAGGAGACCATTCGAGCCCCTGTGCCCGTCACTGCCAGACACAGACTTTACCTTCCTCCCACTTCCCACTCTTGTTCTGCAGTCTGCGGGTCCCGGCTCTTCAGGGGCCGACCCACGGACTGTTTAACGATGGGCAGGACTAACACTCCTTCACTCTCAAGCAGCGACTTCCAGACCCCCACCACTCACTGACCGAAATAATTTATTCTCAGCTCCCCTCTAACCCTTGCAGCGTTGACTAATCTACGTGGCCCAGACACCGACTCTCGCTGGGGGAGCAGGTCTTCCCTCTTCACACCACGGGGGCATAGAAACATAGAAAAACTACAGCACAATTCAGGTCCTTCGGCCCACAAAGCTGTGCCGAACATGTCCCTACCCTAGAAATTACTAGGCTTACCCATAGTCCTCTATTTTACTCAGCTCCATGTACCTATCTAACAGTCTCTTGAAAGACCCTATCGTATCCGCCTCCACCACAATTTCCGGCAGCCCATTCCACACACTCACCACTCTCTGAGTAAAAGACTTACCCCTGACATCTCCCCTATACCTACCCCCCAGCACCTTAAACCTGTGTCCTCTTGTGGCCACCATTTCAGCCCCGGGGATCTCATTACCTTTTACACTTCATCAAGCTCCTCATTCATTATGTTTTCTCCAAAGAAAACAGCCTCTGATTGGACAGTCTCTCCTCATAACTAGAAACCTCCCGCCCCAACAACATCCCGAGAGATTGTCCCAGCACCCTCTCTAGACTGTCCCATCCTTCCTGCAGTGTGGCGACCAGAACCGTACACAGAGTTCCATTTGTGGCACAGTTGTAGCATGAGCCCCCCCCCCCCCCACTTCCTTGTAATCTGTATCTTCCTCAATGGAGTACCCTGCCTGCCTTCTAACAACCTCATCCACCAGCTCTGTGCCCTTCAGGGACCCTGGACGTGGTCCCTGAGATCCCTCAGTTCCACCACATTCTTCCTGTCCATCCGTTGTTGCTGTGCCACCAGTGGTTCTGATCAAACAGAAGCTTTGGCACTTCTGTGTGCTCCTGACTTAGTAAATTAAACCCGGTCCTGGAGTCCCAGCTACTGATGCTTGCAGGGAGGGAATGAACACAGAAACTCACCTCAGCTTTCAGTCGTGAGTATGGGCAGTGCTGCTCACTGCTGCTCCTCATATACTCACCACAAGGCCCAGAGTGTGTGAAGGGCTCAGCTGTACAGTGAGAATGCCAACCATAAAATCCAAATGCTGTGCTCCATCTTGCTGACAAGGTCAGAAGATATCGGGAACAAAACAAGTCTTATGTAATTAAAAGCCTAATGTTAACTCTTTCTGCAACAAGTGTGTGTGTGTGTGTGTGTGTGTGTGTGTGTGTGTGTGTGTGTGTGTGTGAGAGAGAGAGTGTGTGTGTGTATGTATGTGTGTGTTTGAGAGTGTGTGTGTTTGTGTGTACGTGTGTTTGTGTGTACTTGTGTGTGAGGATGTTTGTGTGTACGTGTGCGTATGTGTGTGTTTGTGTGTGTGTATTTGTGTGTGTGTGTGTGTGTGTGAGAGTGTGTCTGTGTGTATGTATGTGTGTGTTTGAGAGTGTGTGTGTTTGTGTGTGTGTGTGTGTGTGTGTGTGTGTGTGTGTGTGCGTGTGCGTGTGCGTGTGTGTCTGTCTGTCAATGTCTGTGGGCGTGTGGGGAGTTAAGATCACAATGACACCCACAGCTCTCGTTGCAGACACCTGATGGGGCACGAGCCTTGTTGGTGGTGGGAAGAAGAGAGAGAAGCAGCCGGTGATCTCGCCAGTTACGCACGGACAGAGGTTACAGGAGGGGCCGATTCAAGCACAGCAATAAGAATATTAAGTGGAAGCATTTCTGGTCTGTGAGCATGGGGTGATCACTGAGCAGAACCAGTTGCGTCAGTTTTCATATTTCCTTATGACTAGAAGGAGGCCATTCAGTCCATCGATTCAATGTTAGTCCACAGAGCAATCTCATTCTCCCACTAATTTTACCAGTAAACTACTCTCCCCACATTCCCATCATTCCCCCCAGATTCTAGGGACAATTTACAGCGGCCAACTAACCCCCCACCCCGCACGCCTTAGGGATGTGGGAGGAAACCAGAGCACTCGAGGGAATCCTACACAGTCACAGGGAGAACATGCAAACTCCACACAGACAGCACCCGGGTTTCTGGAGCTGTGAGGCAGTGGCTCTGTCAGCTGTGAGCTCAGGTTTATGCCAGTGTAACAGAGATTTCTTACTGCTTTTTTTAATTCAAAATAAACTTTATTCATAATAAAAGAAACTATATACAATAATAAAACTGTTCAAACCTTTACATTCGTGTACAGTTCAATTCTTAGTGTCACCTTTTTATATATAAAAAACACAGCACCGATGCCACACGTGTGGCTCCCTGGGGTAATACCCCAATCCCATATTTACAACATTTGAGCGGCTTCCTTGCCCACCCCGCCCCTCCTTCTCCTGTGGCAGAAGAACCCTAAACTGTCGTCCTTCCCCACTGAGCCCTCGCGCTGGCTGCACCCAGCTTCAGCGCATCCCTCAGCACGTACTCCTGCAGCCTGGAATGTGCCAGTGGGCAGCGTTCCCTGATGGACATCTCACTGTGCTAGGAGACCAACAAGTTTCGGGCAGGCCAAAGGGCGCCTTTCACCTAGTTGATGACCTTCCAGCAGCAGTTGACGTCCGTCTCTATGTGCGTCCCTGGGAACAGCCCGTAGATCTTGTCACCTTGCTTCCATTGCTTATTTCACCCGTTGCATTGATTGTGCGGACCTCCTCTCACTGGTACACCGTACCCCCCTCACCTCTGGGTGAAGGGGGCTGGAAGATGCACAGGAAGGGCTTGAAGTGGTCATCAGGAATTGGTAACAGAACGGCTGGGGAGGTTGGCACCAGATGAGCTGAGGCCGGCCTGGAGACGTGACGTTACAGGCAGAAAGTGTTGACAGGGACAGTTTCTCCTTCCCAGATTCATGAACAAGGGGACATAATGAAACCGGTCATCTGAAACTGAGGTGCATAGAAATTCCTTCTCACAGTGAATCTCTGGAATTCTCTGTCCCCAAGCATGGTGGAGGTAGGATCATTGGATAGATTTAAGGTGGAGGTAGAAAAATAGTTGAAAGGTCAAGAAATAGAGTGTTACAGAGAAATGGCTCAGAAGAGGAGTTGAGGCCAGCACAGATCGACCATGATCACAGTGAATGGTGGGGCAGGATTGATGGGCCGAGTAGCCTCCTCCTGCTCCTGTTTTCTTGTGTTTTTGTGTTGGTGTCAGTATTATTCCAATGAGTTAATTATTAAAACCAGTTGCTTACCTTTTGCCACCTTTCACCAGATGTCACTAATGCAGAGATTTTCTGTCCTTGCAGCTTTTCAGTTGTTATCAAAGCAAAACCTCACCATAGTCCTTGGACTATAAATAAAACCTTGACACTTTGTAAATTAACCTGAATTTTATCTCATACAAAGCTCTGCTTCACCTGAGCAAACCGCACGATTCAGTGGAGTGAGGATCTGGCCATTCATGGCGATGGATTACTGCAGTTAGTGATAGCACCGTGATGTGAGATACTGAGAGGTATACTTCAGAGTTATAGAGGTTCCCTGTGCCTGTGACATATCAGAGTTCCCCATCCTAGAGTGATACACTGGTGGACCCTATCCCTGTGCAATATATTGCGTACCCTGTCCTCGCGTGATACATGTGGTTACTCAATCCGCACATGATACACTGGTGGACCCTATCCCCGTTCCCTATTCCCTTGTGATATACAGGGGCTCCACATCCCCCAGTAATATACTGGGCTGCACTATTCTTGCATGATGGTAACTTGGTAAATTGGTTTATTATTGTCACATGTACCCAGGTGCAGTGAAAAACTTTGTTTTGCCTGCCATCCATACAGATCATTTCATTACACAGTGCACTGAGGTCGTACCATGGAAGACAATAACAGAATGCAGAATAAAGTGTCACAGTTACAGAGAAAGTGCAGTGCAGGCAGACAATAAGGTGCAAGGCCATGGTGAGGTAGTACTGGCAGCATCGTGGTACAGCAGATATTGCTGCTGTCTCGTAGCTCCATGAACCCGAGTTCAATCCTAACCTCAGGCGCTGTCTGTGTGGAGTTTGCATGTTCTCATGGTGACACTATGGGTTTCCCTCGGGTGCTTTGGATTTCTCCCACATCCAAATGATGTGCTACTATGTTAATGGCCAATGTAACATCACAGAGTGGGTTATAGTGGCAAAATCAGTATTTAAAATAAATAAATAAATATAGGTATACCCACAGTAAGCATGAAAAACACAATGATGCTGGAGGAACTCAGCAGGCCAGGCAGCATCCATGGAGAAAAGCAGGCGGTCACCGTTTCGGGTCAGAACCCTTCTTCAGGACTGAAGATAGGAAAAGAGGAAGCCCAATATATAGGAGGGAAAAGCAGAGCAGTGATAGGTGGACAAAAGAGGGGAGGTGGCGTGGGCAGAAAGTGGTGGTAGGTAGATGTAGGTAAGAGATAGTGATGGGCAGGTGCGGGGGAGGAGGGGAAAGCAGATCCACTGGGGGATGGGTCAAAGGTGAGGAGAAAAGGGGGATAGAAAAAACAGAGATAGGCTAGGAAAGGGAAGGAACGAAGAGGCACGGTTGAGGATGGGTGTTGGGGTGGGTGTGGGGGGGAGGTGACAGTGTGAGGATTACTTAAACTGGGAGAATTCAATGCTCATGCTGTTAGGCTGCAAGAATCCAAGACGGAAAATGAGGTGCTGTTCCTCCAGTTCGTGCATTGTACAAAATATATTCAGGTTCCATGTCAAGGTCAAAGATGCGTTTATTGTCATCTGCACAAGTCCATGTGTGCACAGCTGCAGTGAAAAACTTACTTGCAGCAGCATCACAGGCACATAGATAAGCAGCATTCACAAGAAACTTATAAATTAAACATAAATTATACACAATTTTTCCAAGAAAGAACACAATTAGAACAAAAAAAAACTAAGTCCATTTGAGTGCAAAGTGATCAGAGTGGTCCCAGTGTTGCTAAACTGTGGTGATTAGGGTTGTGCCGGTCGGTTCAAGAACCGAACGGTTGAAGGGAAGTCACTGTTGTTGAACCTGGTGGTGTGGGGACTTCAGGCTTCTGTACCTCCTGCCCGATGGGAGCTGTGAGAAGACGGCACGGCCCAGATGGTGGGGATCTTTGATGATGGACGTTGCCCTTCTGCAGGTACCACCGACGGAGGATGTGTCATACAGTGGGATATTTCGGCTTGGTATGCTGGGAATCCACAATGCAATTGAATACACTGGGATTCTGCACCATTTTGGGCAGGCCACTAGGTGTGAGCTCTGTGCTATTGGTGAACTCTCTCTGACCTTAACCCATGGCCAAGACTGAACAGGGGGGCCTGTCCCTTTAAATGCGCTGGAGCCGTAAAGCAGATTTGCAGATGCCCTAACCGTCGCAAATAGCGGTCGGGCACCTGCCGTAAAGTGAGGCCGTCGCTGTTTATAAGCGCGGGCGGGTGTCGTAAAGAGCGGCAGCTGGTGAAAATGGCGGCGGTGCCGGAGCCGCCGAGCGACGGGCCGAGCCCCAGCCCGAGCCCGAGCCCCGCCGCCCCGGCCCCGGCCCCGGCCCCCGCCCCCGCCCCCGCCTCGCCGGCCCCCCCGCCCTCGCCCAGCCCGTCGCCGACGCTGGCGGTGAAGGCGGAGGCGGTGGAGAGCCCGGGGGAGGGCGGCCGGCCGGCGGCGGGGGCTGCGGGCCCGAGCCCGGGCCCAGGCCCAGGCCCCGAGCTCAGCGAGCGCCACACCCTGCTCGCCGTGCTGCAGTTCCTGAAGAAGAACCGGTTCCGCGAGGCCGAGGAGACGCTGCGGCGGGAGGCCAGCGTGCAGGAGGCGCTGGACGACGCGCTGAGGGCGGCCGGGCCCCGCGGCCCCGACTCGGTGCACCAGCCCGACGTCAGCTCGGTGCTGTCGGCCTACAGCAACCAGGGCGACCCCAGCCTGTACGAGGAGTACTACAGCGGCCTGAAGGCCTTCATCGAGGCGGCGCTGGACGCGCTGAAAGCCGAGCTGGCCAGCCTGCTGTACCCGGTGTTCGTGCACCTCTACCTGGAGCTGGTCTACAACGAGCACGAACGGGAGGCCCGGCACTTCTTCCACAGGTCAGCCACGGCACACGACCTCATGGTGTGTGTCACACAGTGTCAGCCTGTAAACCCCTTGCCTGGACCGTGAACCGCAGGTCTGACACTTCTCCCATAGCTCAGCAACAGTACACAGTCTAATACAGAGTGAGCACAGCCTGGTGTAATGGAGTGTGTGAGATAGCACTGTCGGTGTGTAATATAGCACATGGTCCAGGTAACCTGGACCATGAGCGGGAGGTCTGACATTTCTTCCACAGGTCAGCAACAGTACACAGTTTAAAACAGAGTGAGCACAGCGTGGTGTAACGGAGTGTGTAATATAACACTGTCAGTATATAAACCCCTTTTCTGGAGCATGAACGGGAGGTCTGACATTTTCTTCCACAGGTCAACAATAGAAAACAATCCTATATGGAGAGACAGGAGACTGCAGATGCTGGAATCTGGAGCAACAATCTGCTGGAGGAACTCAGTGGGTTGAGCAGCATCTGTGGGAGGAAAGGAATTGTTGACAATTGGCACTGAAACCCTGCATTAGGACAAATGGTCCTGCAGGGTTTCAACCCAAAACATCGGTTCCTCTCCCTCAACAGATGCTGCTCGACCCACTTGAGTTCCTCCTAGTAGACTGTTTGTTGCTACACAGTCTGATATTGTGTGTTACACAATGTGGGGTGCAGTATAACACAGTGTCAGTGTGTAAACTCTTGTGTTGGGAGCATGAATGGGAGGCATGGCATTTGTCCCACAGATCAACAGTTAATGCAGTCTATGGTATTGGTTTATTATTGTCACGTACTGAGGTACGGAGAAAATGCAGTGCAATAAGGTGCAATGTCACAACAAGGTAGATCGTGAGGTCAAGGTATTGCATGTACACATCTATATGAACATTAATACCCATACAGCAGGGCCTGGTTTCCAGTCTAGGTCCCCCTTGTCACTGGATCAAGCTCTTGCTCTGTGAAGCTTGTCTGTTATTGGTTTATTATTGTCACTTGTACTGAGGGACAGTGAAAAACTTGTCTTGCTTACCGTTTGTACAGATCAATTCATTACACAGTGTATTGAGGTAGTACAGGGTAAAAACAATAACAGAATCCAGAGTAAAGTGTCACAGCTACAGGGAGGTGCATTGCAGGTAGACAATAAGGTGCAAGGTCAAAAAAGGTAGATTGTGAGGTCAAGAGTCCATCTCATTGTATAAGGGAACCATTCAATAAGTCTTATCATAGTGGGTTAGAAGCTGGCCTTGAGCCTGGTAGTATGTGCCCTCAGGCTCCTGTATCTTATGCCTGATGGGAGAGGAGAGAAGAGAGAATGACCCGGCTGGGTGGGGTCTTTGATTATGTTGGCTGCTTCACCAAGGCAGTGAGAGGTGTAGACAGATTCCATGAGGGGAGGCTGGTTTCCATGATGTGCTGGGCTGTGTCCACAACTCTCTGCAGTTTCTTGTGGTCCTGAGTAAAGCGGTTGCCATACCAAGCCGTGATGCATCCAGACAGGATGCTTTCTGTGGTGTATTGATAAAGGTTGGTGAGTGTCAAAGGGGACATGCCAAATTTCTTTAGTCTTCTGAGGAAGTAGAGGCGCTGGTGAGCTTTCTTGGCCATGGCGTCAACGTGGTTGGACCTGGACAGGCTATTGGTGATGTTCACTCATAGCAACTTGAAGCTCTCAACCCTCTTGACCTCAGCACCATTGATGTCGGCAGGTGGATGTACACCACCCCCTTTCCTGAAGTCAATGACCAGCCCTTTTGTTTTGCTGACATTGAGGGAAAGGTTGGTGTCCACATGTTAAAAGATGCATCTTGCACTCCACAGGAAGTGGACTGTCAGGAACCTCAAAGTTACTCAGTTAGCATTGTTCAGTAACTTGGTGTCTCTTTCCACAGAAGTTTCCTGGCCCACTGATCATTTCTTGCTTCTATTTCTTTGTGTTTGTGCTGCTTGTAGTGGGGGCTGGTGAGGAAGGGTGAGTAGACTCTGTTGGAGGGTAACTGAGTGGCTATCACAGCACAGTGTAGGAGACGTTACGTGTTGCCCTGTGTTTCAGCAGCACTCTCTGACGTGGTTTACTGCAGGTACCATGGAGATCAGGAAGGTTATTACCAGGATGACCTGCGAGTGCTGGCTGGGCTGTCAAAGAAGGAGCACATGCAGGGCAATGAGACAGTGCTGGACTTCCGTACCAGCAAGTTTGTGCTGCGCATCTCACGAGACTCTTACCAGTGCCTGAAGCGCCACTTGCAGGAGAGGCATAACAACCAGATCTGGAACATTGTTCAGGAGCACCTGTTCATCGACGTCTTTGATGGGATGCCCAGGAGCAAGCAGCAGATTGAGTTAACGTCTGGAGGAATGGCGGGCGAGGCCAAGAGGGAGGCGAATAAAACCAAGGTGTGCAGTAGGTAATATTCATTCTCTGCAGGACCAGTGGGTGGCCTGGACGTGAGTTCCCATTCTCTGCAGGACCAGTGGGTGGCCTGGACGTGAGTTCCCATTCTCTGCAGGACCAGTGGGTGGCCTGGACGTGAGTTCCCATTCTCTGTAGGACCAGTGGGTGGCCTGGACGTGAGTTCCCATTCTCTGCAGGACCAGTGGGAATGTGAACGTAGGAGGTATGATGAGGAGGTTTGTGGATGTTACACAAGTTGGTGGTGGTGTGGATGGCGAGGAAGGTCGTCTACAGGATATGGATCAGATGGAAGGTAGATTGGAGCATCAGCAGATGGAATTTAATCCCCACAAATGTGATGTGATGCATTTTGGGAAGTCAGGTGAGGTAGGACATGTACAGTAAATGGTTGAGTGCTAAGGAATGTTGAACAGAGGGAGCTTGGGGTCCAAATCCTAGTTCCCCTGTAAGTGGCAAAACAAGTAGGTGAGGTGGTGAAGAAGGCATATAGCATGCTTGCCTTCACAGATTGGGGCATACAGTATAAAAGCTGGGATGTTATGTTGCAACTAACAAAACACCAGAGTATTGTTTGCAGTTCTAGATCGCACATTATTAGCAAGGATGCGTTGCACTAGAGAGGTGCAGAGGAGTTTCACCAGGATGTTGCCTGGATTGGAAGACTTCAGTTATAGACTGGTTTTACCTGGAGTGAAGGAGGCTGAGGGGTGACCTGATAGTGATATAAAATTGTGGATAGGGTAGATAGTCAGAAATATCTCAAAAACAAGGGGGTATAGGTTTAAGGTCAGAGATTAGAGATTTAAAAGGGATTTGAGGAGTAAGTTTTTTACACAGAATGGTTGAAACTGAGAATGTGCTGCCAGGGGAGCTGGTGGCATCTGATACAATTGCTCCATTTAAGAGGCATTTAAACAGGCAGGGCATAGAGGGGGATGGATCTACTGCAGGCCAGCTAGGTTAGCATGGACACGATGGGCCAAAGGCCTGTTTCGGCGCTGGTGCTGAATGACTGACTTCTGGATCCTAGTTCCCATTCTTTACAGGATCAGTGGGGAGTTCTGGGCCTTGCTTCCCATCTTGAGGGGAGGGAAGCTAACTGAGGCGGGAGGGAAGGGAAAATGTCGCAGTTTGCTGGATTTTGCTATTGTTGTTACGTACTAATTCTTTCTTCAGAGCTAATCTCTGACCTGAGATTTCCCAGCATTTGTTATGGTTGAGTTAGTAACCTTGAGCAGCCAGTGTGAGGAGCCACAGTCCAAATGCTGTGTGTCGGGTGGGGAGCAGGAGGCCGGGCCCAGCTAACTTGTCTAAATCTTGGCAGGTGTTCTTTGGGCTGCTGAAGGAGCCTGAGATTGAGCTGCCTCTTGATGACGAAGATGAGGAAGGAGAAAACGAGGAGGGGAAACCAAAGAAGAAGAAGCCAAAAAAGGACAGTCTGGGGGCAAAGAGCAAGAAGCAGGACCCTAATGCCCCTCCACAGAACAGGTCTGATGGTTATTCCCCTCACGGTCTCAGTCACAGCTGATCGGGCGATTTACAGTCCCGTCTCACGATGATGTCTGGTTTTAGCAGATGAGCTCTCTACTTATTTAGTGGCAATTTTAAAATAATTCTTAAGACAAGGTGTCTTCAGATGTCAGTGGGACAGGAGATCGCGTTCCTAAGACCCTGTTGCCAGTACAATTCCCTCTACCCTATCTCATCACTCACTCCAGGTTAGGAACGGTACTGGTTAAGTTATTGGTTTTTTATTGTCACAGGTACTGAGGTACACGTGACAGTAATAAACCATACAGATCATTTCATCACATCAGTACATCGAGGTAGTACAAGGGACTAGCAATAACAGCATGCAGAGTATAGTGCTCTGACAGTGGCAGTGACATTCATGACGGTGGCTAGCACACTCGCCTGACATCACTGTGACATGTCCCAGCTCCACCCTACCTCAGCTCATCTGCTGAAGCTCTGGTGCATGGCTCTGTTACATCTAGAGTCAATAATCCCAGCACACTGCTGACCAGCCTGCTTTATTCTACTCCTGGTAAACTTGGCCATTCAAAACCTCTGCTGTCCGTGTCCAAACTTCCAGATTACCCAAAACCCCTCTGTTCTCTGACTCCCTTTTACAAACCCACTGACTTCCGCAGGTACCTTGACTAGGCATCCTTTCACCCTGCCAATCCTTTCACCCTGCCAATCCTTTCTCCCAGTTTCTTTGTCTCTGTTGCACCTTCCATTCTGCTCCTCCTTCAGTCATGGACACATTTCCTGTACTTCCCTTACATCTGTTGTCACCCCCTCTACCCCAGCACAGAACAGAGTTCCCCTTGTCTTACCTTCTGCCCCATCAGCCTTGGTATTCAATGCATTATCCTCTGCAATTTCTGCCAGCTCCAATGTGATCCCATCACCACTCACACTTTCCCCTTTCCCCTTTCTGCATTTCACAGGGATCGCTCACTGTGTGATTCCCTCTTCCATTCCCCAACCACCCTCCTTGTCCCAAGGCACCTCCCCGTGCAGCCCGAGGAGATGCAACACCTGTCCTCTCGCCTCTTTCCTTCCCACCATTCAGGGGCCCAAACAATCATTCCAGGTGAAGCAGCAATTCACTTGCTCTTCTTCCGATCCAGTGTACTGCACTCGGTGTTCACAGTGTGGTCTTCTCCACACTGGATTGCTTCAGGGAGCAGCTACACTCAGTCCACAGCAGTGACCATGGGCCTCCTGGTCCATGCTACTTTAGTTCTCCATCCTACTCCGATTCCAACCTGTCTGTCTGAAGCCTCCTCTGCTGCAGTAGTGAGGCCCAGTGTAATCTAGAAGAACAACATCTCTTTCCCCTGCACTTTGCAACCTTCTGGAATGAACATTGAATTCTACAGCTTCAGCTAAACTGCTCTCCCATCAGTTCCCATTTTCCTGCTCGTGCCCCTTTTCCTCATCATTTAACTGCCTCTATAACGGTCAGTAATGTTCCTTATCACCAGATCTGTGTTAACCTACCCTCATATAGTATTTTGCCACTCCTCCACCCAGCTCTGCTTTAAAACCTGTAACCCCTCCGTTCTCCCCCCAGTTCTGAGGAAGGGTCGCTGACCCGAAACATTAACTGGTTTCTCTCTCCACAGATGCTGCCTGACTAACTGAGTTCTTCTAGTATTTCTGTTTTTGTTCACAATTATACCAGCTCCGTTTGTGCTCTTTTACAAAACTCTCTACATTCCCCTCCTCTCTATATGTAACCTCCTTTGGCCTTGCAATCCTCTGATATTTTTATCCCAACTGCTCTCCTATTCATTTCTACACTGTTTGCAGCTGTGACTTCAGGCGCCTGGGCCCTAAGCTCTGGAATTCCTTCTTTAAACCGCTTTCCCTCCATTTTAAGGTGCTTGTTAAAACTTAGAATAACGGCCAAGGTTTTGGACGTTTTCCTGATGTCCCCTTTGGTCACTTTGTGCTGAGACATTTGTGTGAAGTGCCTTGGGGAGCATTTGTCCTAGGACAGATGCTACACAAATAGAAGTTGTTGCTGCCACGGAGTTCCCCCAAGGCCTATATTTATTTTTCAATCAACATGATTAAAACAGATTACTTGGTTATAAAGCGGGTTCATAGGAGCTTATTGTTGTAAACTGGTTGTTACCTTCATTCCAATACTGATCCCTTCCAAAACTACCTCAGTAGCTGTTAAACATCTCAAAAAGTCCCAAGGTATATAAGAGTTTCTGCTTTCTCTCCCACTTAAGAATCCCACTTCCTGAGCTGAAAGACTCTGACAAGCTGGACAAGATAATGATAATGAAGGAGGCCACGAAGAGGGTGAAGCTTGGTCCAGACTGTCTGCCCTCCATCTGCTTTTACACCTTCCTCAATGCCTATCAGGTTAGTGACCCAATCCTCAGTGACAGTCTCATTCCAGGAGGAACACATAACCTCTGCTCAGTACATTCCCTGCGTTTGGAAGCTGACGGGTATGTCTCAATGTGTTGGAACGTGTGTCAGGTAAAATCCAGTTGGTTAGAGACACAGGGCTACACTGTTCTCATGGGAAGGATATTTTGTGTACTTTCGAGGGATGATAGTTGAAGAGACTCTATATTTTCTAAGTTGGTGTTGACCAGAACCATATGCATGTGCCTAATGGTATTTCTGTTTTGTAAATAAAACCTAATAATCAGCAGTGTCATTGATAATGTGATAAAACTCCTACTTGTACCGTCTGCTTGTGTGCTTTTGTAAAGTAAACTGAAAAGCATGAAGAATAAAAGCTAATCTCACTGAAACAACTAAAATAACGAGTGAAGAGTGCAGAATCCAAAACCATGGGCACAAGCAGTTAGTGGTCTGGACTTTAAATTCTTTTACTTGAAGGATTTTAAATCTTTGGAAATCAGAAGTCCAGAAGACCATGCGTACTCGTCAAGTCTGCTCAAGGCTGAGATCCAGAGACTTTTGGGAATCAAGGGATAGGGGAATCATGGAAAGGTGGATGAGGTGGAGGATCAGGCATGATCTTACTAAATGTGGAGCAAGTTTGAGAGGCCGTATTCCTCCTTGTTCCTGTGAGGAACTGCTTCCAGAGAGGTTAAATGGGGATCTGCTTATAACACTTAAATAGGGGCAGCACAGTGGCACAGCGAGCAGAGCCACTGCCTCACAGCTCCACCGACTGGGTTCCATCCTGACCTTGGATGCTCTCTGTGTGGAGTTTGCACGTTCTCCCTGTGACTGGCTGAGTTTCCCATGGGTGTTCCAGTTTCTTCCCACATGCCAAAGACCCAAGAGTCGGTGGGTTAACTGGCCGCTGTAAATTGCCCCTAGTGTGTGAATCTGGGGGGAGTTGATGGGAATGTGGGGGGAATGAAATGGGTTTAATTTGGATCAGTGTAGATAGGTGGTTGATGGTCAGAGTGGACTCGGTGGGCTGAAGGGCCTGTCCCCATGCCGTGTGATTCTGTGACAAAGTACTGAATGTAAAATTAGCGATGCTGAATTTGTACAAGACCCCTTGTTACAGTCGGGATTCTGTGCACATTCAATGCTTCGGTGATTTGTTCTTCCAAGATGACTTGTGGGCCTGTCTGGTTTCTGATCACTGCTGTTCTGTACTGGTCCAGGGTCTCACTGCAGTTGATTTCACGGATGATTCCAGTCTGATAGCAGGCGGATTCGCTGATTCCACCGTGAGAGTGTGGAGCGTCACACCGAAGAAACTGCGGAGCGTCAAAGGGGCCACGGGTAAACAACCTAGTACCGGAGTCGTGTCTTTGGCAGTCTGCCTGTGGTGGGTAATCGGAGTGGGAAAGGGCAGTGACCTGGCTGGTGATCGGACACATGGTTTCCCCTCACTGTTGATCATCTGCCCATCAGTAGGCTTGTTCATTCTGCCTCCACCTCTCCACTCTGAGGCTGGTTTGATGGAATCTCTTGTCCCAGTTTGGCTCATTGTGCCTGTGCGCTGTCCACTTTCCCCAAAACCCTGCAGAATCTCTTCATGAGCTTATTAAGCTTCCCTCTGCTACTCTATCAGGCCGGGGGTGACAACCACTGTGAAATACCTACTGAGCCAGGATTCTTTCTGCTTCCTGAGCCACAAACAGCTGTTCATTATCATAACTCCCTCGCACCCAACTGTAAGGATTGTGGAAATGTACCTACGTGTTCTGTTCCGCGTATTCCCTGCTTCCATTCCTCCTCTGCCCTCTGCTCTGCCAACTCCCAGATCAGGAGCTCTCTGCATGATTGTCAGTGTAGACGAGTGAGTTGCTGATCTACAAATGTTGCCTCTTTCCTCGGGTTTTGCCAAGATTTACAGTTCCAAGTGAGAATTGTGAGTGTTTACAAACAATTGCATCACTCACCAACAGCACCGTGAAGCTCTGTACTTCTCCAGCACACAGTCTGAAGTCATGTGAAGGACGTTGCCCTCTCTTGGAATGTGCTGAGAGTTTTTCTTTAATGTAATGTCAGGTGTCTGGTCCAAATGGGGAGAGTGGGGATGTGTGGGCTCGATCTCAGCGTAAGTGCAGGCAGCAGTCTCATTGAGTGCTTTGTCTATCTCCTGCAGATCTCAGTTTAATTGACAAAGAGTCAGAGGACGTGCTGGAGAGAATAATGGACGAGAAGTCTGCCTGCGAGTTTAAAATGTTACTGGGACATGGTGGCCCTGTGTATGGGACCAGCTTCAGCCCTGACAGGTAGTGAACTCCCCATAAACCCTCACAAAGGATATAGTGCTCCTGTCCAGCTAATTTTCTTGTTGATGTTGGTTGGTGCATAATGTAGACCAGGGCATATGATAGAACTGCTACAACGTGGGAGGAGATCACTCAGCCCATCAGATCTTTGCCAGTACCTAACAGCAGCCCTATCAGTCAAATTCCTGTGCCTTTGTCCCATAGCCCTACAAATTGTTCTCCCTCCAGTGCCTCTCCAATTCCCTTTGAAATCACCAATTCGATTCCCATCTCCCTAGAGGCAGAGGGTTCCTGATCCTCACCTCTCGGTGTAAAAAGAAACGTTCTCCTCATGTCTTGTATCTGTTGCCCAAAACTTTAAATCTGAGCCTCTGGTCCTTGAACCATCCACTGATGGGGGGGACTTCCCTCTGTGTGTCCACATCCTTTACATTTCCTGTCATCCTTCTTTGCTCCAAGGAGAATGACCTTGAAATCCCTCACCCTGGGTCTATTTCAGTGAAACCTCTCAGTCTAGGACCTCCACGTTTTTCCTAAAGTGTGGTGATTCTGGAGAACTCCTTCAGATCACCTACAGTTTCACACCATGCTCCAGAGCTGTCTTTACTCTTAAATTCTGGGCCAGTTGGGGCAACAGGTTGGACGTGTCTCTGGTCTCCCCAGGGCAGGGTTATTGTCTGAACGGCTGGTAGTGAAGCTTCCTTAAGGGAGCAGTGTTTACAGATGGTCAAGGTGCATTCATGCTGGCAGATGTCCCATACCTCCCACAAGCCTAATGGCAGAGCCACCTGTCTCCAACCAACAATCAGTCGGTCCACCCAGTTATTTCTGAGGGTGTGGAGATGGAGAGTGCAGACATTGGTTCAGATGTGAAGAGTGGGTGACAAGATGAAATGTGAAGAACTAGTTTCAGGGGCAAGTGAAGAGGAGCTGAGGACTCCACGGATATGAGGGCGGAGAATGAAATTAGAAACGAGAGAAAATGGTGGCAGTGCTCGGTGGGGGAGGGTGGAGTGGGAGCATCCTCACAGCAATGATTTAATGTTTCGGGTCATTGAGCTTTCAGGGGTAAATTAGAGATAACAAGGGTTGAATGTACACAGCAACAAATAAACTGCTGGAGGATCTCACAAAGTCCAGACGAAGGGTCTCAACCTGACATGTCGACCATCCATTCTCCCCACAGTTGCTGCCTGACCCGCTGAGTTCCTCCAGCATCTTGTGTGTTGCTCCAGATTCCAGAGTCTGCAGTGTCTCGTGTCTCTCGTGGTTGTGCTTGGGTAGGGTTACGGGAGGAAAGGAGAAAAGCAGCATTTGCTTTTCAAATTGACTTGCGAGTGAGGCGGAACGATTAACGTGCCATCAGCAGCAGGATGAGCGGGGAGGGTGGTGACAGAACAGACGGTGTGGCAGGGTGGGGAGTTGTGTTTGATGCGGTTCTTCCTCTCTCTTCAGGAATTACCTTCTGTCCAGCTCAGAGGACGGGACAGTGAGGCTGTGGAGTCTGCAAACCTTCACCTGCCTGGTGGGTTACAAGGGACACAACTACCCGGTGTGGGATACACAGTTCTCTCCCTATGGCTATTACTTCATTTCAGGGGGCCACGATCGTGTGGCACGGTGAGTATATCTCGGAATCAGTGCGCCATAAGGTCATGGTTGTACAGCATGGAAGCGGGCCATTAGGCCCATCGTGTCCAGGTTGGCCAGTGGCGCCCATCTATATCATCCCAGCACTTGGCCCATAGCCTTCAATAATGCCCAGGCCCCTCGTAATTTTACAAACCAAGGGCTCAACGGAAATGTAAATTGCTGGCAATTGTTAATTGAATTGACAACACCCATGTATTTATATTAATTTTTAATGAACTGGAATAACACTGGGACATTCAATCCCTCAGGCTCTGGGTGACAGATCACTATCAGCCTCTGCGAATATTCTCTGGTCATCTCTCGGATGTCACCTGTACAAGATTTCATCCCAACTCCAATTACGTGGTCACTGGATCTGCAGACAGGACCATCCGGCTGTGGGACGTTCTAAATGGCAACTGCGTCCGAATCCTCACTGGACACAAGGTAGGCAGCCCTGTGCCAGTGGTTATGGGGAGCCTGGCTGAGACTGGCCTCATTAATGGCCTCTCCTCCTTCCTCTCAGGGGCCGATCCACTCGCTGGTGTTCTCTCCAAACGGCAGGTACCTGGCCTCCGGTGCTACAGATGGACGTGTGCTGCTGTGGGATATCGGTCACGGGCTGCTTGTGGGAGAGCTGAAGGGTCACACCGACACTGTCTATGCCCTCAAGTTCAGCCGTGATGGGGAGATTTTAGCTTCAGGTGAGATGCTTCATTCTGGGGCAGGGTGAGCACTTTAAGCTACAAGCCAACATTTGCTGACTGTTCCAAGCAGCTGGCGGTGGGTTCCTCTCAAACCCACATTCGGCAACAGGACTGGAGTCACATTGGCCCCAGGTAGGTTCACTGTTGCTTCCACTGTGGCCAGCTGTTTATTTCCAAATTGTTTAAATTCAAATTCTCACGCTGTCGGGTAAGATTCAAACTGCCCTTCGGGTTGTTGTTCACCAGGAACCGTTATCAGTGGACAACAAAATGCAGCACCTGTGGGGACACAGTGCTAATGCACCATTTCTGAGGAGAGGTTACTGTTTCTCTCCTCTCAGATGCTGCCTGACCAGCTGACTGTTAGTCCAATCAGTACTCCATCACACTTTTAATTCATGTTTTTTCAATATTACATAGTAGTATAATAAACATGTTAAAGGGAGTGTGGGAACCAGGGCTCTGCTGTGTTAAAGGGATTGCAGATTCCAGGGTCTGCTGGTGAAATCGGGGCTCCATTGCTGGCAAAGGAATCTTCTGACCCACCCTTGTTGTTTTAGGGTCCATGGATCACACAGTGAAAATGTGGGATACAGTGAAAGCCTTCGAGGACCTAGAGACAGATGATTTCAGCACTGCTACTGGGCACATCAACTTGTCTGACAACTCGCAGGAGCTGCTTCTGGGCTCCTATCTGACCAAGTCCACGCCAGTCATCGGCCTGCACTTCACTCGTCGTAACCTGCTGCTGGCTGCAGGGGCGTACAATCCGCAGTGACAGGCCCTTCCCACTGCTGGCTCAACCCTCCCTCCTCCTGCCTCTACATCAAGGATGGAGGATATTCCCATCCTTGTTCCCCGGTCCCCACATCCTTCTCAGAATGAACAAAGGATGCAGATATTTTCACGGTATCCGTGGCAGTCTCATAGTTGGCCCCACTCCTGCCCTTCAGCCCAGACCAAGGTGGCACAGCCTCCGCCACGTTTGCGACACATTGCCGCACTCGGACATTTTGCAGTAATGTGAATGAACGGGGTTGTTCCTCTTGGTGTTTTTTTTTAAGTTTTGATGAAATTTACAATAAAACACTGAAATCAGGTAATGGTGTCCTGAGAATGTTTCTGCAAAGTAAGAAGTACATTTTCCCTTTGCAAAGGAAAAATCCATCAATGCTTTGCACAGGCTTCTCTCCATGTGAATGTTCCTGTATCAGGACATTCTTGGCGTTTAAAGCACGGCAATAAAGGTATTTTCTTATTTGCAGAGACAAGGCAGCACCTAATAGGATCAGTGCACTCAAGATCTCACTCAATGTGAGACGCCCCCCTCACACACTCCGTGGGAGGCAGAGAACCTGAGACCAGTCTATTGCTAAAAACCCCAAGTCATAGAACCATATAGCACAGAAACAGGCCCTTTGGCCCAACTGGTCTATGCTGACCAAGACACCCATGTAAGTTAGTCCCGTATTTCTCCTCAGCCTTTCCTATCCATGCACAAATCTCTGGTTTGTTTTGGTTTCATATGAAGCTTCTTTAGACACTTTACTGTGTTGTACTTTGGAGATCCACACACCAAAGATCAGCAGAACACCTTTATGGATTCTGTGGAATAAACCAAGCTTCTAAAGGGTTTTTTTTTGCCTACTTCACACAGATGGAAATACTAACCGTGGAATTATAGATTTCTCTGGGACCTACACTTCCATTGTTTTGGGTGGAGAAAGACTCATTGAAGCAATGCTTATTTGCCATTACCAACCTATTCAATGCCTGTAGGTTCACACTGGAATGAGTGTTCTGAGGCACTAGTCAGTGCTGTCAAAAATGCCTTTTTTAATAACCAGTAACCTCCCCAACACCCTCGAGTCTAATATATGTATAAAAATAGCAACTTAACATCTAATTGAAGCAGCAGGGTTGGTGATTGGTTGCTCTGTGTGCAACTTGCACACCTGGTTCCAAAAGACAAGTGTAGATTATAGGGATGTGAATAAGTGCACTTTTCACTCAAACAGCTGTGCAGCACTACACATGGGTGAGCAGACTGCCGGAAATGCAGCACTAGGTTCCCACTGAGCAGAGGCATACACCATCAATGGATTTGGTCTCACTGGGAGCTTCCAGGCCAGACAAGTTGATTTTTTATTTGCCATTTTTCAGTCCATTCACCGATTTCCCTGTGAACAAGGAACTTCTGCAAAAGCCCAACTGCAGTTCAACAGCTGTACGAGAACCAGTGTTTGTGACCATGCAGAGAGGGGGAGTGTGTAAGTGCATGCACTCAAGCAACAGACAGCTGGAGGGTGGGACTAGTGGACTGTTCACCCTTCCAATGAAGCAGCTCCAGCACAGAACAATCTCCACTTGAAAATAAACACGACTGATGTGATTTCCAGAGTTTTACTTGTGAAGGCAGGTAACATATATTACACCACTATAGTGACACGATTGTAGAGGTTTATATTTCCAAAGTCCAACAAAAACACCGCATGCTGGTCCTTAATTTCATACTTGCACCCTTGCTGAGGAGAACCTGAAATAAAAAATCAAATAAGCTCAGTCCTTGCATTACTGAGGTCTTCAGTCAGACTTCAGGAACCACACTGAATCAAAGCCAAGACATTTCCCAAGTAAACAGCAACATCCCACAACCAAAAGAATAGTCCACATATTTCCTAGTACCATGGACCACCAGGTACAGATTAACTGCACTGACCCATTACACACTCCTAGGGCAGAGTCAGCACAGGTTTGGTGTAGAGTAAAGCTGCCTCTACACTGTCCTGTCACATACTCTGGCACAGGTTAGACACAATATAGCTCCCTTATACACTTCTAAGGCAGGGATAGCATGAAAATAATGAGTTAGATACAGAGTAAAGCTCCTTCTACTTTGTCCCATTAGGTTAGATAGAGCTGAAGATAAAATTCCTCACCACACATCATTTCTTGTCTGTGATTGCTGATGGTGCCTTCTTCTTCGATCTCAGTTTGAAGTACAATATAAGTGATGCGATCCCTGCATATGTAGCCAGCACATACTGTGAAGGTGGAACAGAGGGAGGGATGAGAGAGTGTGCATCTTAATGAAGTGGGAACACCAACCTGTTCCTAAAAAGACATGTCTCAGGACTCAGATGAAGTAAGGTGGACTCTGGGTTCTCTGGCACTTCAAAGTGATGCCATTGCAACGTCTTCATCGAGTAGAAACCAAAGCTGGAATGGGTGTGACAGTTGGCCACGTGTCCAGACCAGCCTTCTCCGCCTGATCCCAAGGCTCGTCTTAATTTCCTGCTCAGTCCCCAAACCCCTTGCAGGACGCAAGTTTGTCTTGAATCTCCACTATTATTGACAGCCTCAGGGATTGAAAAAAACAAATTTACTGACCCAAGTGAGGAAATTGCTACTGATCTCAGTCCTAAATGGCTCTCCTTATTCGAGATTTGTGCCTTCTGACTGTAGACCCCCTAGCCAGAGGAAATGGCCTCCCAATATTGGCACTTGCTTGGAATTTTATGTTCTAACGAATGAATTCTTCAAAACTCCCAAAGACATTACTTCATTCAATTCACTGTCTGACAGAACAACCCTCTCTACAAACCTTTGCTGCACTCTGGGGTATTATACCTCGGGCATGGAGACCAAACCTGTACCTACCACTCCAGGTGCAATTTCAA
Source organism: Pristis pectinata (assembly GCF_009764475.1). Classification (NCBI taxonomy): domain Eukaryota; kingdom Metazoa; phylum Chordata; class Chondrichthyes; order Rhinopristiformes; family Pristidae; genus Pristis; species Pristis pectinata. The sequence goes on along the minus strand of NC_067416.1, from coordinate 1,386,004 downwards.
ACATTTCTTTTATCGCACGTTATGAAGTTCAACACACTACTTGTTTTGCTAATTACCAGTTTGTGCCTCCATTTCCGTCTATAATTTATAAAGAATACACATGGCTTACTGAATACCAATATTTATTGAATTTCTGCTTTTCTACTGACCCTCCCAACGCAGAGAATTTCACCTTCTCCATGCTATGCCCTACCACCTTCAAACGCTGATTTGACCACTGTGTCTCCCTGGGCAACCACTCCCTGCACTGTGCACATTGTCAGTGGGGATGTTGCCAATTGACTAAATTTCAAAAGGATTCCATTTTAAAGAACTTGGAACATTCAGAGGCCACGAAAAGATAAAGGGAGCGAAAGTTCTTCCTACTCTCTACAAACGAGACTGAACTGGAAAGAGTCAGAGTCTGATTGTGGATCCAGTTCTCTCCAATGGTTTTCTCTTGCTTCGGAAGCCACAGTTTACAATGGGCTCTATAGTGAAGGAACGTACACGATCAAAGCATTGCCAGTAGGGTGAGAGACAATTCCACAAGATGGACTGGTCTTCCATTGTTTCTGTCCTCCCCATTATTAATAAAGTAATAAGACACTGGCCTTGGGAAACCGTCTCTCTCCACCTCTCCCATTCAGGTCCAACAAGGTTTGGTACCCCTCTATCACACTTACGCACAGATTCTCACCCCTAGCAAACAGCAGGTAACCATGCAGTACCATGAGCAGTAGGTCAAGGCCAATCCACACTCTACTGCCATCCACGAGTTCTGGATCCTGACCTCTAGCTAACACCATATATCAATCTCCACAACCCACTTGGTTAGCATGTCCTGCTCCCTCCAGGCCACCCTCCTGGTACTTACATTCCTCCTGCCTGTGATGGTGTAGGCATTAAAATACTTCTGGAATCCAGTGAACTGGTGCTGGCCGGGAGCCTCATGACCTGCCATTCTCACTTCCACAGGCTGCAGAGGGATGAAAGGACAAGTTATAACAAGGCTCTCGGCATCACAGTCTGAGCGTCAACCCACTTGTGTGCTGTAGCTGAACACAAACCCAGCTTAAAAACTGGAGCTCACAAATTCATCATAGGTTCCTTGGAATCATCAGCCCTATCAACACGGTCTACTCCGATAGCATCAGAATGTAAATCAAAAGCACAGTTTGATACTGAGGCATACAGTGGGGAGCACAATGGCACAGCTTCTACCCCGCTGTTATAAAACTATTGAACAGTTCCCTAGTTCGATGAGACGGACTCTCGACCTCACAACCTACCTCATTATGGCCTTGCACCTTATCGCCTGCCTGCACTGCACTTTCTCTGTAGCTGTAACACTTTATTCTACATTCTATTTTGCTTTTTCCTTGTACTACCTCAATGCACTGTTGTGAATTGATCTATATGGATGACATGCAGAACAAAGTTTTTCACTGTACCTCAATACATGTGACAATAATAAACCAATTTTAATTTATTGGGCCACTGCCTCACAGCTCCAGAGACCCAGGTTCGATCCTGACCTGCAGTGCTGTCTGTGTGAAGTTCGCACATTCTCCCTGCAACTCTCGAGTGCCCTAGTCTCTTCCCAGACCCTGGAGACATGCAAGTCAGTGGGTTAACTGGCTGCTGTAAATTACCCCTGGTGTGTAGGTGAGTGGTAAAACCTGGAAGAGTTGATGGGGACGTGGGGAGAATAGAGGTTAATGCAGGCAGTGTTTAGTGATCAGCTAGAACTGGGCGAGCAGAAGGGCCCATTTGCCAACACTACCACCTGCCAGTTCTCCTCTGCACACACACCATCCTGGCTTGGAAATACATCCGTGGTCCTCCATCATCCTGAGCTGCCTGCCCAATCGCACCGCGGAGGCACCTTCACCATGACTTCAACGTTCAAGAAGGTGGCCAACCCCGACCTTCTCAAAGGCAATATAGGGATGGGGAATAAATCCTGATCTTGCCAGGAAAGTCCAAAAAACATAGCTGAAAGCAGCAAAGCAGGAGAATGCAGTGCCTCTGGTTTCAGCACTTCATTCCTCTCTGGCTGCAGAAAAGGTGGCAGAGGTTTAGAGAACTCCCAACATTGTTCTGTAGCTTAACAAGGGAGGTAGGGATAAAGCAAGTCATTGCAGCCCAGTTCGTTTAACTTCAGTGGTGAGCCAAATTATTGTAACTGAAAGGCAGAGATTAAGCAGGGGCAATCAGCATGGATTTGTCAAGGGGAGATCCATGTTACTTGACTGAATTCATTGAAGAGGTAACAAGAAGGGTCAATAAGGACAGTGCATTTGATGTTGCCTGCATTGGCGACCTTTCTGATGAGAATTCACGCAGCAGGCTGGGCCTTGGGTTCCAGGGGAGACTGGATCCAAAACTATAGGAAGCAGAAGGTAATGGCTCATAGGTTCTATTGTGATTGGTTGACTGTTACCAGTGGAGCTCCTCAGGGCTCAGTCCCTTTGCTGCTTCTAGTTCATGTAAATAAATTATTTTGATATAAACGTAGTGCACGTGATAACGAAGTTCGCGGATGAGAAAAGTCTGTGTGATTGGCAGTAAAAGATTGCGGAAAGCTATCGGTCTGCTCAAAAAATGGCAAGCAGAATTGAATCCAGAGAAGTGTGAGGTAAAGTAATGAGGGAGGTGGAACAAGCAAGGGAACACACAATGGATGGGAGGTGATTGAGTGGCCTTGAGGTACAGAGGGAGAGCTTGTCCACAAAGGCAGCAGGAACGATCAGTAAGGTGGATAAAGCACCGTACAGGACACCTTCCTTTCTTCAGCCAGACCAGGTACGAGGAGGGTTGTGCCACAAGTCACACCGCACTGGTTAGGCCCCAGCTTGGGCGCCGCGGACAGTCTCCACACTACAGGAGGGATGTGACCGCACCGGCGGGGGGGGGGGGGGGGGGGGGGGGGGGGACTGTACCGGAGGGGTGGGGTGACCGGACCGGCGGGGTGGGGGGGGGGGGTGGGGTGACCGGACCGGCGGGGTGGGGGGGGGGGGGTGACCGGACCGGCGGGGTGGGGGGGGGGGGGGGTGACCGGACCGGCGGGGTGGGGGGGGGGGGTGACCGGACCGGCGGGGTGGGGGGGGGGGTGACCGGACCGGCGGGGTGGGGGGGGGGGGGGGTGACCGGACCGGCGGGGTGGGGGGGGGGGGTGACCGGACCGGCGGGGTGGGGGGGGGGGGGGTGACCGGACCGGCGGGGTGGGGGGGGGGGGGTGACCGGACCGGCGGGGTGGGGGGGGGGGGGGTGACCGGACCGGCGGGGTGGGGGGGGGGGGGGTGACCGGACCGGCGGGGGGGGGGCTGTGCTGATGTTCCCGGGACGAACACTGAGGCCCACAGGGAACGGGCTCGGGCCGAGCTGACGGACACGGACTCACAGGGGCGCCTCCTCCCGGTGCCGGGGGTGGGAGCGGGAGCGGCAGGAACCCTCCCCCAGCCCCGGACGGCAGGGGCACGATGGGCCGAATGGTGCGGGCCAGGTCTGACCGAGGGTCGCGGCGCCGCCCCGGGGCCCCCGGCCCCCGGCCCCCTCCCGCCGGCCGGACTCTCACCTTCACTCCGCCGCTCCCAACGTCCTTTACAGGCCCGAGATCCGCACGGCGGCGCCGGAAGTACCGCCCACCGACAGTGCCCATTGGAACAGGTGCCCGTCACTCATCCCCTATCCCCATTCCGCCGTTGATCCTCTCAGCCCATTGGGCCTGTTGAACGTCAACTACGCCCTCTCAGTAACCATTGGCTGGAAAACGTATGACCCTCCCACCACGGGACGGGACCGAGCCTCCTTAACAATGATTGGACGCTGCGTCCATTGGATGAGAGCGGCATCACTCACCGAGAGCGGCCCGCTGATTGGGTGAGGTCGCGGTAACGTTTCAGCGAATGCGTGTGCGAGTCTCCGGAAGCATTGGCTGGGCGGCGCGGAGTATTTCCGGAGGTCGGAGTCATGGTGATGTCCATGTGAGCGGTGAGGAGGGAAGAGGGGTCCGGGGGGAGGGAGGGGAGGGGTAGGGGGGGGGTGTCAGGGGTGGGGTGGGCAGGGGAGTTGTTGGGGGGTTGGGGAGTGGGGGTGGGAGGGGGTGTCGGGAGGGTTGTAGGGGGTTGGGGAGGGGGGTGGGGGGGAGGGGTGTAGGGGGTGGGTGGGGAGGGGGGTGGGGGGAGGGGTGTAGGGGGTTGGGGAGGGGGTGGGGGGGAGGGGTGTAGGGGGTTGGGGAGGGGGGTGGGGGGGGAGGGGGTGTAGGGGTTGGGGTGGGGGGGAGGGGTGTAGGGGGTTGGGGAGGGGGGTGGGGGGGGAGGGGTTGTAGGGGGTTGGGAGGGGGGGTGGGGGGGTTGTAGGGGGTGGGGGGGGAGGGGTTTGTAGGGGGTTGGGGAGGGGGGTGGGGGGGGAGGGGTGTAGGGGGTTGGGGAGGGGGGTGGGGGGGAGGGGTTGTAGGGGGTTGGGGAGGGGGGTGGGGGGGAGGGGTGTAGGGGGTTGGGAGGGGGGAGGGGTGTAGGGGGTTGGGGAGGGGGGTGGGGGGGGAGGGGGGGGGGGGGGGGGGGGGGGGGGGGGGGGGGGGGGGGGGGGGGGGGGGGGGGGGGGGGGGGGGGGGGGGGGGGGGGGGGGGGGGGGGGGGGGGGGGGGGGGGGGGGGGGGGGGGGGGTGGGGGGGGGGGGGGGGGGGGGGGGGGGGGGGGGGGGGGGGGGGGGGGGGGGGGGGGGGGGGGGGTGGGGGGGGGGGGGGGGGGGGGGGGGGGTGGGGGGGGGGGGGGGGGGGGGGGGGGGGGGGGGGGGGGGGGGGGGGGGGGGGTGGGGGGGGGGGGGGGGGGGGGGGGGGGGGGGGGGGGGGGGGGGGGGGGGGGGGGTGGGGGGGGGGGGGGGGGGGGGGGGGGGGGGGGGGGGTGGGGGGGGGGGGGGGGGGGGGGGGGGGGGGGGGGGGGGGGGGGGGGGGGGGGGGGGGGGGGGGGGGGGGGGGGGGGGGGGGGGGGGGGGGGGGGGGGGGGGGGGGGGGGGGGGGGGGGGGGGGGGGGGGGGGGGGGGGGGGGGGGGGGGGGGGGGGGGGGGGGGGGGGGGGGGGGGGGGGGGGGGGGGGGGGGGGGGGGGGGGGGGGGGGGGGGGGGGGGGGGGGGGGGGGGGGGGGGGGGGGGGGGGTGGGGGGGGGGGGGGGGGGGGGGGGGGGGGGGGGGGGGGGGGGGGGGGGGGGGGGGGGGGGGGGGGGGGGGGGGGGGGGGGGGGGGGGGGGGGGGGGGGGGGGGGGGGGGGGGGGGGGGGGGGGGGGGGGGGGGGGGGGGGGGGGGGGGGGGGGGGGGGGGGGGGGGTGGGGGGGGGGGGGGGGGGGGGGGGGGGGGGGGGGGGGGGGGGGGGGGGGGGGGGGGGGGGGGGGGGGGGGGGGGGGGGGGGGGGGGGGGGGGGGGGGGGGGGGGGGGGGGGGGGGGGGGGGGGGGGGGGGGGGGGGGGGGGGGGGGGGGTGGGGGGGGGGGGGGGGGGGGGGGGGGTGGGGGGCGGAGGGGTGTAGGGGGTTGGGGAGGGGGGTGGGGGGGAGGGGTGTAGGGGGTTTGGGGGGTGGGGGGAGGGTTGTAGGGGGGTGGGGGGTGGAGGGGGAGGGTAGGGGGGTTGGGGAGTGGGGAGGGGGTTGGGGAGTGGGGAGGTGTTGGGGGTGGGTAGGGGGGAGTTGTTGGGGTGGAGAGCGGGGGTGTTCGGGGGTGGGTAGGGGGTTGGGGATGGGGGTGGGGGGTGTAGGGGGGTTGGGGAGGGGGGTGGAGGGGGGTGGGGGGTGTAGGGGAGGGGAGTGGAGGGTGGAGGGGGGTGGGGGGTGTAGGGGGGTTGGGGATTGGGATGGGGGTGGGGGGTGTAGGGAGGTTGGGGATTGGGGATGGGGGTGGGGGGTGTAGGGGGATTGGGGAGGGGGGTGGGGGGTTGGGGATTGGGGATGGGGGTGGGGGGTGTAGGGGGATTGGGGAGGGGGGTGGGGGGTGTAGGGGGATTGGGGAGGGGGGTGGAGGGGGGGAGGGTAGGGGTGTAGGGGGGTTGGGGAGTGGGGAGGTGTCGGGGTGGATGGGGGGGTGTTGGTGGGGTGGGGAGTGGGGGTGTTGGGGAGGTGGGGTGGGCAGGGGAGTTGTTGGGGGGGTGGGGAGCGGGGGTGTTGGGGGGGTGGGGAGCGGGGGTGTTGGGGGGGTGGGGAGTGGGGGTGTTGGGGGGGTGGGGTGGCCAGGGGAGTTGTTGGGGGTTGGGGTGGAGGTGCAGTGAGATGTGACAGGGAAGGATACCCATGTGGTCACAAGGAGAGTGAGGAAACCACACACAGACAGCACCCGAGGTTGCGATTGGACCCAAGTGGCTGTTCCTCGTGCAGAGGAAGTCTCTCAGTGCGTTTTCTGTCTCCAGGCTCTGACGGTGGCTGCAATGGATGAGGACTTCCCCCGCGGGGGGATACAGCGAAAGCCCACTGCAGGGAAGAACAAGAATGAGGAACAGGACAACTTGTTTCAGGTGAATTCTGGAGATGATGCAGATGGAAATCAGCAGAAAACTGTAAAGATGGAAAGATGTGTTCCAACGTTGTGGAGGGATTGGAAATGGAGGTTGACTATCTGCTATCCCGAGAGGTTGTCGGGATATTTGGTTGTTCATTTTTGATCTCTGTCACTTTGGATCTATGGTCCGATATTTCCTAATATTGGACAATTCCAATCCACCCCACTGAACTAATCAACAAATGATTTTTAAGATCTCTTTGCAAATGTACTGCTCAAATTACCAGCATGATATCCAGTGGTGAAGGAATGAACATTGTAAAGGGAGCTTCTAGGTCTAACCCCAGGGGTGTGTGATGGGATGGTGTAGCGGGAGCTTCACCCCGTGTCTGACCCTGGGAGTGTGTGACGGGACGGTGTGGAGGGAGCTTCACGCTGTCTAATGGATGCCATTGGTGACCCATTTTAAGTTATGCAGTGATTTTTGCGATCTCTTTATAAATATGCTGCTTCCCACCCCCAGCTCTCGGGGTCTGAACATCGTACAAAGAACCCGAAGGTAGAACAACGGAAGAAAGAAATAAACAATGAGAAAACAAAAAAGCCAAGGGAATTGCAGGGCCGGGCATCGCGGGAGAAGCAGCCAAAGGAGGAAGGCATCCTCACGTTCAAGGTATGTGATGGAAGCGGACTCAACAGTCAGCCTCTCACCTGTCATTCACTACATTTCTGCAGCACAGTCTATTCACTCAGAGCTGTGGCTGTGCCTCTGGCACCCTGGCTCCCACCAAAAGAACCATAATTGCATCAGAGCAGCTCTCCCAGTACAGCCTTCATCCCTCCCTGTCCTTATCGTCAGTGTGTGTCCTGTCACCATCAAATCTGGGTGCAGTGTGACCCCAGAATGCTCCCTGCTCCTAGCTTCCTTGTGAAGAAACTGGATCCCTGTCCTTGACTCCTCAGTCCTTGGCTCTGGAAACAAATGAAAGGAGTTTGTGGGCATTTTTGGCTCAAAATTTGAGATAATCCAGTCTGTCTCGTCTTACTTTCCTCGAGCTGTCAGTCAAATTTCTACACTTCTCCTAACTGCCCCTCCAAACTACGCATTTTTTCTCATCTCCTTCTGCTCTAAAAGCTTGTTTGTCCATGAGATCTTTCCCTTGACCCAAATCTCACCAAGCTTCCCTTCCTGTTCCCCACATTTGCTGACCCTTCACTCTGCCCAGTTACTTGATCTCTTTATCACTGCAAGCTGCAGCTCCATTTACAACCTCCCTTTCCTCTCCAATCCCTGGTAACTTCCCAAATCCTATCTGGAGCTTCAAGGTGATCTTGTTTCAATTCCTTCAGTCAGGTTTCTGCTTCTGGCACAGCATCACAGGGGCACGAATGACATTCTGTGTGATTGAGGCAAAGATAATTCATCTATTCTCGTCTGTCATCGTCCATCCACTCCACTTGCAGCCTTTGCCAGGGTGACCACACCCCATCCTCTCCACCTGTTCCAGCTGGGGGACCTGCACCCTGCTGGTTCTGATTCTTCCTGTCCAGTTGAGGCAGAGAATGGGCCTCCGTTTCTGCACTCTGTTCCCTCTGGTGTTTCCCTGATCGCCCTCATCCTGCTCCTACGACAGCATGATGAGAAAAGGGAGTCACTGTTCTTCTGTGTGCTGATGGCAACAACTCTGCAACGTCTCCCTTGCTGCTTCCTCCATCAGACTGCTTATCGGACACCCAGCCCGGGAAAGGAGTTGTGATGGGAACCGAAGCCATCATTTTCAGTTGCCATTCTAGTCTCCGTCACCAGCCGTGAACTCCGTCTCTCTCCCACTCACTCTGAAACTGGATCAGCCTGGGTATTGTATTTGATCTCGAAATGAGCTTCACATGAGGTATCCATGTCATCACCATGGCTAGCTGTTTCATCTCTACAGTGTGGTCAAATGGATTTCAATGGGAGCTCCTGATGTGGTGATGAGCTCCAGTGTACTTGTTGGCAGCCTCCCTGTGGGTTGAGGTTAACGGTTTCTTCCATGCTGTATCTTGTCTGCACCTATGACTCTAGTTCCTCTCCATGCACGTTAGTGCTGTGGCACCCCAGTCTCATTACTCCCACTCTGCACCAGAACCATTCTTGCCGATATAAATTGAATTGATTTGTGTGTCACTCTTAGGATCACATACCTGCTCTGGATTTAGTTCACTCTTCCGCTCTTTTCCCTCTGCAGAAGCTGAACGTCGGAACCCTGCTGCTTGGATGTGTGAAGGAAGTGACTGATTTTGAACTTGCCATCGGATTACCCCATGGACTCACCGGCTACGTGAGCCTCACCGGCATCTGTGATGCGCTTACGCAGTCCCTGAGCGAGCAGGTCAATGAGGACCTGTCCGAGGTGAGTCTGATCACCGTTACCCTTTCTTGCTTTGTGGCTCTATGTTACCTCTGTGCCAGGAACGGGATCCAGTACATCAGGACACGCTACTTTAAGCAAGCAGCACTGTGTGTTAGTTCTAGAACTAACCATGGTGCAGAGGCCTGGAAATGTGTGCTGAGCCAAGCCCACTCTTCCCGTTTCTAAAATTTTCTGGAGCTTGTCTGCAGTGGTCAAGGGTGTTTGTTAATCAATGTCCCGCTCTGTCACTGCATTCCTGCCAAGAGTAACATGCGGGTGCAATTCTCCGGCTCCAAGATAGGTACAGCCACCAGGCAGGCTCTGTGGGGAGAGGCCATGCTGTGAGGCCCTACTGCCGTTGCACAGTGAAGGACTGAGCTACCTGAGAAACCTTCAGACTGCTTGCTCCAGTGTCCATAACAGAACGTTACTGCTTTCCTGATGTGTTGTAACTGGAACCATATGGCTTGCTCTGCGAATGGTGACACATAAATTGGTTTATTATTGACACATGTAAGATAAGATTTCTTTATTAGTCACGTGTACATCAAAACACACAGTGAAATGCATCTTTTGCATAGAATGTTCTGGGGGCAGCCCGCAAGTGTCGCCACGCTTCTGGCGCCAACATAGCATGCCCGCAACTTCCTAACCCGTGCATCTTTGGAATGTGGGAGGAAACCCACGCAGACGTGGCGAGAATGTACAAACTCCTTACAGACAGTGGCCGGAATTGAACCCGGGTCGCTGGCACTGTAGTAGCGTTACACTAACTGCTACACTACCGTGCCTGAAGTACAGTGAAAAGCTTGTATTGCGTACATTTCATACAGGTTAATTCATCACAAAGGACAAGGGAAAACAACAGTGTAGGATAAAGTGTTACAGTTACAGAGAGAGTGCAGTGCAGGTAGACAATAAGGTGCAAGGTCATAACAAGGTAGATTGTGAGGTCAGGAGTCCATCTTATCGTACTAGGAAACTGTTCACTCGTCTTATAACAGCGGGATAGAAGCTGTCCTTGAGCCTAGTGGTACATGCTTTCAGGCTTTTGTATCTCCTGTCTGACAGGAGGGGGGAGAAGAGAGAATGTCCGGGGTGGGTGTGGTCTTTGATTATGTTGGCTGCTTTACCGAGGCAACAACAAGTATAGACAGAGTCTGTGGAGGGGAGGCTGGTTTCCATGATGTGCTTAGCTGTGACCATGACTCTGCAGTTTCTTGCAGTCACAGGCAGAATAGTTGCTGTACCAAGCCGTGATGCATCCGGATAGGATGCTTTATATGGTGCATCGACTAAAAATTGGTGAGGGTCAAAGGGGACGTGCCAAATTTCTTTGGCCTCCTTAGAAAGTAGAGATGTTGGTGAGCTTTCTTTGCTGTTGTGGACCAGAGCAGGCTATTGGTGATGTTCACTGCTAGGAACTTGAAGATCTCAACCCTCTTGACCTCAGCACCATTGATGTAGACAGGTGCATGTACACCGCCCCCTTTCCTGAAGTCAATGACCAGCTCTTTTGTTTTGCTGACATTGAGGGAAAGGTTGTTGTCATGACACCATGTCACTAAGCTCTCTATCTCCTTCCTGTACCCTGACTCATCGTTATTTGAGATGCAGCCCACTATGGTGGTATCTGCAAACTTGTAGATGGAGTTAGAGCAGAATCTGGCCCCACAGTCATGAGTGTATAGGGAGTAGAGTAGGGGGCTGAGGATGCAGCCTTGTGGGGCACCAGTGTTGAAAATAATCATGCTGGAGGTGTTGCTGCCTATCCTCACTGATTGCAGTCTGTTGGTCAGGAAGTCAATGATCCAGTTGCAAAGGGAGATGTTGAGGCCCAGGTCGGAGTTTGGAGATGAGGTTGCTTGGAATTATAATATTGAAGGCGGACCTGTAGTCAATAAGCAATAGGCTAACGTAGGTGTCTTTACTGTCCAGATGCTCCAGAGATAAGTGTAGGGCCAGGGAGGTGGCATCTGCCATGTTTCAGCGGTAGGTGACTTGCAGTGGATTGAGGTTTAAGGTTGTCTGGGAGGCTGGAGTCGATGCGTGCCGTGACCAGCCTCTCGAAGCACTTCATAGAACCATAGAACCATACAGCACAAAACAGGCCTTTCGGCCCACCATGTTGTGCCGTCCATCAAACCACCCTCACACTACCTAACCCCTTCCTCCCGCATATCCCCCCATCCCACACTCCTCCATATGCCTATCCAACAAGCTCTTGAACCTGTTCAATGTATCTGCCTCCACCACCACCCCAGGCAGTGCATTCCATGCACCAACCACTCTCTGGGTGAAAAAGCTCCCCCTGACATCTCCCCTGAACCTCCCACCCATAACCTTAAAGCCATGCCCTCTCGTCTTGAGCATTGGTGCCCTGGGAAGGAGGCGGTGACTGTCTATCTATTCCTCTCAATATTTTATATACCTCTATCATGTCTCCTCTCATCCTCCTCCTTTCCAGTGAATAAAGCCCTAGCACCTTAAGCCTCTCCTCATATTCAATACTTTCTAATCCAGGCAGCATCCTGGTAAATCTCCTCTGCACCCTCTCCAACGCCTCCACATCCTTCCTAAAATGAGGCGACCAGAACTGAACACAGTATTCTAAGTGTGGCCTAACTAGGGTTTTGTAAAGCTGCATCATCACCTCGCGGCTCTTAAACTCAATCCCGCGATTTATGAAAGCCAACATCCCATTGGCCTTCTTAACTGCTCTTTCCACCTGTGAGGCAACTTTCAATGAACTGTGAATGTGAACCCCCAGACCCCTCTGCTCCTCCACACTGCCAAGTACCTTGCCATTCACCCAGTACTCTGCCCTGGAGTTTGTCCTTCCAAAGTGTACCACCTCACACTTCTCCGGATTGAACTCCATCTGCCACTTGTCAGCCCAGCTCTGCATCCTATCAATATCCCTCTGTAAGCTCCGCCAGCCCTCCACACTATCCACAACACCGCCTATCTTAGTGTCGTCCGCAAACTTACTAACCCAGCCCTCCACCCCCTCATCTAAACCATCTGTAAACGTCACAAAAAGTAGAGGTCCCAGAACCGATCCCTGCAGGACACCACTAGTCACTGCCTTCCAATCCGAGGGCACTCCTTCCACCACAACCCTCTGCTTTCTACATGCAAGCCAATTCCTAATCCACACAGCCAAGCTTCCTTGGATCCCTTGGCCTCTGACCTTCTGAAGAAGCCTACCATGAGGAACCTTATCAAACGCCTTACGAAAATCCATGTAAACCACATCCACCGCACTGCCCTCATCAATCTTCCTGGTCACCTCCTCAAAGAACTCTTATCAGGCTTGTGAGGCAAGATCTTCCCTTCACAAAGCCATGCTGGCTGTCCCTAATCAGTCCATGATTCTCTAGGTGTTCATAAATCCTATCCCTTAGAATCCTTTCTAACAGCTTACCCACCACAGAAGTGAGACTCACCGGTCTATAATTCCCTGGCCTATCCCTATTACCTTTTTTGAACAAGGGGACCACATTTGCAACCCTCCAATCCTCTGGCACCATCGCCGTGGACAACGAGGATTCAAAGATCCTTACCAGCAGTTCAACAATCTCCTCCCTAGCATCTCGAAGCAGCCTGGGGAAAATCCCATCAGGCCCCGGAGATTTATCTGTCTTAATATTATTTAACAACTTCAACACATCCTCTCTCTTGATATCTACAACCTCGAGAACATTACCCCTACCAGCACTCCCTTCCGCATCATCAAGACCCCTCTCCCTGGTGAATACCAAAGAGAAGTACTCATTGAGAACTTCTCCCATTTCCGCCGCCTCCAGGCAAATTCTCCCACCTTTGTCCTTAATCGGACCTACCTTTACCCTAGCCATCCTCCTACCCTTCATGTACTTGAAAAAGGCCTTGGGATTTTCCTTAACCCTACCAGCCAAAGCCTTTTCATGTCCCCTTCTAGCTCTCCTCAGCCCTTTCTTAAGTTCCTTCCTCACTACCCTATATTCCTCACGGGCCCTGTCTGAACCTTGCTGCTTATACCTCACGTACGCTACCTTCTTCTCCCTAACAAGTCGTTCCACCTCTCTCGTCACCCATGGTTCCTTCACCCTGCTATTCCTTCTCTGCCTCACCGGGACATATTTATCCCTAACATCCTGCATAAGATCCCTGAACATCGACCACATCCCCATGGTACATTTTCCTTCAAAAAGGACATCCCAATTTACACTCCCAAGTTCTCTCCTTATAGCCTCGTAGTTAGCCCTTCCCCAATTGAAAAACCTCTTGTCCTCTCTGCACCTGTCCCTGTCCATGACAATTTTAAAGGTTATGGAGCAATGGTCACTGTCCCCCAAATGCTCACCCACCAATAGATCCTTCACCTGTCCCGGTTCATTTCCTAAAACTAGATCTAACATGGCATTCCCTCTAGTCGGCCTGTCAACATACTGCGTCAGGAATCCGTCCTGGACACATTTAATAAATTCCGTCCCATCTAAACCTTTGGCACTAAGCAGGTTCCAGTCTATATTTGGGAAGTTGAAGTCTCCCATTATAACAACCCTGTTATTTTTGCTTCTCTCCAAACACTGCCCGCCAATCGGCTCCTCTATATCTCTACTGCTACCGGGGGGCCTATAGAATACTCCTAGTAGAGTAACTGCTCCTTTCTTGTTCCTTAATTCCACCCATACGGACTCTAGAGATGATCCTTCTACAATATCCATCTTTTCCACAGCCGTAACAGTGTCCCTGACCAGTATTGCCGCCCCTCCTCCTCTTCTCCCCCCTTCCCTATCCCTCTTAAAACACCGAAAACCAGGAATATTCAATATCCACTCCTCTCCTGACGTCAGCCACGTCTCAGTAACAGCCACGATATCATAGTCCCCCATACTTATCCAAGCCCTCAGTTCATCCCCCTTATTCCTGACACTTCTTGCATTTAAGTAAACACACTTCAGTCCATCTACCTTACTACTTTTATAGCCTGTATTCTGCTTCTCCTTCCCCAAAGCCTCTCCACCTATTTGATCTAACTTTTCCCCATCCCCTTCTTCCTCTGACCTACTCCTCCGGTTCCCTTCCCCCTCACAAACTAGTTTAAACCCTCCCGAACCACCCTAGCAAATCTCGCCGCAAGGATATTGGCCCCCTTCTGGTTCGGGTGTAACCCGTCCTCTCTGTACAGGTCCCACCTTCTCGAGAAGAGATCCCAATGATCCAGAAATCTAAAACCCTCCCTCCTGCACCAGCTTCTCAGCCACGTATTTATCTGCCACCTCCTCCTATTCCTGCCTTCACTATTATGTGGCACTAGCAGCAATCCCGAGATTGCTACCCTTGAGGTCCTGTTCCTCAATTTTCTGCCTAGCTCCCTGAACTCACTCTTCAGGACCTCATCCCCCTTCCTACCTATGTCGTTGGTGCCAATGTGGACCGCAACTTCTGGCTGCTCTTCCTCCCGCTCAAGAATCCTGTGGACCCGATCAGTGACATCCCGGACCCTGGCACCTGGGAGGCAACATACCATCCGGGATTCATGCTCACTGCCACAGAACCTCCTGTCTGTTTCCCTGACTATCGAGTCCCCTATCACTACCGCGTGTCTCTTTCCCACCCTTCCCTTCTGAGCAGCAGTACCAGTCCCAGTGCCAGAGACCTGGTAACTGCAGCTAGGCCCCTGCTGGTCATCCCCCTCAACAGCTTCCAAGGCAGAAAACTTATTACTGAGGGGAACAGCCTCCGGGGTTCCCTGCTGTGTCTGCCTGCCTGACTTCTTCTTCCTCTTCCCTCCCCTGACAGTCACCATTCTATCTGCCTCCCGAACCTCAGATGTACCTACCCTAAGGGGGGTGACTGTCACCTGATGCACCGTCTACATAACTCTCTCCCTCCCTTGATCGTGATAGTGGATGTCAGAGCCACCGGGTGGTAGAATGTTCTGTGTGATTGATTTGCTACTTTTTTCACAAAAGTTGCAAAATGTTGAAATAAAGTTTTTCAGGCAGGTCAGTGAAGTGGCCTTGAGTTGTTTTTGGGATGAGGGAGTCTCGAGCTGAGTTTGTTAGTCAGTCCTCTGAGGTTTTAGTTTGTCTATGGTGCATTCTGCTGTCGTGTTTCTGAGTGCTTTGCTTTCTCTGACTTTCCCCAGGATCTGACTGCTCTCCCAGACCTGTACAGCCCCGGTATGGTCGTACGGTGTGTCATTTCTCAGCTCGGGGCAACAAAGACAAACCGCCACAGCTTGAAGCTCTCCATTAACCCCAAGGAGGTGAACGCAGCGCTGTCGGCAGGGACATTACGAGCAGGAATGGTGAGTTCGAACACGGAAGCGGGCCCTTCAGCCCATGACGTCTGCACCGACCATGATGCTTAATTAAACTACATCCTGTCTGCCTGCACATGATGCATATCCCTCCATTCCCTCCATGTTCATGTGTCTATTTAACAGCCTCTTAAACACCACTATCGTATTTGCTTCCACCACCACCCCCAGCAGCACGTTCCAGGGACCCACCACTCTGTATATAATTTAAAAAAAACTTACCCCACACATCTCCTTTAAACGTTCCCCCTCACCTTTAAATATATGTGGTCTAGTATTTGACATTTCCACCCTGGGAAAAAGATTCTGATCGTCTACCCTATCTACGCCTCTCGTATCTTCATAAACTTCCATGAGGTCTCCCCTCAGCCTCTGATGCTCCAGAGAAAACAATCCAAGTTTGTCGAACCTCTTACAGATTATTCCCTCTAAATCCAGGCGGGATCCTGGTGAAACTCTTCTGTACCGTATCCAAAGGCTCCACGTCCTTCCTGTAATGGGGCGACCAGTTAGTGACTGAGATCTGGAATTCCACGGTCCAGCACTCCTGATCCCATTGTATCCTACCGTCCAGCATTTCCAGGACTAGTAGCACATTGCTTCTAAACTTCAGGGAGTGGCTTTGGGTTCTCTGACATGTAATTAAGGAGATCAGCCAGGCTGTTTAAGTAAGTATAAAGGTTATAATCTGATCAACCACAATCTTATTGAATGGTAGGGTATGCATGAAGGGCTGAGTGACCTCCTGCTTCTACTTCAGATCTTCCTTGTGACCCATTTGAACTAAGCTTGATATCATATCCTTCACAAGTCATGTACTGGTGTCACTTTGGTAGTGTGAGCCCAGATGCTCATGATTAAGCGGCTTTGCTTTTACAGGCAGTGTATAAATGTACAATGCCATCAGGGATGTTACTCAGTGAGTTCACTCTTGTTTCTTATCACAAAGTCAGCAGGCTGCCCCTCGACTTCTGCCCGTCCAATCATTGGCAGGTACACCAGTCAACAACACTGGCTACCCTTCCCTCACCTGGTGATTCCCCCTACTCAACAGAGTCAACAGAGTATCCAAGCTAAGATGTCTATCCAAGCTAGTCCCATTTGCCTGCATTTGGCCCAAATCCCTCTAAACCATGTACCTGCCTAACCTTAAATTTGTGTCTTCTAGTTTTAGACTCTCCTACCCTGGGTAAAAACTCTGACCTGCCATCTGATCTATGCCCCTCATGATTTTATATGCCTCGGGAGAAAAGTTCCAGCCTGACTTACATCTAATGTGCTGAGTGTTAAATGTAAATTATTTAATACTGGGCTTTTAACTCTGTACTTTGTGCTAAACAGTGAATATTGATGCACAATGCCTTGTAATAATCCTTTGTGTATTTTTTTGACCCTCTGTAGGCTTAGTGAACCTGTTTCCTGTAACCTGTATTGCCCATGTACAGGAGCAGAGATTGAGGGGATCCCCAATAAGCATCACCCTTGTCTTGTTGTAATTATGCATAGTTTTCTGCTCCCATTGGCAGGGTTACTGCTGTTGTTTACAGTTTGCTACCCTCTCTCTAACTTCAGCTGCTCTCTGGCTGTGTGTCCAGTGTGGAGGACCACGGATATCTGGTTGACATTGGGGTCAAGATCACCAAGGCCTTCCTTTCGCAACAGAAAGCCCAGGAGTACATTAAGAACAGGAACCAAGGTAGGTCTTCCTCAAGGATGGTCTCTGCTCTTGCACCAGCTCTTCACATTCTGCAGACACTCAGAGGTACAATACACCAAAAGGAGGTAATAAACTATTCCTGTATTTTTGAACCATGGCACCAGGTCACTGTTGTGCTGATTGTGTCCTCTTGAGTTATCAGTTGTTGTCGGTCTCTCTGCACGAAGCTTATTTCTGTAACCCTATTGCTGCCCAGAAACTTTCTAACTCTTGGGAATACCTTAACTGCTAAAGAATGCTGAGGGTTAGTTTGTAATTGAATGATGTGCGACAGTGCCAATAAATCTTGCATGAAATATTTGGTATTTTCTTTATCGTCTTGTGTATTTTCTTCACACCAGGACTCCCTCTCCGTGTTGGTCAGTACCTGAATTTCCTTTTGGAGTCGGTAAAGGACAATGGCCGGTTCGTCCAGCTTTCAGTCCGATCAACTGATGTTGCTACGGCAATGGCCACTGATGATCAGAATTGGGGCCTTTGCAACTTGCTCCCTGGGCTGGTGGTGAATGCTGAGGTTCAGAAGGTACAGCTTTTGGAATCTTGTATTGTCTTCCATTCCCCAAAAACTGAACAGGTTGAAGCTCTTCTGGAGAAGAGGTGGCCTGAATGAGGTCCTCAGGTTACTGGGTAGACACTGAGGTGCTGCAGAGGGAGTCACTAATAATCCAGACTCTTTGAATAGCTCCTCAACCCGTTGTGTCAGTAACTGAGATTGTGACTGATCCATGACGTCACCAACCAAAGGGTTGTTGATCTTCGGAGGGTTAGCACAGTGGTGCAGCTGGGTAGAGCTGCTGTCTCACAGCTCCAGTGACCCGGGTTCAGTCCTGACCTCTGGTGTTCTGTGTGACCGTGTGGGTTTCCTCTGGGTGCTCCGGTTTCCTCCCGCATCCCAAAGGATGTGCAGGTTGGGAGATTAATTGGCCACTCTAAATTATCCCTGGTGTGTAGATGGGTGAAGAATCTGGGCAGTTAATGAGAATATGAGGAGAATAAAGTAGGATTAATGTGGGACTAGTGTGAATGGGTATGGTGCTGCCTGGCCTGCTGAGTTCCTCCAGCATCATAGTGTTTTTCATCTAGGTATTCCAGCATCTGCAGTCCTTTGTTTCTCTTCTAAATGGGTATTTCATGGTCGGCACTGACCCAGTGGGCCAAATGCCCCCAATGTTCAGCCACTGTACTTGTTTAATGGGCGGATAGAGTTGCAGAGACGAAAGAACTGAAGGATGCAGGAAGGGTACAGAAAGTCTGCGTTCAGTCATCGAGCGGCAGGGCAGCCCTGGCTTGAAGCCAGTGAGTGACTTGTGTGTTATACATATTCAGGGGGAGCAGCTGTGTGATGAGCCACAGCTGCAGTTTTAAGCTCTGCTCTGCTCTTGGAGTGACAGTCTGTGCTGAGTGTCAGACCTCTTGCATTTCTCCCTCGGTTGTATGAGAATCATTTGAAATATCCCTTTGAGCAGTGTGGTTTTCCTTTGAGTTTTGGGTTCCAGAGGACTGAGGAGGCAATGAAGATAATGTGGGAGATGCAGTTATTACATCTATTTGGAACACAGTGGGAGTATTCGCGGGATTGATCCTGATAGTGTAACGTGAAGTTATTGAGAAATGGGTTAGTTCAGGTGTGAGAAAGTTTGCCAAAGTACGGTGGGTCAAATGGCTTCTCGGACTGCGTTGGGCTTGGTTTTGAATGGTTGAACATTGAGCAGTACGGCACAGGAACAGGCCCTGTGGCCCACCATTGGGCCGATGTTGAGCTGCCCTGCCGTGTTCTTCATTTGAACTCTGGGTGTGACCGTCCATCTCACCTGACATCCTCCCCTCTCCCTCTGTCTGTCCTGGGGCTGTGGCCATGACTTTGGGTGTGAATGCGTGGTATCTGCCCCATGCCTGCAATTACTGGTTATGGATTTCTGTGGATGGTTTCTCCGTGACTAGAAACGCGCTGATTTCATTCCAGGTGAATCCCCACAGTCTGGTTCTGCAGTTCCTCTCTGGCGTGTTGGGCACCGTTGATTTCAGGCACCTGGATCCACAGAAAATTGGGACCTACCACACGGGTCAAAAGGTGAGTTTGTGAAGTGTCTTCAACGTAACAAGACACAACACAGATGGGCAAAAGGAGCTAGTGGCAAGTCCTGACAAACTTGGTGTTCAATACATGAACATATTTGGAAGATAGATCTAATCCACTCCACTGGAAGCCCCTGCCCTCAACATTTTACCCCCCCCCCCCCCCCCCCCCCCCCACCCACTGGCAGTCCAGCAAACACACGGGATAATTTCAGCAGGGAAATCTGGGAATTTCCTCCCTGACACCCCAGGGCTGACGAAAACTAATTTAAGGAGGTAATGGTGAAGTCGATATTTTCTTGCCGCGAAGGAACCCAGTGAAGCTGTTTGCTCTGTGTAGGGAGGTGCTGATTACACTGAAGGGAATGATGTAGCTGTCGATAGCAGGGCAGCAGGAGATATCACTCACACTTCAGGTGCAGGGTGACTATCTCCTGGTCACACCAAACACCCGTTTATTTTAGGATTAAAACAACCTATGGGAAGAATAGGCTACTGGGAAAACTAGTGGGGCAGTGGGATTGCCCTGTGTGCTGGTACTGACTCGATGGGCTGAATGTCATAATTATGCTCTGTGACATTCACTGCTAATCTGAACTATTTCAGTGAGCCACGGCAGAGGCTGGAGTTGCTGTGTGTGCCCAGTGTGGGTTGGTTGAGGGGAATGGAGGAGAAAGTAAGGTGGATGTCTCACACCAACGCAGTGGTATTTCATGGGGACAACCTGCAACTTGTGAATCAGAGGTGCTTTTGTGCATTTGATCTTTGTTTTGTGTGTCCCTGCATTTTATCGTTGCTGGCTGTTCTCTCGGCATGAGCCACACAGACTGTGTTTCTCTTCCAGGTGAAGGCCTGTGTGCTGTACGTGCAGCCTGATTCCAAGTCTGTGCACCTGACGCTGCGGCCCATCTTCCTGCAGCCAGGGGCACTGGTGCGGCAGCCAGGCAGGCAAAGCATTGGTGAAGTCCTGGAGCAGTGCACGGTGCTGTGCTACCACAAGGGTGCTGGTGTCACCTTTCGACTGGAAGATGGGTCATTTGCCTACTCTCGTGTGAGTAACTCTCTGCTCTCCACGCATGGGGGACTTTCTACAGCTGATGGTGCTGCATAGAGCCGGATATCTTTTGAGCCTAGAGTTAGGAAGGACTTGGATTTTGCTTATCCTCAGCATCTCAAAGGAATCTTCAGCTGCACTTTGGATGTTGACTCTCCGTTATAGTGCAAGAAATGTAGCAGCCAACGTGTGCACAGCTGTTCCTGCAAACTGCAATGGGTCTTTTAAACGGTGCTGGTTGAGGGATAAATGTGGAGCATCAGTGAGAACTGGCACAGCAATCGCTGGAGATGTCCTGCAGTGCCCCTCAGTTTAACATTTCATTCTAAACGATGCCCGGCCCCCTGCACCTCCCAGCTCAGTGCTTCCCCCTAACTTCACTCCAGACCCCTCCACCCCGGCTCTCACAGCAGCACGGCAACCCCCCCCCCCCCCCCCCCCCACCGGCACAACTTGTGTGCTGGAGTGGCATTGAAGGTGAACTCTGGCTTGGAGGCAACAGAGAGGACACTGAGCAACATTTGCCACCCATTTCCTTCCTGCTCTCACTCCCAAGCTCCCATTGGTTGCGAGTGTTGACAGCTCTACCTGACTAACCACTGGGCTCTCTACCCCTCCAGTCAGGGAGTTTTTTTCCATCAGAGGTGTTGCAGTGAGGTGCTGCTGTTTGTTGGGGGAGCTGAATTTGCTCACAGGCAGCTTTTTGACGATTGATGCCTAACATCTGCTCCTTGCCGTTCCAGGTGTTTCACCTATCGGACACAAAGATGACCTCAGCTGCCAACGTTTTCAGGAAGGGCACCAAGCACCGGTGCCGGGTCATTGACTATGCCCCCATGGAGCAGATGGCCCTGGTGTCACTGAAAAAGTGAGTGACTGTATCCTGTTAATGTGCAGTAACATGTTCTGGGTAACTAAGTGATGGGGTATAATGTGTCAGCGTAAGGATGAGAGCTGCTGAGACATGGCACTGTGAACAGCATGGGGTTACGTACAGAGTAAAGCTCCTTCAGCACAGCCCCACCAAATACCCCAGGGAAGGGACAGCATGGGTTGGACAGAGTAAAGCTCCCTCTACACAGTAGTCACACATTCCCAAGGAATGGACAGCATGGGTTAGACACAGAATAAATACTGTCCTGTCACATATTGTCAGGGCACAGGGCTCAACACAGAGTGAATTTCCCTCGCACTCCCATGGCAGCAACAGCATGGGTTAGATAATGAGTAATGGTTCTTCCACAAAATTAACAGGTTGGACACTGAATAAAACTCCCTCTGCTCTGTCCCATCACACTCTCCCAGGGCAGGGTCAGCACACGTTAGACAGATATGTCCACTGATCCTCTAGTCTTCGCAGTGATGTGCTGTTCTGAATTGGGTGGGGGGTGCTTTTGTGTTTTGGAGTGATGCTCAAAAATCTTTGAATAGAGACTTATTTCAAAGCTCTTGCAGTGGGCAGAGGCAGGAGGACTGTGCCCGAGACATTGGGTACACAAAGCTTATTTATTCTGTTTTTGATTTTCAGGACCATTATTGAAGCCCCATTTTTGAGGTACCACGATATCCTCCCGGGACAGATGATTGAGGTAGGTGCCTGCCATGAGAAGCCCCCATCAGCCAGCCCAGGACCATGAATAAGGTGTTCCACGTGGTTCTCCTTTCACAAGGTCACAAGACAAAGGAGCAGAAGTAGGCCATTTGGCCCATCGAGTCTGCTTCTTGAGCTAAACTAAAACTATTGCTATCTAGCCCCAAATTCTGGCCTTATCCCCATATCGCTTGATACCGTGACTAATTAGATACCTATCAATCTCTTCCTTAAACGCCCCCAATGATTGGGCCTCCACAGCTGTATGTGGCAAAGAATTCCTTAATTTCACTACCCTCTGGCTAAAGAAATTTCTCCTCATTTCTGTTTTAAACCGGTACCCTCTAATTCTAAGATTGTGCCCTCTAGTCCTGGACTCACCCACAAAATGAAACGGCTTAACCACCTACTCTGTCCAGTCCTTTCAACATTCTATATGTTTCTTTGAGGTCCCCTTTCATTCTTCTGTACTCCAGTGAGTACAGTCCAAGAGCCGACAAACGATCATCATATGTAAGCCCTTTCATTCTAGGAATCATCCTCATAAATCTCCTCTGAACCCTCTCCAACATCAGTACATCCTTCCTGAGATAAGGGTCCCAAAACTGCACACAGTATTCCAAATGAGCCTCACCAGTGCCCCAAAGAGCCTCATCAACACTTCCTTACTTTTATACACTATACCTCTCGAAATGAATGCCACCATAGCATTCGCTTTCTTTACCTCCAATCCGACCTGGTGGTTAACCTTTAGGGTATCCTGCACAAGTACCCCCAAGTCCCTTTGTACTTCTGTACTTCGAATTTTCTCCCCTTCTAGATAATAGTCTGCCTATTTATTTCTTTTTCCAAAGTGTACAACGGCACATTTCTCAACATTGAATCTTATCTGCCATTTCTTTGCCCATTCTCCTAAACTATATGTCTCTCTGCAACCTACCTGTTTCTTCAATACTCCCTACTCCTCCACCTATCTTGGTGTCATCCGCAAACTTAGCCACAAAACCATTTAGTCCATCATCCAAATCATTAATGTACAAAGTAAAAAGAAGCGGCCCCAACACCGACCCCTGCGGAACACCACTAGTAACCGGTAGCCAACCAGAACAGGATCCCTTTATTCCCACCCTTTTGCTTTCTGCCAACCAGCCAATGCTGCACCCATTCTAATATCCTACCTGTAATTCCATGAGCTCTCATCTTATTAATCAGTCTCTTGTGTGGCACCTTGTCAAAGGCCTTTTGAAAGTCTAAATACACAACATCTAGAGCCTCTCCCTTATCCACCCTACCTGAGATTTCCTCAAAAAAACTCCAATAGGTTGGTCAGGCAGGATCTTCCCTTCAAGAAACCATGTTGGCTTGGACCTATCTTGCTTTGCACCTCTAGGTATTCCATAACCTCATCCTTGAGGATCGATTCCAATATCTTTCCCACCATAGGTCTGTAATTTCCTTTATGCTGCCTCCCACCTTTCTTATACAGCGGAACTACATTTGCGACCCTCCAGTCCTCCGGAGCCATGCCGGAGTCTATTGATTCCTGGAAAATTATCACCAATGCCTCTGCAATCTTTAAAGCCACCTCCTTCAGAACCCAAGGGTGCACCTCATCCGGTCTGGGAGACTTATCTGTTTTTAGTCCATTTAGCTCCCCTAGCACCTTCTCTCTAGTGATCTTGACTGAACTCAGTTCTATCCCCTGAGACCCCTGACTATCGGGTATATTGCTGATGTCCTCCACAGTGAAGACCGATGCAAAATACTCATTTAGTTCCTCTGCCATCTCTCTGTTGTCCATTATAATCTCTCCCGCACTTTCAATTGGTCCTATATCAACCGGTGTCTCTCTTACTCTTCATGTATTTAAAAAAAACTTAGTATAGCTTTGAATGTTATCTGCCAACTTCCTTTCATAATTCATCTTTTCTTTCCTAATGACCTTCTTAGTTTCTTTCTGTAAGTTTTTAAAAGTTTCCCAGTCTTCTGTTTTCCAACTAATTCTTGCTTCCTTGTATGCCCTCCCTTTTGCTTTTATTTTAGCCTTCACCTCTCTCGTTATCCACAATTGTGCCTTTTTTTCCATTCGTAATCTTTTTTCCTTGGAATATATCTATCCTGCATTTTCCTTATTTCTTGTAGAAATTCCATCCATTTCTGCTCTGCCGTCCCTCCAACTAGCTTACTTTTCCAATCAATTTGGGCCAGTTCCTCTCTCGGGCCAGTTCCTCTCTCACGCCACTGTAATTTCCTTTGTTCCACTGAAATATCGACACATCTGATATCAGCTTCTCCTTTTCAAATTTGAAACAAAATTCAACCATATTGTGATCGCTGGTTCCTAATGGTTCCTTTATCTTTAGTTCCCTTTTAGTTTACCTTTAGTTTCATCCCGAGCTCCTGATTAGCTAGCCACTCTTCCCATCTACATCCTGCTGGTTACACAGACTGGGTCTCATGCCACTTTGTGCCTTCCTGTGGTGTTGAGAACCAGGTAAACTAGCTGGTGCGTGGTGCCAGGCTCCTCCTAGCTGGCTTTCCTGGTGCTTTCACAGCCAGCCCAGTGGACTAGTCTGGTCTAAAGCTCTTGTCTAGCATTCTTTCCAACCAGCCTGTTGCCAACTCATACCAGGCCCCTGTTAAAAACTTCCCCCCACAACCCCCCAACCCTAGCCAGAAACTCTGAAATGTGCTTGATGCAATTTCTTCCCAAACTCTGCCTACCTCCATTGAATGGGTAGTTTCCCTGGTTGGTTCCCAGACTCTGCTGAGTCTTGTCTCTCTCATCCTAGTGATGGGGGTTAGTTCCCATGAGAAATAAAATCTACAGTCTTCCTCTTCCTCATGTTCTCAGTGACCCCTGCATTACACCCAGTGACTAATATTCTACTAACCCCACAGTTGCCACCCACTGACATCACCCACAGTGACAGTGGCCACGGCTGAGTATTCTGAGACTGCTCTGCCTGCTAACTGAGTGTTCAGTGGCCTCTGTGAAATGCCTCTGCCATCAGTGGCAAGCTGCCATGGCTTGTGTACAATGGCCAGACTGTAGCCCACTTCCAGCAGGTTTTCTAATGCTCTGCCATCATGCTTTGCTGCTGTTTAGGGTAAGGTCGCCTCCCTGGAGAAATTTGGGGTCCTCGTGAAGGTGACAGACCACATCCGGGGACTGGTGCCTCGAACACATCTGGCAGATGTCCCACTGAAGCATCCAGAAAAGATGTACAGCGTGGGAGACAAAATTAAGTGCAGGGTAAGTGCTTTCAATGGTACACTGGGGTAGTGTGCAGGGTGTTCAATGTCTGGTACAGTGTGGGGGAGACTGGGCCAGTGTGCAGAGCACTCGCTGTCTGGTACGGGCGGGGGGGAGGATGAGAGTGTGCAGTGGGGTCACTGGTACAGGGAGTCTGTCTTGCTGCAGGAGTGACATCATCAAGCTTATGGGGATCAGTGAGCAAGTGGGGATTGTCCTTGTTGATCAGCCAGGATCTTTTTAAACGCGAAGCAGTTCTGTGGGTCTGCGAGGCTCACTCCTCTTGGTCTTTGCTCAATGCGCAGGGATTTGGGCAATATATATATTACCTTGTCAGATCACTTGCACTGAAGATTTAGTTCTAAGCAGTATGGTTGCAAGATCCCTTGTTATCGCCATAAGCACAGGAACTGTCCCTTCGGCCCACCACGTTCTGTTGGCCCTGAACTCTTGCTGTTCATTTTTTTTTAACACTTCCGTTGATCGCCTGCAGATAGCTGCTCCCAGTCTACTTTTGCTGTCTTATTAGTTGAACTGATCGTTGCTTCTTCCTCAGGTGTTGAGGGTAAATGCTGAGACCAAGAAGGTTACTTTGACTCGGAAGAAAACATTGGTCAAGTCGAAGCTTCCTGTCATTTCTTGTTACTCGGAGGCTGTGCCCGGGCAGACAGCCCACGGTTACATTGTGTGCGTAAAACCTTTTGGCTGCATCGTCTGCTTCTACGGTGACGTGCGAGGACTGGTCCCACGGCATGAGCTAAGTGTCGAACCCCCGCCCTTCCCTGAGAAGGTCTTCTATGTTGGCCAGGTGAGGGGAGGCTCCATGAGGGAGCAGGCTGTATTCCCAGGGTGACCCACCGACTTCCCTGTTTGCACTTTCATACCTTCTGGTGATCTTTGCTCTTCAACCCCTCCCCAGGTTGTGAAGGCCACTGTCCTGAAATGTAACCCAAACCAGGAGAAGCTGCTGCTGTCTCTTAAACCCCACTGCGACGCCATTGGACGGGAACCGGGAACCAGAGCTGATGATGCTGCCCAGGAACGTGAAGGAGCTGCTGGGTACCCGACTGGAAAGGTAGGGGAGGCAGAGACTGCAGTTTATGTTTGCAACCAGTGAGATATAGTCACTGCTGCCTTGTGCATTCTGTAAGTCTAAGGGTAGTCATAGCAAGTTCAGCCTAACCTGGGGAATGACTGATATAAGAGAGGACCTGGTGGAAGTATATTGGGGGCAGATACAGGTAAATGACAGCTGACAAGTGGAAGTCTTTGAAAAGCGAGTTTGTAAGAGTTTGGGGCAGTGTGTTCCAGTAAGGCAAAGATGGAAAGATTAGGGAACCTTGGATGACAAAGGACCTTTAAGTTTTAATCAAAAAAAAGGAAGCTTGTAGTAGGTAAAGGCAACTGGAATGGAGTGAATCTCTTGACAAATCTGAAGAGAACTTAACAAAAGGTTTATGATGGTAAAAGAGGTTGTGAAATATCCTTGTCAAGTAAGATTCCCAAGATGTTCAGGAGCAGGGAAAGCGTAGGTCCCCTTAGGAACCTAAGGAGTAGTGTGGAGCCAGGGGATGAGTGAGGTCCTAGATGAATATTTTCATAGCGATTTCTAGATGGGCGGCACGGTAACGTAGCAGTTAGTGCGACGCTATTACAGCGCCAGCGATCAGGGTTCGATTCCCGTCGTTGTCTGTAAGGAGTTTGTACGTTCTCCCGTGTCTGTGTGGGTTTCCTCCAGATACTCCGGTTTCCTCCCACGTTCCAAAGACGTAGGGGTAGGTTAATTTGGGTTTAAAATGGGCGGCGCGGACTCGTTGGGCCGGAAGGGCCTGTTGCCACGCTGTAAATAAAATTTAAATTTAATTTTAAATTTAATTTAAAAAATTTAATATTTCTCATCTGTAGCTACTAAGGAGAAGGACGTGGAGGGTAGTGAGTTTGGAGAGGAGTACATTGATAGTCTGGAGCATGTCGGTATTGAGTAGGTGGAGGGAATTCAAATCAGCAAGACCCATAAATTAATGACCAGCTTTCTGATTTAAGTGTTGTGTGAGAGAGAAATATTGGCTGCTGTAAACACTGCAAGCTCTTCCCCTGCTCAATTTTCTGCCACAGGATCTTTGCTTCTCAACTGAAGAGGCAGATGAGACCCTTTAGTATAATGTATTTGAAAATTGGTGCAGCCCTTACTCTGCAGCTGTTGGGAGTTCAGTCCATATCCTCCTGAGTGGTCAGTGGGAGTGTTGTCCACCAGGTCAAAGTGGAGGTCCAGATTGTTGTTGGGTGAAGGTGCTCTGAGTTGCCTTGTCAAGAAAGCCTTGTCAAGATGTAGATGACTCGTGATCTCACTGAATGCCAAAGCAGGTCTGACTGTCCTGTTCCTGTGACCGTGGTCTGAGCTGTTGAAGCATGTTCCTGCTACTTATGTGTTTCACTTTGTTGTACCTCTCTCAGATTGTTGATGTGAAAGTGTTGGCGAAGGCGAAGGATGGGCTGGAGGTCTCCATCTTACCTGAGCAAGTGGCTGCCTTCCTGCCCACAACTCATCTCTCGGACCACGTGAGCAACTGTCGGCTTCTGGCAGAGAGACTCCGAGTGGGTGACGTCATCTCCGGAGTCATGTGCTGGAGCCAGGCCATCAATCGGATTGTATCCTTCAACCCAAAACCTGCCTTAGTGTTTCACTGAGTCTTATTTTGTCTCATTGATTGACAGTCCAACCCAGGAGCCATGGGGTGGCTGTCCGAATACAAATGTTAATTATAGATCTTTTGGGCAATGGCTGTCCTCACCATGTTTTCAAAATCAAGTTAATTGCCTTCATAGGACATAGAACACTACAGCACGTTACAGGCCCTTCGGCCCACAATGTTGTGCCGACACTTTATCCTGCTCTAAGATCTATCTAACCCTTCCCTCCCACATAGCCCTTCTTTTCTCTATCACTGGTCGTTTTAATCAGTGGTTTGGTTGGTTACTACGTTCAACTATTGATAATTGTGGCCTTCAAACTCGGTGCGAAGTTGAGCGGTTCTCTCACTGGTTTGAGAGTTGCTACTTCGTAACTCCAGTACTTGTTAGCCTTGGGACTGGGCTTAGTTGTCCGGGAGTACTCGGTCACTGATCTGCTCTCTTTGAAATAACCGATTGCTCGTCCTTAACCCCTGTCTTAGATTCTTTCCAGAAAGCCGGCATTGCTGGCTTTTGTTGAACAAGGAGTAGTGGCAAAGGATTTTACAGAGCTCCAGGTGAGCTGACACTTTCTTCTCACAGGGCCCCAGGGGACCTTCATGAGTTGTATTCCAAAAGCAGCTTGATTTTCATGGTGTGTGTAACATGAAAGCAAGTCCACTGCCGTTAAACAGTCACACAGGAAAATATCAGGACATTTCCCCTTAAGGGGGAGGGGGAGTTTGAGGGGATCCTGCCTGCAAAAGGCATGGCTGCCAATTATGGAGGGATTTAAACACTGATCAGAACTATAGCAGCACAGAGGCCCCTGGGCATCGTAGGGCTGGAGGAGATTACAGTGAAAGGGAAGGGCAAGGACATGGAAGGATTTGAAATTTAATTTTTTTTTATTAAATGGAGTCACTGTGGATCAGGAAGCACAGGGATGATGGGTGAATGGGGACTGGTGCAAGTGAGGACACAGCAGGGTCCCAGAGTTGGGGGAAGGAGACTGGACAGGAGAGGTTTGGGATGGTGGAGACTGGAGGTGACGACAGCAGGCTGAGCTGAGGCAGGGATGGAATCCGGGCTGTAATGGTGGTGGAAATACTGGAGAAACACAAGCTTCTGCAGACTGCTAGCACAAGGCAGTGCACTTCTGTCTGGAATTATGAGCCAGGGACTAGAGCTGAGGGCAAAAAAACAATGCTGGATGAACGCAGCGGGTTCACGCAGGGGGCAAATAGTGCGTCACCATTTCAGTGCAAGTCCCTGCATCAGGACTGAGAGGAAACAGGAAAGATTGTCAGTGCTTAGCAGAACATAGAACACTACAGCACAGCACAGCACAGGCCCTTCGGCCCACAATGTTGTGCCGACATTTTATCCTGCTCTAAGATCTATCTAACCCTTCCCTCCCACATAGCCCCCCATTTCTCTATCATTCATGTGTCTATCTAAGAGCCTCTTAAATGTCCCTAATGTATCTACCCCCACAACCTCTGCCAGCAGTGCGTTCCACGCACCCACCACTCTCTGTGTTTTTAAAAAAAAACAACTTACCCCTGACATCCCCCTTATACCTTCCTCCAATCACCTTAAAATTATGTCCCCTCATGTTGGCCATTTTTGCCCTGGGAAAAAGTCTCTGAGTGTCCAGTTGATCTGTGCCTCTTATCATCTTGTACATCTCTATCAAGTCACCTCTCATCCTCCTTCTCTCCAAAGAGAAAAGCCCTAGCTCACTCAACCTATCCTCATAAGACGTGCTCTCCAATCCAGGCAGCATCCTAGTAAATCTCTTCTGCACCCTCTCTAAAGCTTCCACATCCTTCCTATAGTGAGGTGACCAGAACTGAACACAATACTCCAAGTGTGGTCTGACCAGAGTTCTATAGAGCTGCAACATTACCTTGCAGCTCTTGAACTCAATCCCCCAACTAATGAAAGCCAACACACCATACGCCTTCTTAACAACCCTATCAACCTGTGCAGCAACCTTGAGGGATCTATGGACGTAGACCCCAAGATCCCTCTGTTCCTCCACACTGTTAAGAGTCCTGCCATTAACTTTGTATTCTGCCTTAAAATTTGATCTCCCAAAGTGTATCACTTCACACTTATCTGGGTTGAACTCCATCTGCCACTTCTCAGCCCAGGTCTGCATTCTATCAATATCCTATTGTAATCTACAGCAACCTTCTACACTATCCACAACACCACCAACCTTTGTATCATCAGCAAACTCAATAACCCACCCTTCCACATCCTCATCCAAGTCATTTATAAAAATTACAAAGAGCAGGGGTCCCAGAACAGACCCCTGCGAAACACCACTGGTCACTGACCTCCAGGCAAAATACGCTCCATCTACCACCACCCTCTGTCTTCTATGGCCGAGCCAATTCTGAATCCACACAGCCAAGTTTCCCTGGATCCCATACCTCCTGACTTTCTGAATGAGCCTTCCATGAGGAACCTTATCAAATGCCTTACTAAAATCCATGTACGCCACATCCACTGCTCTACCTTCATCAATGTGCTTTGTCGCATCCTCAAAGAATTCACTCAGGCTCGTGAGGCATGACCTGCCCCTCACAAAGCCATGCTAACTGTCCTTAATTAGCCTATGCTTCTCCAAATGTCCATAAGTCCTGTCTCTAAGAATTTTCTCCAGTAATTTGCCCACCACTGAAGTAAGACTCACTGGTCTGTAATTCCCAGGGTTATCCCTACTCCCTTTCTTAACCCAATCTGTGTTGGGTCTCACCGATGTAGTGGAGGCTGCACTGGGAGCACCGGATGCAATATTGGTATTGGTTTATTATTGTCACTTGTACCGAGGTCCAGTGAAAAGCTTGTCTTACAAACTGATCATACAGGTCAATTCATTACACAGTGCAGTTACATTGAGTTAGTACAGAGTGCATTGAAGTAATACAGGTAAAAACAATAACAGTGCAGAGTAAAGTGTCACAGCTACAGAGTATAAATGACACCCTTGGATTCACAGGTGAAGCGCTGCCTCACCTGGATGGACTGTCTGGGGCCCTGAATGGTGGTGAAGGGAGAGGTGCAGGAATAGGTGTAGCACTAGTGCGGTTGCAGGGGTAGGTGCCGGGAGGGTCATCAGTGGGAAGGAACGAGCGGACAAGGGAGTCGCGGAGAGAGTGATTCCTGTGGAAAGTGGTGGGGGGAGAGGGGGGTTAGTACTGTGCCTGGTGGTGGGATCCTGTGGGAGGTGGCGGAAGTTGTGGAAATGATGTGTTGGATGCAGAGGCTCATGGGGTGGTAGGTGAGGTCGAGGGGAACCCTGTCCCTGTTATGTCGGTGGGGAGGGGTTGAGGGCAGATGTGCGGGAAATGGAGGAGATGCGGGTGAGGGCAGCATTGATGGTGGTGGAAGGGAGACCCCGGTTACTGAAAAAGGAGGACATCTCAGATGTCCTGGAATGGAAAGCCTCATCGTGGGAATCAAATGTGGTGGAGGAACTGGGAGAAGCGAATGGCATCCTTGCAAGTTATTGGGCGGGAAGAGGTGTAGTCAAGATATCTGTGGGAGTCAATGGGTTAGTAAAAGATGTCTTTGGTTAATGTGTCTCTGGAGATGGGGAGACAGATCCAGAAAGGGGAGAGAGGTGTCAGAGACAGACTGGGTGAATCTGAGGGCAGGGTGAAACAACTTCCAAAGGCAAAGTTGATGAAATTGCCGAGCTCAGCACGGGTGCAGGAAGCAGCCCCGATGCAGTCGTCAATGTAGTGGAGAGAGAGTTGGGGGGCGGTACCGGTCTAGGCTTGGAACGTGGACTGTTCCAAGTAGCTGACGAGAAGGCAGGCAGAGCTGGGGCCCAGGCGAGTGCCCATGGCTACACCTTTGGTCTGGAGAAAGTGGGAGGAGCTGAAAGAGAAGTTGTTGAGGGTTCTGCCAGGTGGAGGAGGGTCGTGGTGGAGGGGAACTGGTTGGGTCTGTTGTCCAGAAAGAAGCAGAAAGCCTTAAGGCCTTCCTGATGGGGGATGGAAGTGTACAGGGACTGGATGTCCATGGTGAAAATGAGGTGGTCAGGGCCAGGGAACTGAAAGTTGTTGAAGTGATGGAGGGCATGTGAAGTTTCATGGACCTGGGTGGGAAGGGACTGGACCAAGGGGGGCAAAATGGAGTTGAGATATGAGGGCAGGAGCAGGCAGAAACAATGGGCCTACTGGGGCAGTTGGGTTTGTGGATCTTGGGTATGCTTCCTCAGGTAAGGAGCCTTGGGTGGGAACACTGAGCCATGTTATAACTGCTTGCCTCTTTGTTCCTAGGTGGGAATGGTGATGACAGGAATGGTGAAGAACATTATGCCGTACGGAGTGTTTGTGGAATTTGCCCACGGCCTCGTTGGCCTGGCTCCCAAAGCTGTGAGTCGGATTTCTTGTTTGTTCTGGTTGGCTCAGGCTTTTCTGACGTGGTCCCTGTGAACTTGAGCAGCTCAGCTGATGCTGTATCAGGGTTTGGTGGTGCAGAGCTTGTGTTGCTGGACTAATCCCATGGAGGTGACTCTGAGCATTTCAAACTGGTTTACATTAAATGATAAAACCTGGGGTTACAAGTTTGGTGTGGGTGAAAGTGGCTATAACGATATCAGATTTTGGTAGAAGCCTAACTGTATTGCAAAGACCTCTTGGGGAAGGAAAGCTGGTACCTTACCAGTCAGGAGCAATGTAACTCCATCCAGTGCCGCAAGGTTCCTGCAAGCCCCATACCAGTATCAACCTCTGGGTAACTAGGATTGGTGATAAAATCCAATTTTTATGAAATTAAAACATTCCAGAAGATTTTTTTAAATAGGTATAAAGAAATAGACACTCGAGAATGAATTACAGACTGTGAAATCTAGTCAGAGTTCTGGGAATTTATAGACAAAATAACACATACTCGGGAGTTGCAGACTGGAATCTAACCAAGCAGTACAGGGGGTTTGTGGATAGAATAACAGCTATTCCATAATATATTACAGGATGGAATCTAGTCTGTAAGAGATTGCGAGAGAGTCAGCGGGCTGGAATTTGACGTGTTGAAGGTGAGGAGTGGGTATATAAGGAAGAATTCATGCCGAGGAATGGTAATTAATTAATATTCCTGCTTTCCCCAGGCCATGTCTGACAAGTTTGTCACCAACACAGTGGACCATTTTGTGATGGGACAGACAGTGGTTGCTATGGTAACGAACCTGGACGAGGAGAAGAGGCGAGCTCTGCTGACTCTGAAAGTGTCAGACTGCGGATCTGGGGATGCCGATCGGGAGAGCCTTGCCCTCTTGAGCCAGTACTTGATGGAGCTCGATTTCATTCGCTCCTTCATGGGCCGGAGGGGTAATGTCAGAATTCGATAAATATCCTGGTGCAGGACGCAGCAATGCTAGGTGTCAGGCTCAGTGTGAGGCAGAATTCCGTGTTGGCCATTGTATGTGGGAGGCTGGTCAGCCATTCAGTGGGCTTGTGGTCGGCCTTCATCTACCCCTGGTTCTGGATCTATGAGTATCCTTTTCTAATAAAAATCCATTGCACATTTGAAACATACAGTTTCCTCTGCCAACCACCTCCCACCTTCCCGCACCCTGGCCCTGAATCCCTGACCGTTAGAGAGTGGGGAGTTCCAGGATTTAGTGCCCAGTGGTATGTCTGACATTGGGGCTGCCGTTTTCCACATCCGGTCCCCTCTGCCTCTTATTGTGAGTATGTGCTGATTGTCAGAAGCTGCAGATTGTAAATCCACTGCCCAGATGTGCCCTGATGTTGAGAAGTTTTCTGCAGCCTGGACCATGAAAATTACACCTGCTATTTTAAACAAAATGTCTATCTAAAATACAACCACTGAGCTCTAAATATTTGTCCTTATTTACTCATAGAAATAATTTTCAAGGAAGATCCTCTTCCCTTAATTCGCATGCGAAGGCTGTTGTGTTAAGGTCATTATTTACACAATGTCACCCCTTCAGTTAGCTCTGTCTTTAATGTGGAGCCTAGGACTGCCCATGGCTGTCCCCATGTGTGGTGATTTTCTCTGTCGGTGGCACCAGCAGTCACTGCGTCTGGCACACAACTCCTTTGTTAAGACGTTCTTACTGGCGAGTGCGTTAGAGGCTGGAATCTAATTAGAGGGCTCGAGTAGCGGTTGTACAAAGAATGTCACGTGTTGGCGGTTTGTTGCAGGCTGGAACCGTTAATCCGCGGTTAATGTTTGTTGTTTCAGATTCCCCCGTCGTTGCCAATCTGAGCCGCCTGGTCATTGGACAAAGGCTGGAACTGACCGTAGATGCAGTGAAGACTGACGGGACCATGCATTTCACTGGCAAGGATGTTGCTGGGCTGACTGTTACAGCCAGTCGCTATCACCAAGGGGGTGCGTTCACAGCTGGTCTATTGACGTTGTGGGTGAAGGAGGTTCCCACCACAAATCGGGATCTCTCTCTTCTCTGAGCCAGGATGTCATGGGTTCAGACCTCTCTCCGGAATTCGTGTCTTTACTGTGGCCCTACCCCCACCACCCCTAACCTGAGGTGGTGTCGAGTTGCCCTTGAGCTGTACCTTTGGAGCTCGCGTGGTCTGATTATTTGTTTTGTTTCTTCCTCAGAGGCGCCTGTGAGCCCTGGGCAGCAGCTGGCAGCAGTTGTGTTGTTCGTCGATCTCCTCTCCTCCACGGTCTATGTTTCAGTCCGTCCGGAACTGCTGTGTGCACGTGTCAAAAAGGTACAGAATGTGGGCGTAGTGGTCTCGGCCCTTTAGCTGTCTGTGTAGGGAACAGTTCAGACTGCCCTCAGAAGTATGGGAGTGGTGGTCTCCAAAGTCTCTGCCTGTCTCTGCGGGGAATGTTTGCAGCTTCTCTTCTCACAGGGAGAATTGGCATGTGATTTAACATGAGTGGATTGGGTGATGGGGCTGTGTAATCGGTCAGTGGAGCAATGAATGTAAACTCCACCATGAAGCGGTGTGGTCTCCTTTACCTTTAAGGCCAGGTTCCCAGATGAGAAGAGGCTTTGCGCAGAGGATAACTGAGGCTTGTGATGCATCAGTATAGAGGTAGCTCTCCACTGTATCCACCCCATGCTGTAACTGTTCTGGGATCGCTTGATTTGAAAATGAGCAGACTTGAGAGCTCAACACCTGTGGAGACTGGAAAGTGCAGTTGGGCAGAACCATCTTTGTTTCCACATCCACAAATCTGAACTGTTGCAAAGTGGTTCGTTACGTTTATAACCTATGAGCAGTGTGATCCAGCTCTGTAATTACTGGTTGCCTCAGTTGTCAATTTGCAGGCTACGCTAAACTCCATGCTTCAATGAAGTTACATCACCCTGTGAAAGGATGTGATGAGAGGCCAGGGAGCAGTTATCAGGAAAGGTCACAGAAGATGCTGTTCTCTGTGGATCAGAGTGGAGGTGACCTGACATCTTCCTTCATATTTTTTTATGACGCAGAAGGTGGCCATTCAGCCCATTGGGTCTATGACAGCTCTCAGAGCAACTCTGATCAGAATCCAAGCTGGGTCACGGGAGCTGTGAGACTGCTGCCCTACCTGTAGCTCAACTGTGCCACAGGTGAGGAAAGGTTAACGCAGAAATCTGACTTGGATCAATAGCCAGTTGTTAGAGGGTTCAAAAGACAAAGAAGTGATGTTTTCTGTTGTCGTTTGGGAACACTATTTGAAGAGGTGATAGAAGTAGATTTCATTGGTTGTATTAAACAGGAGTTGGACTGGGCCTTGAGACAGGAACCGTAGAGCTGGTCTGGTACAGAAGGTGATTACACAGCCTATTGAATCTATTCAGCTGCAGGTAGAGGAAGCCCTTCAGTCCTATTGCCGCACTCTTTCTCCATAGCCCTGCAATCTGTTGTCCAGTTCCCTCCTGAAGGCTGACTGTTTCCACCATCAGTGCAGACAGACAGAG
Source organism: Pristis pectinata (assembly GCF_009764475.1). Lineage (NCBI taxonomy): Eukaryota > Metazoa > Chordata > Chondrichthyes > Rhinopristiformes > Pristidae > Pristis > Pristis pectinata. Next base: position 1,350,550 of record NC_067416.1, on the reverse strand, counting down.
CTCTGGAATATCACTGCTCTCTACATACAGGTTCTGTTACATTGCCCTTGTATCTTTTGTCCAAAATGTAAAATCTGGGGAATGGGAACTAAGACCCAGTGCAGGTCTGATGGTCTGAATGGCCTTCTGCACTGTATGCTTTCACAGTACGACTGAGTGATTTCTGAGTTAACAACATGCAGTTAATCGTGTTTCAATTGTCCGTCCCTGCTGCAGCTGAAGGGAGTTTCGCAGCAGTCGGCTGTGGTACAGTTTGTGGCATCGGATGTCGCTGTGGCGTCGCTGTGTGGCTCCTCGCAGCTCACCTTCACTCCAGTTGCCTCCCACCTCAATGACACCTTCCACTTCGACTCAGAAAAGCTCTCTGAAGGGCAGACGGTGTCTGTGAAACTTAAGGCCAGTGGCAAGGAGCACCAGGGGATCCCACTGTCCAGCAGGGGACCCAGTAAACACCGGCGACCAAACCAAGACCACGAGCCTCTGGAGGCAGTGGAGGAGGCAGCCCCCGAGCTCCAGCATACGTTGTGTGTCGGCGATATCGTCAGTGGGACCGTGAAGTCAGTGCGGCCGACCTCCCTGTTCATCGCACTGCCAGGCGGGGTGACTGGATTCGTTCACGCCTCAGAGATCCTCGAACGGGTCTCTGATGGAACGGTTCCAACTTCGAGCCAGAAAGTTGGCAACACTGTGACTGCAAAGGTCATCGGAGGCAAAGAGACAAAGTCACACAAGTAGGTGGCTGCTGGTGGGTGGTTGCTTGTGGGTTGGACCTTGGCATTACTGCATTGGTGTGGGAGCTGTGCAGTAAGTGAAGAGCCTGCAGCATCTACCGTGTCACTTTGGTTGCAGCGAGCTAACATTGACTGATTCTTTGTGCTGCAGGCTGGCGACATGGACCACACTGCTGAGTGGTGTTTATTGTCCGTGTCTAATTACCCCAAGGACAGTGTCTGAACAGAGTCACTTACCTGGAACAGTCTGGGTGCTGTGTTACTGTTGCTGAACCTGCGTTTCACTGTCAGCAATGTGCTAGTCTCCTTTGTTGGATAATCTACCTTAGTGGTTTTGATTGAGACATGGTTGTTGGCCAGGGTATTGAGGAGAACGCTCAATTCCTCAGTACAGCACCGGATGCCAGAGAGAAAAGGAAGGCTTTGGGTTAACAAAACCCCACGGTCCTGTGTTATAAAGCACAGAAACAGGCCTTTTGGCCCATCTAGTCCATGCCAACCTGATTTTCTGCCTAGTCCCATCTACCTGCACCTGGACCATATCCCTCCAAACCCCTCCCATCCATATACCTATCCAGATGTTGAACCTGCATCCACTACTTCTGCTGGCAGCTCGTTCCACACTCGCACCACCCTCTGAGTGAAGAAGATCCCCCTCAGATTCCCCTTAAATATTTTGTTTTTCTCCGTAAACCTTTGTCCTCTAGTTCTAGTCTCACCCAACCTTTGGGGGAAAAGCCTGCAAGCATTCACCCTATCTATACCCCTCATAATTTTGTATACCTCCATAAGATCTCCACTGGTGCTGCTCTCCACTGTTACAGTGCTCCCTGGGGTGCTGCCCTCCCAACAGTGCAATGCCCCCTGCAGTGTGGTGCTCCCTGCATGTTGCCCTGCCCACAGTGTGGAGCTCCTTGTGCTGCACTGGGAGTTGACCACTACTTCATCTGGGTGATTTTTCTGGTGCCAGGCTCGAACATCCTGCATTACTTCACTCAGTTCTGGAGTTTGCTCTGCTGTGTTTGGAATCTGTCCTCAATGCTGCACCCAGGTTACAGTGCACTGCAATGCTTTAGAAAGTGCAGGGGTTCTTGAGTGTGTCGGCATGCTCTGACCCTTCGTTGGGTCTCCCACACCGTGGGATGCTGAATGTAGCTGGGTTCTCTGAAATGCCGGTGACGTATTCTGTGTCTGACACGTTTTCTTGTCTCCCTATTGTGCTAGGTTTCTGCCGATCACACACTCGCGTTTCACAGTGAATAAGCCGGTGTTGACTCTACGACCCAGGTGAGGCACAGCGTTATAATGAGCACTGGAGTGCGGTGTCCCAGTTGTGCAGGGCACCCAGAGTGCAGCCCAAGACCAGGTCAGGTCCACACAACATTAAGCTGTTATAGAGCACAGAAACAGGCCCTTCAACCAACTTGTCGATGCCGACCAAGGTGCCCACCTCAGTTAGTCCCATTTTATACACAAAGTAAGGATCACAAGGATAAAAAATCTGGTGGGTTAAAACTAGCAGGAAGGATTGAACAGACTGGAAAATCAAAATAATTGCACATGCTGGAAATTGAAATGGAAACGCTCAGCAGGTCAGGCAGCTTCTGCGGAGAGAGAACAGTTAAAGTTTCAGAACTGGCTAGAGTTTCTCTGGAAAAGTGAAGCTGAAGGGTGATTTTACAGAAGTTTTTAAGAATTGCAAATGGGTTTGATAGGGTAGGTGGAGAGAAGGCATTTACACGTAGGAGGGATCAGAACTTGGAGCCACCGATGTAAAGTAGTGAGCGGGGGATCCAGGGGAACTCGGCACTGAGAATGTGGGTGTGATTGAGGATGGGTGGCGTTTGCACAGTCTCCTTGTGTCTGCTGGGTTTCCTCCAGGTGCTCCAGTTCCTCCCACTTCCCAAAGGTGTGGTTGGGAGGTTAATTGACTGCTGTGAATGCCTGTAGTGTGGGTGTGTGGTGGGAGTGTCGAGCGAAGTTGATGTGTATGTGGGAGGAGGGGACTGATGGGCTCTGGCTGAAAGGCCACCTCTTGTGTCGTGACAAAATAAGAAACCAAAGGAGAACAGGAGAGGTGCATTAAGGGGAACTTTGGATATTTATTTGGAATATTGTGTATCTAAGGAAGGATGTGCTGGTCCTGGAGAGGGTCCAGAGGAGGTACACAAGAATGATCCCAGGAGTGAAAGGGTTACCGTGTGAGCATTTGATCTCTCTGGGCCTGTACTCGATGCTCAGAAGGATGAGGGAGGATCTCATTGAAACCTACTGAATACTGAAAGACCCGGAAAGAATGGACATGGAGAGGACGTAGTCAGTCGGAGAGTCTCGGATCCAAGGGCATGGCCTCAGAATAAAGGGGTGTCCCTTTAGAACTCTTAATGACCTCCTTAGAGATGAGAAATTTCTTCACCAGAGCGTGGTGAATCTGTGGCATTCATTGCCACAGATGGCTGTGAAGGCCAAGTCATTGGGTGCATTTAATGCAGAGATTGAAAGACTCTTGATTGGTAAGGGGGTTTAGGGTTACGGGGAGAATGGGGTTGAAAAAAATCAGCCGTGATTCAATGGTGGAGCAGACTCGATGGGGCGAATGGTCTAATTCTGCTCCAATATCTTGTGGTCGTATGGATAGAGACAAGGGAGAAAGGGGTGAAGGTAGTGAGGTCTGTGTGGAGCACTAACTGGCCATCTACCAGCTGTGAGACTTGTCCTAGTTCTGTGTTTTGGGTCTGTGTAAAAGGCCTGAAATGGTTCAGTAGCACCACAGACTGGAGGAAGGACTTGAAAAGTTTGGATCACAAAGGTATTGAACAGGATTTGCTTTGCCCTCTCTGGTTGTGCGGAGGTTGGATCGGGCTTGGTTATGATACGTCTTGCAACTAAGCAGCTCCCAGTGCTTGCTGCTGGGGCTCTTTCTATGGTTGCTAACCTGCAGTGCAGCATGGACTGTGGCAAGGAGTCAACACCTTTTAGGAGGCCGTGGTGGGTAGATTGATTAAACCGTGGAGCTCCTACTGAAGCTGAGAGCCACAAGAGCAGAAAGTTTGCTTAAATGTTTGTTTAAAAGAAACTTGAGCTTGGATCGAATCTTGAAACTGTGGCCCTTGTTCCCTCAGCCGTGCCTTAACTATCCTTTTCCTTCCAGTAAACTATCAGAGAAACATGCTGCTGTACCACAGGATGAGGAGCTGGTGGACAGGCTGCGGGCCTTCAAGCGCGGACAAGTGCTGACCTGCTACGTGTACAGGGTACTGGCACTTGTGTCTTTCTGCTCTCGAGTTCTGAGGGTGGGAGACTTTTGGGAGAGAGCGACTGTGCTGTCGGTGGTGTAGCTGTTGGAGGGTGCAGTCTGTGGTTTACCTTTCCACTGAAGCACGCAATGTGTAGTGACCTAGTCACCAATATGGACCTTCCAGGTGTCAGGGTTTTCCCAAGACACGGCCACTGGGCTGTAGAACACCAGGGTGGTGAGCATTCAGGCTCGGGAATGACTGCACAGTAATGGCGATGCTGTTTCTCACTGGCTGCTGGTAATAATGGTGGAGGTAGGGCTATATGGGGAAGCTGCCCAGTTAACCCAACCTCCTCTTGAGCAGTGGAGTATTGCCTATGAGGCCCAAAATTGTGACCTGGCCCAGGTGATAAAATCACTGTTTGATACTTGCATGATCCAGCACCCTACAGGCACAATTTGCTCTCCCTCCAAGGTCTGGTGACTGCCCCACTCACTCACCCACGTGTCCGTCCCAGCATTGTATGTCCTGCAGCTCTCCTCCAAGTCTCAATGTGTTTTACCTGTTCTCTTGTCCCCAGTACTACAGTGCCAAGCAATGCCTGGACGTAGAAGTGACCCACGATATCCATGGGAATGTCGAGCAGCTGCTGTTAACCCTCAATCACAAGGTGAGTGTCTGGTCGTATGTTGTGAATGGCTGGGTGGGTTTCACTTTTCCCTCAGGGTTCAGAGGCTGTCACTGCAGTGTGTTCTCCCCACGAACACAATCCAATCTCTCGGTGGCTGCTGCTTCAGTGCAGTGGCCCAGGAGGGTGGCACCGGGGGATGGTCGTGGTGCAGTTGGAAGCGGCTTCCTTTGGATGGGATGTTAGACAGATGTCTCAACTTCCCCTCCTGGTCAAACATGAAAGATCCCTCAGCATAAGTTTGAGGAGTGCAAGAGTTCTGGGTTCAGTATTTATCCCTTAACCAATGTTGCTGAAATGGGTTATCTGGTTATTATCACACTGTGAGAGCTGTGCACAAGTTGGCTGCTGCATTTTCTACATTACAGCAGTGACTGCTCTGGCAGAGTGATTCCATGATGTGAATCATGGGGTGCTCCCGCATTGAGAAGTGCAATCGTTCTGTTTCTCTCTTGTCTGGCTCTTTGCCTATTGAAGCTTCAGAAATTGCTGGCACTGCACCCATCTGGTTTACTCTGCCATCTGACAGTCCCTTGAGTAAAGAACAGAAATGTCACTGACCTTTCCCCTAGTGCGAGTCTCCAGAGGAGAGTAATCCCTGTCAGAGGAGGGTGCTGATAGAAGGTCGGTGCCCATCCCTCGGTTTCTCTCTCCACAGATGCTGCCTGACTTGCCCGGTGTTTCCAACACTCAGTCATGGAGTTGTACAGAAGCAGGCCCTTCAGCCCAACTCGTCCATCCCAACCAAGTTATCAACCAGAGCCATTCCCACTTGCATGCAGTTGGCCGATCTAAACCTTTCCTATCCATGTACCTGTCCAAATGTCTGTTAAACATTGTAATTGTACCTGCCTCAACCACTTCCTCTGGCAGCTGTTTCCACATACCCACCACCCTCTGGGTGAAGAAGTTGCCCCTTGGGTCCCCCTTAAATCTCTCCCCTCTCACCCTAACCCATGTCCTCTAGTTTTAGACTCCCCTAGCCTAGGGAGAACACTGTGACCATCCACCTTACCTTTGCCCTTCAGGATTTTATAACTCTCTGAGGTCACCCCTTGGCCTCCTGTGCTTCTACCACTGTCAGATTTCCACATTTTCCAGTTGAGCCAAGCATGTGACATTCCACACGACACATTCCCAGTTACCCTTCCACCCTGATGTTTAAACAGATTCGGGAGTGACACGTGGACAAGCAGTCAGTTGTCCCCTCCCCTTTGGGAGCTGTTCATTGTCCCTAGAGCGAGCCTGGAAGATGCCAGGCTGAGCAGGGTGCCAATCGACCTGAGCAATAGCCAGCGGCTGAGCTGCATCCTCGTGCGCCAAGGATCTCCTATCCGTGCCCTTTAACAAAGCCAGCAGTTGTGAGGGGAGGTAGGAAAGGTGGGATTGCACCCTGCCTGGGGTCTGTGGGTGAAAGCTAACACCAGGGCTTGGATCCCATGGTTCCGGGAGATACCACATGTGAGCTGTGAGAGGGATCGTCACCCCCTCCTTCCCCTATAGTCCACCAAGTGTTGAACTCGACCAGTAGTGTATGTTGTTTGATGTGGTTCCATTGCCCTTTCCGGCAGTACGGTCCGGGTCAGCATAACACAGGATTGTCTAATTTATAAATGTCCTTTAAACGTTTTTCCTTCTCTCCCTCTCATTCAGTGCATGAAACATCCCGAGCGGATGTTCCAACCCGGTCAGGCATTGACTGCAACGGTGATCAGCCCAGATAGTACAGGCACCCGGCTCTGTCTCTCGCTCACAGGTCAGACTGAGCACATCATGCTTGCTGGAGGCAGATAATGACAGGGGGTGGGAGGTGTTGAGTTCAATCTAATGGCCTTGGTTTTTATTTAATACCTTGCTCCAAGCCAAATATCCCGTGGTCAGGTGGTGAGCAGTAAGAGGAGTGTGGGGATTGGGGAGGGCTGATGGTTTGGGGATGGGTGTGGGAGTTGGGAACGTGTGTAGGTTGAGAAGGGTCACTGCTGTTGGGGAGAAGTGATCATTGGAGGGTCAAGGATCAAGAGTACTGGCTGAGGGCTATAGAACACACTGAGGGAGCTGGGCAGGGGGGGAAGCCAGAGGGGGTGCCAGGAGCTGTGAGCAGGAGGGGGGGGGGAGTCTGGGGGCTGGGGGGGGGTGCCGTGGGCTGGTGAAGCCAGTGACTCGAGAGGCTCTGCCCACAGCCTGAGGGTCTGGCTGACTTGGCTGTTGGGGGCAGGGTGTGAGCACTTTCTACAGGATGCACTCAGCACACCAGCCCCTGCTTCAATTTCTGAGCATCCCTAAAACCCTCCCTGGGTCTTGGCTCTGCCCCTGTAGCTGTGAGCAGGCAGGTCCCTACTGAGAGAATGAAAATGCTGGTGGCTCTTTGATTTGTTGCAGCTCAGTTCGGGTGTGTGTGCTTCATTAATTCCCTGAAACTTCCCCAGGTCTGTGCTCGCTGGATGAAGGGGCTGTGACTTTGGGCACCATCAAAAAAGTCCTTCCAAGCATCGGGGTTCTCGTCAGCCTGCCCTTTGGGAAGACCGGCCGAGCGGGCTTGTGTGACCTGGCAGACTCGTACAGCGAGTCGCCGCTGGAGGGGCTCGTCCAGGGCAGTCTCATCAGGTGGGTGTGGGACAGGCTGATAGACTGGCTGCACCCTCCGCTCGTCTTGGGGCTGTGGGTGGCAGCAGTGAGCGGTGCCTCTCCTCTCGAGCCAGGCGATTGTGGATTCGTGTTCCTGTGTGGAGACTCGAGCCCCCAGGTGAAGGGAGCGCGGCAGTGCTGGAGGCACTGGCCTGGAGAGTGCTGTGGGGTGCTGCAGTGCCACAGGTGCTCTCCTTCAGCAGAGATGTTAAACTGTTTGCTCCCAGTACTGTTCCAGGAGCAGGGAGTGGACCTCCTGACCAAATCCAACACCAGGCCTACAGCTCTACTGTAGATTGTCTGGTCATTATGCTGTTGCTACTACACATTAGCTGCTGCATCCGATCATTGACTCTGCACTGAGGAACCAGCGGTGACACACTTGGAATGGTCAAGAGCTTGGGAAGGGCACCGGCTTTCTCATCCCTTTTAGTGAACTGATGCTGGAGAGGGTTGTGCAATTCTGTCTGCTGCCAGCAGGTGTCAATGCTGCGCTCGTTCCAGACTGGTTGCAAAAACCCATTGTCTGTGGGAGGAGGAGGGGGAGCCTAGGGTGGGGTGGGGGGGAGGTGGGGAGCCACAGAGCTTTGGGGATGGTTGGTGGGATGTGTGTGTTGGTCAGGGAGCAGAGACCTGGAAGGGCAGCAGGAGGGGAGCAAAGGGGGTGAGTATTTCCAAGTCAGGAGTTGGAGGGGAACCTGCAGGTGGTGGTGCTGCCATGCACCTGTTCCCTTGTCCTGGGTGGAGGTCGTGGGTTTGGGAGGTGGTGCATTTTGTAGATGATACACACTGCAGTCACTGTACAATGGTGGATGGAACAGATATTTTAAGGACAGACACACAAAATTCTGCAGATGCAGGAATCTGGAGCAATACACAAAGTGCTGGAACTCAGCAGGTCAGGCAGCATCTATGGACGGAAATAAACAGTCGATGTTTTTGGCTGAGACCTTCATCAGGACTGGAAAGGAAGAGGGCAGAAGCCAGAATAAGGGAGGGGGAGGGGCACACACAGGTGATAGGCGAGTCTCGGGGGTGGGGGGGTGGGAGGGAGTAGGTGGATACAGGAATGAAGTTTCCCCTGGCTGAGGCATCGAGATCCAGAGGTCACAATCTCAAAGTAAAGGGTCAGCTATTCGCGTCTGAGGCGAGACCCAGAAGACAGTGAATGTTTGAAATTCTCCACCCAAGTGTTGTGGAGAGTTCACTCACTAGAATATTCAATAATATATTCAACAGACATATTTCGTTATAGGGACTCCCTGGGTTACGATGACCTCAATTATAAAAATCTGACTTTATGCAGATTCTCCCATTCATTTTTAAAGCATTTTTCAAGCTAGTACTAAAAATGTTTGATAGTGTTCATTAGTGACTGGATTCGGTATATATTCCATTAGTTTAATTATGGGAACTGTTAGGGTGAATATTCAGTGAAATGAAAGACTGATAGTGAGTGTATGCAGAGCGATATGGTATGGGTAGCTACAGAAAATGGACGTTCCTGACTTGTGGGGGAATCTGCTTAGACAGTTCTCAGGAACAGAACCCTTGCGTAACCCAGGGACTGCCTGTACTAAGTGAATCAGGGGTATGAGGTTGGGGCAGGAAAGTGACATAGAGGTAAACGATCTCACTGAATGGTAGGGCAGGCACAAGGGACCTGCTTGCATTTCTCGTATTCTTATGAGAGTGAAAGGGGGATACAAGGATGGTTGGTGATGAAGGACTGGTTGGAGAGAGTGAAAGGGGGAGACAAGGGCAGTTGGTGGTGAGGAGGGGCTGGTGTGACCAAGGAAAGGATGAGCTTTAGTCTGTCCACTTCTTGGTCCCCGATCATCATGAGCCATTATCAGCTGAAGCTGAATTTCTCCAATACTTCCTGGTGTCTCATCATTGCTCTGTTCTATACTTCTCTAGGTGTTGTGTTATTTCCAAGGATAAGAATCAACTAGGAATTTCTCTAAGGAAATCCAGGTGAGTATCCCACCGTCCCTCCCTCTCTGTCCCGTACCCAGGGTTCCTTCCCCGAGTCACTGCATTTTATTCTTCCTTTTCAGTGGTCCCTTAAACCTCCCTCTTTGAATGTGACATAAGAAATAGGAGTCAACCATCTGGCCTGTCAAGCCTGCTCTGCCAATCAATAAGATCAAGGCTCATCTGGCAGTGGACTCGGATCCACCTACCTGCCTTTTCCCCATAACCCTTAATTCCCCTACTGTGCAAAAATCTATCCACTGCTTCCCTGGGCAGAGAATTCCACAGATTCACTATTCTCTGGGGGAAAAGCCGTTTCTCCTCATCTGTAGTAACCTACTCCCCCAAATCTTGAGGCTATGTCCCCTAGTTCTAGTCTCGCCTACCAGTGGAAACAACCTTCCTGCCTCTGTTTTATCTATCCATTTCATAATTTTATGTTTCTATAAGATCCCCTCTCATTCTTCTGAATTCCAGCAAGTATAGTCCCAGGCGACTCAATCTCTCCTCGTAGGCTAACCCCCTCATCTCCAGAATCAACCTGGTGAACCTCCTCTGCACCGACTCCAAAGCCAGTATATCTTTCCTCAAGTAAGGAGACCAGAAGTGCACACAGTACTCCAGGTGTGGGCTCACCAGTACCCTGTACAGTTGCAGCATAACCTCCCTGCTCTTAAATTCAATCCCTCCAGCAATGAAGGCCAACGTTCCATTTGCCTTCTTGATAACCTGTTGCACCTGCAAACCAACCTTTTGCGATTCATGCACAAGCACTCCCAAGTCCCTCTGCACAGCAGCATGCTGCAATCTTTCACCATTTAAACAATCTGATCTGTTATTTTTCCTTCCAAAGTGGATGACCTCGCATTTACCAACATTGTGCTCCATCTGCCAGACCCTTACCCACTCACTTAACCTATCTATATCTATCTGCAGACTCTCCACATCCTCTGCACAATTTGCTTTTCCACTCAATTTAGTGTCATCAGCAAACTGAGATACGCTGCACTCGGTCCCCTCTTCCAAACCGTTAATGTATATTGTATCCCCAACTCCACGCTTCCTTATCTTACTGATGAGTCTTTTATGCGGCACCTTATCGAATGCCTTCTGAAAATCCAAGTATATGATATCCACCTGTTCCCCTCTATCCACTGCACTCATTATATCCTCAAAGAACTCCAATAAATTTGTCAAACAGGACCTGCCCTTCCTGAATCCACGCTGTGTCTGCCTGATGGAACCACTTCTATCCAGATGTCTCACTATTTCTTCCTTAAGCAATCTTTCCTCCTTTGAGCAACCTTTGCTCACCTGTCCTGGTGTCTCCATGTGGCTTGATGTTAAGTGTGTTTGGTTTTACTCCTATGAATTGTGTTGAGCTGTTTTGCTATGTTAAAGATTTTAAGACTAAACAGTATTAATGTAAAACACATCAAAAATTAAATGAATGACAGTGCTGCCCATCACATGAAATGCCAAACCTGCAGAGGATGTTGCTGCTAATCAGCCTACAACTACACCACTCTTGTGTATAAACAAATAGAAACTAAAAATGTCTTTTGACAATTACTTTGCATTTTGAAAATACTTTATGAAATTGCTTAATATTCCTGGAATGCTTTGCTGGTTGCATAAGAAATCTGGATGCACAAATCTGGAGAGTTTACTGTTATTTCCAAATCGGCACAATGTGCTCCTTGTTATGGGGACCCTACAAGTGACGTTCCCATGCATCGGGTTTAACCAAGATTATGTTTGAGTTATCTTCTTGTTCTTGTTATGTGGTTATTTGTTTGTCATCCTTACCGCTGTGTGTCTGGTCCCTCTAGGGTTTACCCTGAAAAGAAGCTTCCAGTGTGCGACCCTGAGATTACATCGATCAAGGACCTTTGGAAAGGGGCAATCCTGAGGGGTTACATCAAAGACTTCGGAGAACTTGGAGTTTTTGTCAGGTGAGGTTGCCTTGGTGTTGTGTGAGATGTCAGTCCTGAACCAGTGTAGAAGACTGTACAGTGTGTATCTTGTACCACATCCTTGGCTCAGGCCTGAATTTACAAGCTAGCTCCAAATTCATTTGGCACGGTGCCCACGGATGTGAGCGTGCACACACACACGTTCGTTTCCCCAAGGGAGTCCGTGCTTTGCCTTGGCTGTGGTGGGCGAGGTTTTGACAGCAGGAGAGGTGATGATTCATCAATGGTTTCACCACTGGTGCAGTGACATTCTATAGGGGGGAAGCTGTTGGCTAAAATAGTGATCAAGGCAAGTAAGAAACCAGTTTGTTGGACGTTGCTGTTGCAGGTTTGTCCATCAAAAGCTTGTTAACCATTTTAATAATGGCTCTTAAAGATGGTGAAGGATATCAGGACTAAATTTTTTTATAATTCTTTCATAGGAGATGGACATCACTAACAATGCCAGCAATCATTGTCAATCCCTAATTGTCCCTGTACTGAGGAGGTGCTGAAGAGTCAAGCACGTGGGTTGGGTCTGATGTCACATGTAGGTCAGGTCAATCACAACAGCAGATTTCCTTCCCTGATGCTCCTGCTGAACCAGATGGGTTTAAACAACAGTTTGTTAGCTTCATGTTCACTTACTGAGATTAGCCTCTGTTTTTAAATTCCTGATTTATAAATATGCTTGTTGAATTTACTTTCTCTGCCTTGCGGCTGCTGAAAGACTTGCTGGTTGGCTCTCTCCAAAGCCTGAAGTGTTTAAATTAAACCACTTTAAATGTGGTGGGATTCAGATTTAATTCTCTGGATCGATGATTGCTGGCTGCTTGCCCCGTGACTTGCCCACTTCGCTATCACAGCTGCATGTCAGTGCTTTATAGTTCCACACATCTCCCTTCCATCACCCTTCAGCCTTCTGTTTTGTGGAGGAAAGTCTCCAGCCTGATCCTCCTTTCTGCGTGGTTGTAACCTCTTGGAACCAGAACCATCCCTGTGGATCACTTGTGCCCACACAAGGACCTCTGCAACCTCTTCCTAAAGTGGAGCTGAGAACTGTGCACTGTCTTGTGTACGGTCCAACCAAACCTCAGTGTTGAAGTTATGGGTTCTGTCTCTCTAGGAGCAAACTCCCATGCTGAGTATGTGCCTGAACTGCGATGCTGCCTTTAGTCCTGCTGTCGATCGTCCATCTGCAATATTGACTTCTGTTTTTCATGCTCCACTAGTGTGGCCTAACTTACCAGAGCTCTGCATTTCACAGCTATTATAGGTTCCTTTTTGTTCTTTCTCTGTAACTGTCCTCAGTAACCTGTCAATGAGATGGCTTCATCGACAGCTTATCCCACTGGCAACCCTGTCACTCCATCACAGGTATTTCCTCTGTCTTGTATTTCCCTTCCACACCTTCTCTGCAACTTAAGACCAACTTGTTTTCCTGAATTCCCAGTTCTGACAAAGGATCTTTTGACCTGAAATATTAACCATTTCTTTTTCCATTGCCTGACCTGAGTTTTCCAGCGTCTTATTTCACAACTCTTGTTCCAAGAATCCGTGCCCTGGGTCCCTTTGGTCCTCCAACCTATTCAGGCTCGTGTTATTCAAGGAACTTGTGAACATTGTGTATAAATTGTTTTTCTTGTGAGTGCTATTTATCTGATGCTCTGTGCCTGTGGTTCTGTTGCAGGTAAGTTTTTCACTGCACCTGTGCACACATGGACTGGTGCATCTGACAATAAATTTGACTTTGAATCATATTGAAATTTATTTCCCATTTCTCACTTATTCTCAAAGAAGCCAGTTACCAGTGAGTGGTGACAGCCTGTTGTTTGAGGTGTTCTTGAGTGTGAAAGTGTTGTAATCAGAGTGTGAGTGTGCATTGTGTAACAGTGACAAGCAGTGCACCTCCTTCAGCTTGTCTTTGTGTTTCAGCCTTTCAGCCACTTTGACGGGCCATGTTCAGTATCAGCACGTCACTGATTACTCAGTCAACGACAACAGACTCTATCAGGAAAATATCCCAAAGGGAAAGCTGGTGACAGTCAAAGTACTGAGGTAGGAATTGTCTGGGACTGTGGGAGCAGAGCTGGCTGAGTTCCAAACTATTCATTGATCTAAGAGGGTGATGCCTAAACATGTCCCTTGGGTTTGGGAGAGACGTTGTACCTTGCTGGTACTCCCTCCGTGCCGCTGCAGTAGTGAGAGTGGTGCCTGTGCCATTGCCACGGTGAAGTGACTACTGGTGTGAGAGGCTTGGCAGTTGTACGGATGGCTGGCACTTGCCCTGGGGGATGGCCACAGTGAAGGGGCTGAGGGTGAGCAGCACCAAGGAAACATTGAGAGACGGAACCTTTGCAGCACGAGGGAGGAAAACTGAGGTCGTCAAACTGCACAGGTTGAGCCCATTTGGTGCTTTGAAAGAATTGTCCAGCTTGTCCCATTTCCTGCTCTTTCTGGATAGTTTACCAATTCTTCCCTCCCTTGCACCCTGTTTCCTTTTGATGAATCTGGTTCCACAGCTGCAGGGAGAGATTGCAGGATGCTGCAACTTGCTGCATTCGAGAAATCAAGTTTCTACGTGCTTTCATTACCAATAACCTTAAGTCTGCATCATCAGATTAACTTGTAATTGGCCAGTGGAGAAGGTTTCTCCTCAATATTTTGATTCTCAACATCTCCCTGTAACCTTCCCACTTATAAGGAGATCAGTTAGTTGAAGTTCGTCTTTTCTGGGATAATTTTAGTAATTCCTCGGCACCCTTTCCAGTGCCCCATGAGGAACCACACGAGTATTTGAACCTGGCAAGGCTTCAAGAGTGTGCGGGAGTTTGCAGTCCAATGCACGGGTCTGCAATGTTTAACGGGGTCCCTTGCAGCATGTGCAGTCAGTGGTTTGATGCACTTTTTGTGTTTCCTCCATAGTACAAAGGACCAAGCAGGTTATGTGGGACTTTCACTTCTCCCTCAAGATACGAGGAAGCCAGACTTGCTGCCAGCATCCCTTGGCTTGTTATGCAAGGAGCTGAATGAAACTAAGATGGAGGTCGCTAAGGCCGGGAAACGCAAGCGGAGAGACTCAGAGAGGGAGCAGGTGCTGAACTCTGCCGAAATATTCAAACGCTATTTGTTTATTTTTACTCCTGTTTAAGTTATTGGGGTGGAACAGATAAGATTTTATTTATTAGTCACATGTACATCGAAACACACAGTCTTTTTGCTTTGCTGAGAATGTGCTGGGGACAGCCCGCAAGTGTCGCCACACTTCCGGCGCCAACATAGCATGCCCACAACTTCCTAACCCGTACGTCTTTGGAATGTGGGAGGAAACCGGAGCACACAGAGGAAACCCACGTAGACATGGGGAGAACGTACAAACTCCTTACAGACAGCAGCGGGAATTGAACCCAGGTCGCTGGCACTGTAATACTGTTATGCTAACCACTATGCTACCGTGCCGCCTCACAGCTCCAGAGACTCGGATTCGATCCTGACCTCCGGCGCTGTCCATGTGGAGTTTGCATGTTCTCGCTGTGACCGCGTGGGTTTCCCCCGGGTGCTCCGGTTTCCTCCCATGTCCCAAAGACGTGTGCATTGGTGGGTTACATTACCCTTTGTGTAGGTTCCTGGCTGGAGAACTGGCAGAGTTGATGATCATGTGAGGGAGAATAAGTTACAGGGAAATAAATGGGCAGTGGGATCGTTGGGAATGCTGTGACAGCCGGCATCAGCTCTGTGGGATGAATGGCCTCTTGTATGTCATAAGATGCTGTCTGACCTGAGTATTTCCAGCATTTGCTTCCTCCATCTCAGTCTGTCATAATTTGATACACATCGGGTAAATCTCCCTTCATTTTTATTTGGTCCCAGCCAGCGTTCTCAGAACTGAAGTTCTCCAGCTAGCAACATTTATGTGAATCTTGCCCCATGTCCTGACCGGTGCTACCACATCCTGTAGTGTGGTGACCAGGACTCCACGCACAACCTGAGGTGACACCTCTGTCGTACTCTGCACCTTGCCAGTAAAGGCCAGTGCCCCATCTGCCTTCTGAACCACATCAACCAGTCCTGCTACCTTCCGGAGTGTGCAGGCATAAGTTCTGTGCTTGAAACATTTAATATTTGTTTCATTTGTGTTTGCTGCCCCATTAGCTGCCCCCCAAAAAGTTGAAGACACAGAAGAAACAACGCTTGGAGGAGGGTGATTGTGGACTAGAGGTATACTGTCGGGAGGCAGACGAGGAGAGTGATGCTGACATTGAGGTGAGCCTCACTGTGTTTATAACCCCTGCGCAGGACTGGGTTCTGATTAACTTCCCAGGTTTGTGACTGGTCCAAAACGTTGCTCCCATCAGTTCTGTTGTATTGGTTCCTCACCAATTTGCTGTTCCAGGGGACACTGTCCTGCCTCTCGCAGCATCCACACTCCTTCACATTCTAGGGAAGCACATTTACAACCTCATCACCATGGTAATGTGAGAGAGAGATGGCCACTGATGCACGAGCAGCAAGCTGCCACAGGCAGTTCTGAGTTGGGCGACTATCTGTTTTAATTTGTTGAGGGTTTAATATTAGCCGGGGCACAAGGAAGAAAAGTAGCGCTGTCGGCAGTGCGGCACTCCCTCGGTTCCACATCACAGCTTTGGCCTAGATTGTGAGTGTCTGGCATCGACCCCACAGCCATCTGCCCCGTGAGCACTTTACCCACTGTCAGTCGCTATGCCTGAGTTATTCTCTTTGATTGGTGAGGCCACTCGAAGCCAGTGATTGGATGCTCTGTCCCTGTGTATCGATGAGAGCAGGAGCCCTGGCTAGTTTCCCAGGTTAGAGGCCAGTTATATGACCACACTGAGCTCCCTCGAAGATCAGCGGGATCACCTGCAGCGGGGGCATGAATCTGCAGCCACCACCTTTAACTTTATTCTGTGTGCTATTGTTTTGTATTTATTGTAGACCGTCCGATAACATCCACTCACTCCTTTGCCCTGGTCTCTAACAGCAGCAGCTGAGCCCTGTCAAACCCAAGGTCCCCAGGCTCCAGCTGTCCACCAGCTTTGCTTGGGGTGCGAGTTTAAACACCATCGCCCCTGTGACGAAGGGACACAAGGACATGAGCTCGGACAGTGAGGAGGAGCAGAGCACAGACACGGAGGTAGGCGAGTCCAGCCAGTCACCTTACAAGAGGTGCTGCTCTCACTGACGTTCTGCTGATCGGGGACAGGCTCTGCCAGCTGTGGTGGAGGGAAGGGAGTCCACCTGCTGTTGTGACAGCAGTGTGCTCCAGCCCTGGTGTCCTGCTGCTGGGTGATGAGAAATGACTTGTGTCTAGTTCACTGTGAGAGGGGTGGGCGGAGGTGAGTGAGGGGAGGGGTAAGCAGGTAGGAGAGGGGCAGGTTGTACACACAAGGGCCAATGAGAAAGGGGGGGAAAGAGGCAACGGGGGTGTGATGGGAAATGGAGAAGAGCATGCAGTGGGCATGTGGGAGCAGCAGTGGGTGGTAGTTCAACACAGTCAGGGATAACAGCAAGAGAGGGTGTGAGCTCCGGGAGTTGGGGGTCTTTGTACAAAGGGTGGGATTGGAGCAGTGAGGGGGAGGGGGGGAGAGAAGCATTGGAGCCCAAAGGAAGGGCCCATGGTGGGTGGGGGAAAGGATGCGGTGGTGTGAGGGTGGAGAGTGGGAGAGGGTCTGTGGGCCGTCACCAGCTGAAGCTTCCTGACTCGGTGTGAGTGGTTTGTGCCCGAGAGGTAAAGCTGGGCATTGGGGGCTGTGAGTTTGCTTCAGTGGGTTGGGGAGAGGCCCCTGTCCTCAGCTGGTGGGCTCCCTGATCTGTGTAGTGTGGGCCAGAGGTGAGAGGGGAGGCTGGTCTTTGATCATGGTGTGTGTGTCGGCTTCTGATCTTGCAGCCCAGGCTGAGTCGGAGGGAGAAGGAGGCTAGCAAGCGACGGGCGGAGAAGGAGCTGGCTCGCGTAGAGCAGCAGCTGACGGACCCCGCTCGGCATCCGCAGACGGCAGACGACTTCGATCGCCTGGTCCTCGGCTCCCCCAACAGCTCCATTATCTGGATGCAGTACATGGTGTTCCACCTGCATGCCACCGAGATCGAGAAGGCACGGGCTGTGGCCGAGCGAGCCCTGAAAACCATCTCCTTCAGGTAGGAGTTTGCTGAGGACTGGGCCGGGGTCCACGGGTGCTGGAGGGACCCCAGCAAAGGTCGGACTCAGCACTGATCGTTCCTCCCTTCAGCAGAGGAAAATGGGTGGGGGAAGTAATGCAGCCCCACGCGCCTCCACCCTCAAAACCCTGGCCAAATCTCTCTCCTTACACGGAATGGAAGCAGTGCTGCCCTCTGAGAATAATCCCCTGCCCTTCCCGTGTAGACAGTGCTCTAATACAAACAGAAATTGCTGAAAATACTCGGGTCAGGCTGCATCTGTAGGAGGAGAAACAGAGCTAACGTTTCAGATGGAAGACCCTTCGTCAGAACTGGGCAAATCCACAGCCCTCCTTCCCTTTTCCACACCTATCTAATCTTCTCCAGTACTGTTGTGATGTCCTCTTCAATTACTAGCTCAAATCGTGCAATCTGTTCGTAAAAATCTTTAAACAAAAGTTCCCTTTCTGCCCACACCATTGGACAAAGCAGTCCATGTCCACGATGTGAAACAACTTGATCTCGATCCTGGAAATACTTTGGCGGTGTCAAGTTATTGACATAAACCAAAAACTGTTTCTCTCATCACAGATGCTACCCAGCTGCTGAGTGTTTCCAGCATTTCATGTCTTTATTTCAGATTTCCAGCATCTGCAATATTTTTGGCCTACTCCGCAATAGAAACCATCTTCCCTTCTAACCATTTTTAATTCCGTTTTAGTCATACAGCACGGAAACAGGCCCTTCGGCCCAACTCGTCCTTGCTGACAAAGATGCCCATGTCCCATTTGCCCATGTTTGGCTCGTATCCCTCAACCTTTCCTATCCATGTACCTGCACAAGTGCCTTTTAAATGGTTAATGTACCTGCCTCACCCACTTCCTCTGGCAGCTCGTTCCATATACTGACCACTTTTGGGTGGAAAAAGTTGCCCCTCAGTTTCCTATTAAATCTCTCCCCTCTCACCATCAACCTATGTGCTCTAGTTCTTGATTCCCCAGCCCTGGGAAAAAGACTGGTACATTCACGCGATCTATGCCCCTCATGATCTTATATACCTCAATAAGATCACCCCTCATTCTCCTATGCTCCAAGGAACAAAGTTCTAGCCTGTCCAACCTCTCCCTATAAACTGTCCTGGCAACTTTCTCATAAATCTTTCTGCACTCTTTCCAGCATAATGGCATGTTTCCTAAGGCAGGGTGACCAAAATTCAACACAATGTTTCAAATGCAGCCTCGCCAGTATCTTGTACAACTGCACTGTAACATCCCAACTTCTATACTCAGTGCCCTGACTGATGAAGGCCAGTGTGCCAAAAGCCACTTTCACAACCCTGTGAACCTGTGGCACTTTCAGAGAACCATGTGCTTGTACCCCTAGGTCCTTCTGTTCTACAACACTTCCCAGGGCCCTACCGTTCACTGTGAAAGTCCCACCCTCATTTTCACAAAATGCCACACCTCATGCTTATCTGAATTAAACTCCATTTGCCATTCCTTGGCCCACTTGCCCAGCTGATTGAGATCCCACTGTAATTCTCGATAACCACCTTCAATGTCTATGATACTACCTATTTTAGTGTCATCTGCAGACTTACTAACCATGGCTTGCACATTCTCATCCAAATCATTGATATAGACGACAATCAGCAATGGGCCCAGCACCGACCGCTGGGGAACACCACTGGTCACGGGCCTCCAGCCTGAGAAACAACCTTCCACCATCCCCCTCTGCTTCCTACCGTCAAGCTAATTGTGTATCCAATTACCCTGCTCTCCCTGGATCCCATGCAATCTAACCCAGAGCAGCCTACCATGCGTAACCTTATAAAAGGTCTTGCTGAAGTCCGTGTAGACTACACCTACCATCCTGCCCTCATTGACCTTCTTGGTTACTTCACCAAAGCACTCAATCAACTTCGTGAAACATGATCTCCCATGACAAAGCCATGCTGAATATCCGTAATCAACTTGTCTTTCCAAATGCTTGTACATCTTATCCCTCAGAATTCCCTCTAGTAACTTGCCCACCACAGATGTTCGGCTTACTGGTGTATAGTTCCCAGGTCTTTCTTTGCAGCTTTTCTTTTCTCCACTTTCTCCCCCAATACCTCGACCCTTTCGTGGGGTATTGAGTCAAATCCTGAGTCCGACCTGCCAGTCACCCCACTGGACCCAGGTTGGAAGTCCATCATGTAGCAGCCACGTGGAGAGACGCTGGTAATTGTACAGCACAGCTCTGCTAACAAACATATAACAGTAAGGTCTCGTGCTGCAGTGTGACCAGTTAACCAGTGAGGAGGAAGCACGTTAGTGCAGTTCTGTGCTCTGCCACGGTTCGTACATGATCTCTGTCCGCACATGGTAGCTGCTTTCTCATCTCTTTTCCCATCTGGCCCCTTTCCTTGGGTGTTATCCCACTGTGCCTGTTCAGTTCCTCCTTGTGCTCTCCCTCCCTTGCTCATTCGTGTTGTTGGCCTCAGCTGTTGTTCTACCTTCCCAGGGAGGAGCAGGAGAAGTTGAACATTTGGGTAGCTCTGCTTAACCTGGAGAATCTCTACGGTACAGAGGAGTCACTGACAAAAGTGTTTGAACGTGCTGTGCAGTACAATGATCCGCTGAAAGTCTTCCAGCAACTGGCTAGTGTCTACACCAGATCTGAGAAGTACAAGGTAGGCAGATGGGTCACTGCTATGTCATCCAATCTGGTCTGGGGTTTTGTACATTGTAAAGCTGGAGCTCTGCTACCCTGAAGACAGGCAATCTGAAGGTCAGGAAGGGAGTATGGGATGGTCAGGCACAAGGCATCTACAGTACAGGCCATGTCCTGTACCCCACGAACCTCTTGGGACAGCTGGAGCTTCCCCTCGGCTGGCTCTGTGAAGAGCCCCTCAGTCCTCACTGGGATGTTTTCCGTCACATGGCCAGTGACTGGAACCGAACCCTGACCAGGGTGCACACAGAAGCCTTGGAGGGGATTGTGGAACTTGGTGTGGTGATGATGTGGACCAAAGTACAGAGTAAAGCTCCCCCTACCCTGTCCTGTCACATATTCCCTGGGCAGGAACAGCATGGATCAGACAGAGTAAAACTCCTTCTGTACCGTCCCATCACACACTGCCGGGGTCAGGCACAGGGTGAAGCTCCCTCCGCACCGTCCCATCACACACTGCCGGGGTCAGGCACAGGGTGAAGCTCCCTCCGCACCGTCCCATCACACACTGCCGGGGTCAGGCACAGGGTGAAGCTCCCTCCGCACCGTCCCATCACACACTGCCGGGGTCAGGCACAGGGTGAAGCTCCCTCCGCACCGTCCCATCACACACTGCCGGGGTCAGACATAGGGTGAAGCTGCCTCCGCACCGTCCCATCACACACTCCCAGGGTCAGCCACAGAATGAAGCTGTACGTGGTACCCCTCAAAAAATGATGCTTATTTCTGATTCTGGCTTCCTGTGGCTTCTATGTGATCAACACAATCTCAGATTAGCTTAAGCCCGGTGCCAATCGGAGTTGGTTTACCCTAACCCAACTTTAATTCTGCATATACAGTAGACGGGGACTGCTCTACATCTGCTGTGTACCGTGGTCTCAGTGGGAACTGGCAGCCTTTGTGCTGTGAGCTCACTGGATGTAGGCTGGAAACAATTGAAGTGCTCGTCTGTGCACCAAACTGGTGTAATTTGAATGTAGTTTTGGACATTGTATGAACTGCTGTGCTCTGGGTTGTGTTTTACCAGCAAGCGGATGCCCTGTACAACACCATGCTGAAGCGGTTCCGTCAGGAGAGTGCCGTCTGGTTGAGTTATGCCACCTTTCTCCTGAAGCAGGGGCGTGGTGAGGGCAGCCGTGCCTTGTTGGAGAGGGCCCTCAAGTGTCTACCAAAGAAAGAGCGTAAGTTGGGGCTGGGGTGGGAGTTGGCCAGTGTATGTGTGTCCTGGTGCTGGGAGCCAGCCACTGTATCTGTGACCTGGTGCTGGGCAGGAAGGTAAATCGCACCTAGCTACATTTCATCAGCTCCTGCAGCTTGGCAAAGCTCCAATCAATCCTGTCCTGGGAGCTGTCAATGGGTAGTTAAAATTCTGCTGTGTGGATGTGGATGCCCACTCTAGAGGGAGATTGGGACGTGCTTCAGTTATCATTTTCCACCCACGTATCAGAGGATTTAACGTCAGGCACAAGGAGACACCATTTATCCCTGAACCCGCTGCTTCATGCAATCAGATGCCAGCCGATTGTATCTCAGATACCCATCCTTGCTGTGGTCTCGTCCAACAAAACTGATCACCCAGCAATGGTCCAATTGACCTCTAGACTTTGGGAGCCTTGGATTTTCACTCTGTGGGGAAAGTGCCTGCAATGTGCTTTTTTCCCGCTGGCCGAGTTGGAACTTTAAGGCTGGTGTGAGCTGAGTATTTTAATGGCTCACAATCAGAAACTCAAGCAGCCGACCTTTGTGCAATGTGATGTTGATTCAAGATCCTGTGGGTGCTGGAAACATGAAATAAACATAGAGGAGCCTTGGAATCCTCAGCAGCATCTGCGGAGAATGACCTTTCATCAGAGCTGTCAGGTGTTGGAGGATTTGAGCAGGTTTCACAATGGGGTGGTGAGCAGGGGGATCACAGGACAGTGAATGACGGTGCTTGGTGTTGGTGGATACCAAACCCTGATCCAGCAGTGTTGTTAATGGTGGCAACGTGTCTGAGGTGACAGTTGGTCAGGATTTAACATTGACGAGCTGGGTGTTGATGTTGGGATTGAAGTACTGAGGTAGACTCCTCCAAATAAAGGGGTAATACATCTGGCACACAGACCTTAGAGACTGCAGATGCGGGAGGAACTCAGCAGGTCAGGCGGCATCTGTGGAGGGAGATGGACAGTCGATGTTTCGGGTCGAGACCCTTCATCAGGACTGGAAAGAGAGGGGAGAGAGCCAGTAGAAAGATGAAGGGAGGGGCAAGAGCTGGCAAGCAATAGGTGGGTCCGGGTGAGGGGTGATAGGCAACAAAGAGCCGCGGATGGAATCTGACCGGAAAGGGAGCATGGGGAGGGTAGATGGGAACCGTGGGGTGGGGGTGGACCCAGTGGCAGGAGTGTTTGGGTGACGAGCAGATGGAGGGTGGGTGGCAGAAGAAGAAATGGGGTGATGGGGGCTGGGGTGGGTGTAGGAGGATCTGGATAGATCAGGAGGAGAGAAAAGGGACGGGAGGAGCAGGTTACCAGACGTTGGGGAATTCAGTCTTCACTCCATCGGGTTGCAGACTGCTCAGGGGAATATGAGGTGCTGTTCCTCTACTATACGCTGAGCCTCACCCTCACAGTGGAGGTGGCTGAGGACTGACATGTTGGTGTGGGAATAGGGAGGGGAATTGAAGTGGCTGGGAACTGGCAGATCTGGACAGCCACGGTGGACAGAGCACAGGTACTCGGCCAAGTGTCGACCAGTCTGCGCCCGGTCTCACTGATGGAGCCTTCTGAAGGCTTGTTCTGTGTGCCCTGTGGGATTTGGTGACGTACCTGTGACAGGTGGTTGGAGTCACTGTGGCTGATGTGTCCTGCTCCGCTGTCTGTGTCTGGCCCACGCTGGTGCCTGTCAGCTGGCATTACCTTCCCATTCTGTGCCATTCCAGATGTTGACGTGATTACCAAGTTTGCACAGCTGGAGTTCCGACTGGGCGACAGGGAGCGGGCGAAGGCCATGTTTGAGAGCACATTGAGCAGTTACCCGAAGCGCACGGACCTGTGGTCGATCTACATCGACCTGGTGGTGAAATACGGCAGCCAGGAGGAAGTGAGGTAGGTCAAACCCACTCGATGCAGTTGTCCCCATCTCCGTCCCCCCCACTGCTGTGCTGGGATCTTACCCATGGCTCCAGGTGCCTCGATCCCAGTCCGTAGCTCAAATACCCTGCTACTCCAATACTGAGGATTCAGCAGCCATCCTAGACCTGGTATTTGCTGATCCTGTTCCTTCCCACCACATCATCGGAGGGTCGTCTGCTTCCCCGCCAATTAATGTAGGGTCCGGGAGAGCAGGATCCGGACACTGCCAAACCTTCTGACCATGTCCTGTGGGCTTCACCCACTGGGTGTAGAGACATTACCCAGGTCTGTTGTATCGGACAAGAACAAACCAGGAATCGATGCAACCCTTCCCACAGAGCACGGTCAACTTCAGCGCACGTTTACCAACGGCTTCGAGTAATCAGCCCAATCGATCTCCATTGGTGGAGCGAGGTGGGAAACCATCGCTGGCCCCTCCCTCGTTCCATGCTGTGCCCTTTCCCCAACTGCTCCCCTTCCTCAGACAGCACGTCTCCCTCTCGCCGCCTGCCCTCGGACATTAGGACGGTGTTGGAGCAGGTAGTGATCTTCTCCTCTTCCCCCCTCCCTCACCTTCTGTGAGGTTATTGGAGGCATTGACAGACCAGAGAACGCTGGGGTCTCCAAGGTTGGAACAGCAGTCACCTGAGCACAGAGCAGAAACTAACCTCCACTCTCCCTCGTATCTCTGTAGACACCTCCTGGACAGAGCTGTGCACCTCAAGGCAGCTCCTAAGAAGATCAAGTTTTTCTTCAAACGTTACCTGGCCTACGAGAAGGAGCATGGCAGTGCGGAGCGCGTGCAGGCAGTGAAGGAGATGGCGCTTGCCTACGTGGATTCAAGGACCTCTCTGGAGGGCAGTTAGCTGGCTCTGCAGCTGCCGGTTATCAGCGGGCATTTTGTACATTAGACTCTGGACTGCTGGGGGTGGGTGGGCAGGTCTGGTGAGGTGGAGTCTCTGAGAAGGCACTGAACCTTCCTCGATACTCCAGCTCATCTCTGCTGGGACTGCCGAGTTCCTGTCTAACAGTGGTGGGTGGGTGGAGTGTGCTGCAGCAGTGAGCAATGCTGCAGTCTAACGCCACCTTGGTGTTACAGTAGGTCACCCCTCCCCCCAGGCTGAGTGCTGAGAGTTCCCACTCCTGGGTACGGGGGTTCAGTGCGAGACAGGCCACCAGCTGCTGGGAAGTGGTTCCTGGGCTGATACAGAGCTGGCACCCTGGGCTAGAAGCTGCAGGCAGGGCCGAGTGTCTGTCATGGACCAGTCACAGTTCGCGAGGGGCTCTGGGTTGCAGCAGCGTGGGCCTGTTCGTCTGGTCCACCCCAGCTCCACCTACAAAGCCAGGAGCTGGAACCACGAGGGGCCTGGGCCAAGGAGCACGGTTTTGGGGCAGACTTCCAGCCCTGAGCTTGGAATAAAGCCCATATGTTGTGGTATGAAGGTTGTCCGGCCACAGTGGTCTCTGTACAGGAAGGGCCCTGATCCCACCACCACAGCTGGAGACCGATGAACCCCACCCAACTGACTCAAGCCCCAGTTACTTGTTGATTTGCCCCATGGGGCATTAGTGGGAGTCCAGGTAATGCAACATGTTTGTCTCCTGCAACAAGACCCACATGGGATCTTGCTGTGCCATGCTCACATATCCACTCTGCACCGGCAGCAACCCCCCTCCCTCTGCCCCTTCACCAGTGAAGACCAGGAGGTGCTGTTGATGCAGAAATGCCCCACTCTCAATGTAAGCAACAGAACAGAACCCCTCGCGCCTTGGTGCAGACTCAATCCTGGCACCCAGGGCTTGCTGACTGACCTGTCCACTAGCCATAGCTCACCGACACAGGCCCACTGCGTGCGGAGTGAACAACTGTCTCAATCAGCAGAACAGCCTGAAGATCCAGTGGGACTTTACAAACCTCAGAACCTGTTCCCCAACTGAAAATCTCCCAGAGCACCGTCCTGATACACCTACGGTTAACACGGGTTTATTGCTCTCCCAGTTGTACCAGTCCAGAGGTTGCTGCAGCTTTCGACAGAGATTACTCTGCTGCTGTTGGGGGAAATTGCTGCAGTATCTGGTCCCTGCTTTTTTTATTACACTGTTTTACTGAGTAAATGACTGCTGGACAATAGCTGGCTGCTGAGAGTGCTGAACCCCACAGACTGATGTAGCACAGCCAATAAATCCTGTTTCAGCCAGGTGGACCTGTAGTGGTTTGTAGTAAGGGAAAGCCTTTCCAAGGCTGCTGTGGCTCAGGACCAAGCTGGGTGGACAACAACTTCTGCATTTGTATGGCATATTTACTTCCCAAGGTGCCTTATTGGTGTTGGTTTATTATTGTTACTTGTACCTAGGTACAGTGAAAAACTTGACCTGTACGATTAGTATGCAAGACAATTCATTACACAGTGCAGTTACACTAGGTTAGTACAGAGTGCATTGAGGTAGTACAGGTAAAAACAATAACAGTACAGAGTAAAGTGTCACAGCCACAGAGAAAGTGCAGTGCAATAAGGTGCAAGGTCACAACAAGGTAGATCGTGAGGTCATAGCCCATCTCATTGTATAAGGGAACCGTTCAATAGTCTTATCACAGTGGGGTAGAAGCGGTCCTTAAGTTTGACTCCTGTACCTTCTACCTGGTGGAAGAGAAGAGAGAATGACCTGGGTGGGTGTGGTCTTTGATTATGCTGGCTGCTTCACCAAGGCAACGAGAGGCAAAGACAGAGTCCAAGGAGGGGAGGTTGGTGTCTGTGATGCGCTGGGTTGTGTCCACAACTCTGCAGTTTCTTGCAGTCCTGGGCAGAGCAGTTGTTGTACCTAGTGGTAATGCATCCAGATAGGATGCTTTTTAGGAGTATTTGATCCTGAGAGCTCCTGCAGGGGATGTTTCCTCTTGTGGGAGAATCTAGAACCAGGGCTCTTTTTTAAAAAAATTAAGGGTAACCTGTTTAATACGGGAGATTTTTTTTTGAGTCCTTGGATCTCTCCAAAGCACACAGACACTTAGAATTGTCTAGTTGGTCAATGGCTTTAAGGCAGAGGTAGGTAGATCCTTGATGAGGGTGAAAGGTTACTGCAGGTAGACAGGGATGTGGGGCTGAGGTCACAGTCACATTCGGTGGTGAAACAGGCCTGATGAGACAGTAGCTACTTCCTGCTAATTAATGTGTGAACAGAATCTGGCCTTGAGCCACGTGGGCGCTAATGGCTGGGAACTAGATGGGGCTGTGCCGTAACCAGCCGGGAGGTTGCAGAATGGTGTTCACAGGGGAGGAAGCTTCGAGAAGGGACTGCACACTCCTATGGCTCGCCAAGTCCCAGACAGCTGCAGTGTAGCATTCCCAGGGCCGGTAAAGAGCAAAACAAGTCTGCTCTCTTGTTCGGCCGTCCACACCTTGTCGCTAAACTTGAGAGGTGGGAGTGACTGCCACTGAGGGCAGGCTGTCCTTTGACCAAGTCTGGTATCGATGAGCCCCGGGAAAATTGGCCCTGCCCCAAGGAAGATGGTTGTTGGAGATTAGTCATTCTGGCTCTGGGCCACCACAGGAACTCCGGGGCCCAACAGGCTTCAGCTCCGTCAATGACCTTCCTTCCCTCAAGGGCAGAAGTCTGGATGTGTACGCATGATTGTTCAACTCCATTTGCAATTGTTGGCAAATGGAGCAGCCCATGGCTGCGTGGTAATGGGCTGGTGAGTGGCCAGTAACATCCGCACGACGAGAGGCCCAGACCGTGGCCATCTCCAGCCACCAAAGCGGCTCAGTAACGGCCTCCGCCGGGGAACCCGCTGAAGGTGACTCCAGGCCCAATGTGGTTGGTGGTGAACTGGCCTCGGGTGCCCCAGCAGTAGGTGCTGACCTTGCCGTCACGTCCAGGACCCTGTGAACACCATGAAAGGCTACACCCCGGTGCCACACCAAGGAAGTGCTGCATTGTTGGCGTTTCGTCGGTCGATGCATTGAACGGCGGCTTTGCCGCGCCTCCTCGGGTGGTCGTGAGACGTGAAACCGCTTAAGAATTGCCCTTTCGTTCCAATTCAATGTTCCACTCTCAATCTAAATAAACCAGGCTAGCTGCTCATCTGTAGATGGTGGGATCTTGCCGTGCGTGTCAATTGGTTCTAACGGTGACGTTGCTCCGTCATTGTTTGGGGCTGGGGTGCCTTAGCTTCCCACGGCGCAGAGCGAAGCCTGGAGGAGAACCATGAGGGAGGGGGGTGCTTGTGATCTGACGGCCCGAGTCCATCAGTGAGGGCGGCGGGTGCCCGGGTCAGACTCCTGGTCCGGCCATCCTCAGTGCCGGCGGTGCTCATCTCTTTCCACAATTGTCCGCCACCAATCTCAGAAACTTTACCATTTTTATTATTTCAAACATAAATTTACTCATAAACGTACACTCAGGAAATAAAATGCAAACGTTACATGTATTTAGTTACATTCATGGTGTTGCCAGTTCAATACCTTCCATGTGCAAAGCACCAAAGTCACCCACCTGAAACATCAGCTCTGCTTCTCCCTCGCTGTTGATTCTTTCTCCCGTTAACCTGCTCCAAGTGGTTAAGAGACCTTGCGGTACATCGGGATCCCTCCTCTCCCCTCCAGGGCAGAAGATACAAATGCCTGAAAGCACGTACCACCAGGCTCAGGGACAGCTTCTATCCCGCCGTTATGATTATTTACGGTCCCCTAGAACGATAAGATGGACTCTTGACCTCACGATCTACCTCGTCGTGGCCCTTGCACCTTATTGTCTGCCTGCACTGCACTCTCTCTGTAGCTGTAACACTTTATTCTGCATTGTTATTGTTTTCCGTGGTACTGCCTCAATGCACTGTGTAATGAAATGATCTGTATGGATGACATGCGTACAGCATACATACAGTTTTTCACGGTACCTCGGTACATGTGACAATCATTACCAATCTCCACACAGATATAGCAGCGGAGGTCAGGATGGGACCCAGCTACGTGTGAGGGAGCAGCATGGACTGTGTCAGCGTTCACTGGCTCCTACATTCGGCTCTCTCTGAGAACCTGTGCCTTTTAACCTTTCGCCATTAAAATTTCCTCTGCTCCTCCACGGCTGCCTACCAATGTGGATGACCTTACATTTTCCACCTTGTATTGCAGCTGCCGGGGTTTTGCTCACTCCCTTGTAACCCGTCTGCGTCCCACACGGCCGCCAGCTCTGAACCAGCGGAAAAGCTTGGCTCCCTCACACTTGGTCCCCCAGGGGAGGGGTGTTGGGAGCCAGAATTTCTATTGAAACCAAGACGGGTGGGACAGCAAGTTTGAATAGGACACAAATAGTTTGCCGATGGACGCGGAGAGGATAAACGAGTGAGGAAATATTTGGCCGGTGGGGAAACGCGAGGACCTCCAGCGAGGAAGGGAAAAGCAGATTGTTGTTTAGGTGGAGGCCGTGTAACACTGTGCTTAATTGGACACTCGCTGTAGAATCCGGGGAGCAGCGACGATGAAGAACTAATGATAGATTTCCGGGTCAGAATGTGGGAAAGTTGGAGGGCTGCCCTTGAATGCAAGTTTGGGAGGTGCGGTCAGAGTCGCCAGGACAAGCAGTGCATGCTGTAGACGGTGCCCACTGTGCAGCGATGGGGGAGGGGAAACGTTCAGTGGGAGCCGATCAGGTCGGTTGCTTTGTCCTGGATGGCACTGAGCTTGTTGAGAGTTTTTGGCAATGCACTGACCCCAGAAGTAGTGAGTGTCCCATCACACTCCTGTCGTACGCTTTGTGGATGGTGGAAGGATCTTGATCTACTTTAGTATCCAAGGTATTTATGTGTTTGGTCCAGGTGAGTTTCTGGTCAATTGTGACCCCGCCCCCAACCCCAGATATTGATCAGAGGTGAGGACTTGGTGACAGAAGTGCCATGGAATCGGTAGTGGCTGCAGCTGTCAATCACAGGGTGCCCCAGGTGTTGCTGTACCTGCCGCAGGTGTGGCCCATGTCCAACACCCGCACTTTCCTGCTTTACGCTCAAAGGCGGAGCGGGTTCACGGAACCTCAAGAAATGGGTGTGACTGGATCGCGCTGCCTCTGACCCTGATGAAAACAGGAAACGTTGCCACACGGTGGGTCTGGCTGGGTCACCATTTGGTTAGACTGTCCATGTGGAACATTTCACCCAGACCAACACCTTTGATCACTAATCGGTTAGTCGGTGGCCTTCAGGGGAGGGAGTCGGTGGATCTGAGGGATGGCTAACTGACACTTGGCAGGATACCTCATCACCATACTCTCAAACAGGCACCCAGAGGACTCATGGTGATGGTGAGAGGACCTCCCCGTCAGATGTGTGGCAGCCGATCGCCACACCGCTCACCGCCCTGGGGACGGCTGCACTGGGACTGAGAAAGCTTCCTACCTCCTTCCCAGAAAGGCCTGGGGAGGTATCTGTCGAGGTTTGTCCTGATCGGCTGCACAATGCAGGACTGTGGTGCACCGGCAGTTCCCAGGACGGACGACCCCTGGTCTGCCCCAAAACTCGCTGGTGTCCCAGAGCAAGGCGTTGTCCACAACCGGCCGCTGTGACGTACGGGACGGGTTGAGGGTCGAGCTCCCACTGCGGCTCCATGGGGAAGGGCCGCAGATTAGACGCTTCTGTTGTTGCAACAGAGACTAGAATCTGTCAAAACCCAAGCAACAATTTATTTCGAGGTTGTAATTGAATGTTAACTGATGGTGCGCTCAATAATTCGGGGAGCAACATGACTTGTAATCAGAAATGTTAACTAGAATGTTCTGTTATGTATCACATAGAATAAGATTTTTTTGAATAAAGTATATTTTGAAAGTTTAAGGAAATGGTTTGAGTGTGACCTGCGAGTGGATCCAGGAGCGTTCCCGCCTTCCACCAGCCCCTCAGATCCTGTCCCGCAGAACGTAACCCAGGTTGTGTGTCGCATCTTGCAGTCTCTCTGGTGTCTCCGTGGCCCACGACCCAACTGGTGAAGGAGTCTGCGGCCCTTCCGGGGTGTTGATGACCGAACGCAGGGGCCTTCAGTCAGGGAAGCTTCTCTTCACACCGTGGGAGAAGCCACATGTCACACCTTGCTGTAGAAGGCCACCTTCTCGCAGCGCACTTGGCCCCAGCTGTTGAGCTTGGCGCTGGGAAGCTGCTTGCTGCTGCTGCCCTCAGAGGCGGCCGTGTTCACGTTCAGCGGCGGCTTACTGTTGTGCCACTTCCGCAGCAGCTTGTTCATGCTCTTGCTGTCCGTGATGCCGAAGAGCTTGGGCTCTGCGTCCTCCTCAGTGCGGAGTCCCGGGGAGTGCGAAGGCCCGCAGCCCCGGCTCATCTCACCCTGCATCTCCTGGAAGAACTGTTGTACGCAGACCTTGGCGAAGCTCCTGGCGTGCTCCCTGCACGACTCCTCGAACAGCTTGCGCTCGATGTCGATATAATGAGACCAGTACTTGGTCTTCAGGAAAGCGGCTTGGGTGAAGCAAGGTCGCACAGCTCGCACCAGGAAGGCCAGAAGGGTCACTAGCAACAGGAAGGACCAACCCAGAGCCTGGGCGAGAAGAGAGACCGTCACCCGTCACAGCGCCAGTGTACCGGCCCCCCGAGGCAGCAGTGACTTACAGTGAAATTCCCCCCGCACCGTCCCACCACCTAGTCCCAGGGTCAGACACAGGGTGAAGCTCCCTCTGCACCGTCCCGTCACCTAGTCCCAGGGTCAGACACGGGGTGAAGCTCCCTCCGCACCGTCCCGTCACACACTCCCGGGGTCAGACACAGGGTGAAGCTCCCTCCGCACCGTCCCGTCACACACTCCCGGGGTCAGACACAGGGTGAAGCTCCCTCCGCACCGTCCCGTCACACACTCCCGGGGTCAGACACAGGGTGAAGCTCCCTCCGCACCGTCCCGTCACACACTCCCGGGGTCAGACACAGGGTGAAGCTCCCTCCGCACCGTCCCGTCACCTAGTCCCAGGGTCAGACACAGGGTGACGCTCCCTCCGCACCGTCCCGTCACCTAGTCCCAAGGTCAGACGCGGGGTGAAGCTCCCTCTGCACCGTCCCGTCACACACTCCCGGGGTCAGACACAGGGTGAAGCTCCCTCCGCACCGTCCCGTCACCTAGTCCCAGGGTCAGACACGGGGTGAAGCTCCCTCCGCACCGTCCCGTCACACACTCCCGGGGTCAGACACAGGGTGAAGCTCCCTCTGCACCGTCCCGTCACACACTCCCGGGGTCAGACACAGGGTGAAGCTCCCTCTGCATGGTGAAACACTCATTAGGACCTCACTACCTTACCACTATTCTGTGATTCCCAGACCTCTCTCTCCCTCTATTCTCCCTCCCCTCACACCCCTCAGTGTTCCCCCTCCCACGGTGCCTGCCTCCGCTGCCCCTCCTGTCTTGCGCACTCACCTGGGACAGGCAGCAGAGGTAGCGTCGGGCAGCCTCCCGGGAGATGGCTGCCGGCCGGCTGGGCAGGTCCTGACAGGGCAGCGTGGCGAGGAGGCGGCGGAGCTCGGCCGGCGCCGCGGGCAGGAGCGACACGTTGGCGCCGAGTGTGCGGGGGTCCAGGAGCTCGCTGAAGGCGCAGACCAAGCACTTTCCATCCAGGAGGGATACGGCGAGCCAGACCACGGGCGCGATGAGCGCTCTCTGCAGCATGGAGCAGAACATGTAGCGGACCACCGCCCCGTCCTTGGCTCTGCGCCCCTCCGGCCGCCGCCACTCCTCCACCAGCACGGACACGTTGTTGTTGAGCACGAAGCCCAAGAGGAGAAGAAGCAACGGCGGAAGCGCCAGCGTGGCCGCCGCGTAGGGCAAGTTGTAACCGGGCAGGCACGGGCAGCTGAACTCAAAGCTCGAGTAGATCTGGGCGCTGGTCAGAGCCAGGAGCCCGCACACCCCGTTCATGAAGGACTCCTGGTTGGACTGCAGGAACTGGAACACCAGGCGGAACTTGTCCATGTCCCGGCACCGACCCTCGGCCCCTGCGTCTGACAGTCCCCACTGCCACCCCCCTCTCCCACTGCCCCCTCCCGCTGCCCCCTCCCACTGTCCCCCTCTCTCGCTGCCCCCTCCCACTGCCCCCCTCCCGCTGCCCCCTCCCACTGTCCCCCTCTCTCGCTGCCCCCTCCCGCTTCCCCCACCCCACTGCCCCCTCCCGCTCCCCAACCCCCTCGAACTGAGCGTCTGCTGTTTAACGCTCAGTTTTTCTCTGACCTGCTCAGTCCTTCTGAAACACTCACTCACCGAGCACCTGTGGTGGGGGGGGGGGGTCACACCGTGGGAGGGGCGGTACTGAGGGAGGGTCACCCTGTGGGAGGGGCGGTATTAGTATTGGTTTATTATTATCACTTGTACCGAGGTACAGTGAAAAACTTGTCTTGCAGACCGATCGTACAGGTCAGTTCATTACACAGTGCAGTTACACTGTGCATTGATTGTAGTACAGGTAAAAACAATAACAGTACAGAGTAAAGTGTCACAGCTACAGAGAAAGTTCAGTGCAATAAGGTGCGAGGTCACAACAAGGTAGGTGGTGAGGTCAGAGTCCATCTCATCGTACAAGGGAACCGTTCAATAGCCTTGTTGCTGTTCAACAGAATGGTCCAGTTTAAGTGGTGGCAGGAATGGAGGGACATGTCCACAGATCTTTGGAGGTGGCAGGACCAGTTGTGAGGGCAGGTTTTAGGGACCCCAAACACCCCCCCTCCAGCACCGTGCACAGTGGCTGCAGCTGAACCATCTACACAACGCACTGCAGTTACTCACCCAGGCTACTCCGACAGCACCTCCCAAACCCACCACCTCTCCCACCCAGGACAAGGGCAGCAGGGGAACACCACCACCTGCAGGTTCCCTCTGTCCTGACTTGGAAATATATCATCGTTCCTTCACCGTCACCAGGTCCAAACCCTGGAGCTCCCTCCCCAACGGCACTGTGGGAGCACCTTCACCAGACGGACTGCTATGGTTCAAGAAGGTGGCTCCCCCCACCTGCTCAGGGGCAGTTAGGGATGGGCAATAAATGCTGACCTTGCAGGCAATGGCTACATCATC
This sequence comes from Pristis pectinata, assembly GCF_009764475.1. Lineage (NCBI taxonomy): Eukaryota > Metazoa > Chordata > Chondrichthyes > Rhinopristiformes > Pristidae > Pristis > Pristis pectinata. Next base: position 1,317,308 of record NC_067416.1, on the reverse strand, counting down.
TGAATAAATGAAAAATAAATGAATCAGATGATCGGATTTGTCTGGGTGGTTCTCTGAGGCAAATTCATAGATGTGACCCAGGGATTGTGACCGGCACTGTTTGCATTTTGTTGGGTGACTGAGTGCAAATTTGCAAATACCAGGCAAATAAATCTGGCCACCTGCTGAAGGTGGCGCTGCAATGCTCCACCTCGAGCCAAGCCGCTTACATAGCAAGCGACTATTCAGACCTTCAAATCTGTTCAATGTATGGGTATCTCTCCACCTCTGAACCCTGCAGAGATATCCGCATAGACGGCATGTGCCGGTGACTTATCTTTCCCATTAGGGCACTGACTTCAGGGTGAAACACAGCTCCCAGTGGCGAGCATCAGGCGTGCTGCTCTGTGGGAGATACAGATGTACAGTGGAGAGCACTCTGACTGGGTGCATCACCGCCTGGTACAGAGGCTCCAACGCGCAGGGTCGCAAGAGGGTGCAGAGGGTTGTAGACTCAGCCAGCTCCATCACTGGCACAACCCTCCCCGCCATCGAGGACATCTTCAAGAGGCGGTACCTCAAGAAGGCGGCATCCATCACTAAGGACCCTCACCACCCGGGACATGCCCTCTTCTCGTTACTACCATCGGGGAGGAGGTACAGGAGCCTGAAGACCCACACTCAACGATTCAGGAACAGCTTCTTCCCCTCCGCCATCAGATTTCTGAACGGTCCATGAACCCATGAACACCACCTCGTTTTATTTGTGCTATTTATTTAATTTTGTAATTTATAGATTCTGTCTCGCACTGTACTGCTGTCATGAAGCAACAGATTTCACATCGTATGTCAACGATGATAAACCTGGTTCTGATGCCTGTCTTTTATCAGGACATTCAGAGACCTGATCACCTCCAATCGAAGAGCTCCTCCCACTGCCAGAGGGAGGTGCTTGGGCTGTGAGAGAGACCAGACCAGGGCACAGACCGGACGGGGGGAAGGGGGGGGGGGACGGGGTGGGGGGTTGGGTCGAGGGAGCTGCTCACCACTGGGGCTCGTGGCTGAAGTCTCCTCCAGTCCTATTACATTGAATGTCAAGTGGGCACAGTGGTGTGGGATGATCCCGACTGGACTGACCCCTGCTCAGCCGGAACTGCTCATTGGACCCAGACCCCAGAACCCCCCTCAGGAGCTGGTCAACAGCATGTGCCGTCTCTCAGAAATGTCCTCATGCCAAACCTTCTTCCATCCGGCAGTGAGAGGGGGTCCCCAGTGGAGTCTCTCGAAACAGGAGTCCTCCCCCTTGACATCGGGGACCTTCGGCAGAGAGTTTTGCACAGAGCAGTTCTGTGATTGGTTGGCTGGCTCACACTCCCAGCCGCCTGCCATTTCTGTGGCCTTCAGGAGTCCATGTTCCACGTACACACGGAGCGCAAGGGGCTGCCATCCCTGTCGGAGCGCTTGAAGGGGCTGCATCTCAGGTCCTGTTCATACTCCAGTCCCACCCTCCTGGGCACCCCGTGCAGGTGGCGGTGGGTCAACCGGGGGACCTCCTCGTGTGTTGTTGAGTCATGGAATAACGTTAATCCTCTAGAAAATGTGGACTTGAACAGACTGTATTTCCAAACTTTAGAACATTTTATGAATAAGGCATAATTTGAAATATAAAAAAAGTTTGACACAGGGTGAAGCTCCCTCCACACTGTCCCATCACACACTCCCGGGGTCAGACACAGAGTGAAGCTCCCTCCACACTGTCCCATCACACACTCCTGGGGTCAAACACAGGGTGAAGCTCCCTCCGCACCGTCCCATCACACACTCCTGGGGTCAGACACAGGGTGAAGCTCCCTCCACACCGTCCCATCACACACTCCCGGGTCAGACACAGAGTGAAGCTCCCTCCACACCGTCCCATCACACACTCCTGGGGTCAAACACAGAGTGAAGCTCCCTCCGCACCGTCCCATCACACACTCCTGGGGTCAGACACAGGGTGAAGCTCCCTCCACACCGTCCCATCACACACTCCCGGGGTCAGACACAAAGTGAAGCTCCCTCTGCAAATTAACACACACACTCTCCCAATCAATGACACTGGCTACCACTCGTGCACTGAGAAAACTTTATTATAAATGCTTTTTATTGCTTTGTTTTGCTCAGTAAACAGATGACAGAGCTTGCTATAATTCCTGGATAGCACTGGGCCAGGTGACTGAGATCATTCCACAGATCCTGCGCAGCTCCCAGGGAATCCCTCCGCTGGAGGTATTTGCTCAAGCTGAGCTGTCACCCTGTCAATGGCAGACCACGAGCCAACCTGTGATCTGCCAATCACTGTTGCTCTCTCTGTATTCCTCTCACCCTTCATCCCCTCTCTTATATCGAGCAGTGACCCTCGAGTGAATCTCCAGCATACACCAGTTCCAACTCACAGTGAAACCACAGCCGGACCACTGCATGCAGAGGTGCTCTCCTCATTTAGGGAGAGATGTTCTCTGGTGGTTCCTCAGGGTTGAGGATGACGTTCCCACTCTGTGGACTCTGACATGGCTGATAAGTTGTGTGGGACCCACTGACTCTGCCAGAGACGGGCAGGAGGTGTGGGATGGGCAGTGTGGTGGGTAGCGTGAGGTGGCACACTCCTACACTTCTTGTGCATGGTCTCTTGTTCCTGTAGTAGAGATTCGAGCAGCTCAGCACCTCTGCTCTGAGTGATTCTGGGACAAGGATCCCCAGGAGCTGGTGAATCAGTTACAGTTTGCAAGGAGCCTTTGGGAACATCCCTGAGGATTTCCTCTGGAGTGGAATAGTCTGCTTCCGGACTCTGGTCGGGTGTTTGTTGATGACATGGTCCCTGTGGAGCTGGCTGAGGGCAGAGCCTCAGTCAGTGGTCTGTCCTGCCAGTGGACCGGAGGATGTTGTGGAGACAGGGCTGGGGCGTGGGACCAGTATCCCTGAGGTGGGGAGGGTGGGGACGACGGCTCGGGTACACTGGAGAGCAGGTGCTGGCAGGACGTTTGCCCAGAACTAGGGCACGGTTTCGGAATCAGGGATCACTAACTTAAGTCGGAATGAGGAGAAACTCCTTCTCA